>NC_137742.1:24222025-24551400 GCF_963264785.1 Psittacula echo | reverse complement strand
CATATCCACCGTTCTGTGTAACATCAGTGAAAGATTGTGAGGCTTGTTAGGCAAATGTGCATAGCCCAGCAGGCTGTGGCACTCTGCCACTGCTGCCCCCCATCATGACATGCCACTCAAAGGGTTATGCTAAGTATATATCCAAAATAAAGCATCTCACTTCAAAGAAACTTCTTTCCCCCTCTTCCTCACTAATCCCATCCATTTCCTAAGAACAAGAAAGGGCTGGATGAAAAGCAGGCTGCATGGTATTTGGATGCAGCTGGAATGTAGCTGATATAAAAGACACACAGTGTACTCTTTCACCTAGCATCTCCTTCAGTGCTGTCTTTAAATTTTTAATAAAATCCATGTTGAGGGGACGTGCTTTCCATTTCTGACCGTAAAATGTATTTATCATTTTGTAGTGAATAGAGATCTAATATAGATGGACATCTGCTACTTCTCAAAAAAAATACACTGGCATGAAGATGCCAAATATTATTCCTGCCTGGAGAGACCATGAGAAAGCATGAAAACTCTCTTTCACCTGTAGTGTTGATCACCCTGAAATGACCCTCTGAGACTGCTTCTCCTAAACACACAGGAACTAAATATGGTTCAGTACTTTGTATAATCTTTCAAAATGCAGCAAAATGTGTATAAAACATAGTCAAATCTGAATAATAGCATTTTTTTACACACTTTACCCAGGTGTAATTGATTGCAGAAAGAGCAGGTTGATTAATAAAGATTCTCAGTAGTTTTAATCAGATGAAATTGCAGAGGCATGAACATGAATCAGCACCATATGATGATAAGTTTTTGCTAATTCATTAGCAGCCAGATGTTTCTGACTCTGCATAAGATCTCTTATAAGACCATCTTAGGATTCTTCTTTTCAGATAAATAAAAACTTTCATCTTCAGGACGTTACAGGAGAGCTCTAGTTACAGGAGAGCTCTAGTTACAAGCTGTCGTGGTTTAAGCCCAGTCCACAAACCAGAACCACGCAGCTGCTCTCTCACTCTCCCGCCTTCCTCCCCCCACTTCCAGAGGGATGGGGAGGAGAATCGAAAGAATGCAGCTCCCATGGGTCCAGTAACCACCAATGATAACGGAAATAACAAGGGAAGAGAATACAACCACTCACCACTCACCGACTGATACCCAGCCCGGCCCGAGCAGTGATCTAACCCTTCTGGGGTTTATATACCCAGTTTATATACTGGGCATGAAGTGCTGTGATATGGAATACCTCTTTGGCTAGTTTGGGTCAGGTGTCCTGTCTCTGCTTCCTCCCAGTTTCCCCTTCTCACTGGCAGACCATGACGCTCAGAAAGTCCTTGGTCAGAGTAAACATTACTGAGCAGCAACTAAAAACATCAGTGTTATCAGCGTTGTTCCCAGGCTGAAAGTCAAAACCACAGCACTGCACCAGTTCCTAACATAAGAATTTGGAACAACCAGTCCAAGTTTCAGCGATCTCATTTTAGGATCCACAAAAATGCAAAAGCGTCCTCCCATTGGGCCTCTAGGTTCTCTATGATCCCTGCAAAAGCTGATACAGGCTGGACTGCAAACAAAACTGATAATAAAAGTCACCTAACTGCACAAACATGGTTTTAGTTTAGTTGAATTGAAAATGAATACACAAGCAGAAAATTTTCTAATCTGCAGGAGGAGCTACTGATACAAACCACTTTTTTAAACTGATGTGGTCTGATACCGCAATTCAGTACTGCAGATACTTGTGCACCAATATAACTCACACAATCTCATTATAGATCAAGTTCTGCAGTATTCAGATTTGCATTCAAACAGGAAAGTTGGCTAAAAGTTTGGTGTTCTCAGTTTGCAGATTAGCTCGCGGTTTTTTTCCTTAGAAGTCAGTTTGGTTACATTTTTGATTCAGGCTCACACTTGCAGACTCTTGCAAAAACTCTGTTAATTCTCTGATGATAATTTTGACCAAGTTTGTTGTTGTTGTTGGTTTTGGGTTTTTGTTGTTTTTTTCCCAATTGGCTGTTTGCATTGAATGGTGGTGCTAGCAATAGCATCCCCAGCTCAGCCTTCATAGTGCATGTCCACAAACCCTTTCCCTTAATTTATTTCTGTACCCAGCCTTATATTGCTCCTTTTTTTATACTATTCACTGAAAATATAACTAACTCTCCCACTTAAAAGAAACCCCACTAATAAAAGACTCAAACGTGCACAAAGCCATTTACAGTAGAGTAGCATTCAGAACAATGTAAGTGCCTGAGACCTGACTATACACAACTAATTACCAGGATTGGATTTAAAGTGTGCACATGTAAATTGAGTGTACAAAAACCCATCTGGAGTTCGCTGTTCACTGGATTGGATAAATGCAACTTTAAAAATCAAATAAATCACCAAGCACTCTAAATCAAAAGTACTATGCCTAATGTGATAGGTAAAGGATTGTAGTACTCTTTCTAGTATTTTTGTAAGATGCATCTAGAGGAATCAAATTTCAGGATGTCTAGACACGTATTTCTAAGACTTAACACTTTCTTCTTTGAAAATTTTTTTTCTTTCGTCTACTCAAGCTTATTAGGGGCAGGGTAGGAATTAATCCCTTCATGCAATACAGTTTACTTGGGCTGCTTTAAACACAGCAACTAACAACCACAAGCAGTACCATAAACTCAAAGTATATAACCACTCTCTGGTGGTGAGAGCTAAGTACTTACTTCAACTCAATGTTATTGTGTCCTGGTTTCAGCTGCAACAGTTATTTTTCTACTTTCTAGCAGCTGGCACAGTGATGTGCTTTGGCTTTAGTCTGAGAGCACTGCTGATAACACACTGATGTTGTAGTTGTTGCTTAGTAGCACACACTTACCCTGATAAAAGACTTTTCAGTCTCTCATGCTCTGCCAGTGAGGAGGGGCATGGGAAGCCGGGAGGTAGCAGAGACAGGACACCTGACCCAAACTAGACAAAGGGGTATTCCATACCACAGCACATCATGCCCAGTATATAAAGTGGGGGCAGTCATCTGGAAGGGCAGATCACTGCTCGGATCAGGCTGAGTATCAGTTGATGGGTGGTGAGCAATTGCATTGTGCATCACTTGTGTTTATTGAGTTTTTTGCCCTTTCCCCTTTTAGTTTTATATTCTCTCCCGTTGTTATTTCCCTTGCCATTAGTAGTATTAGTAGTAATAGTTTTATATTATACTTTTGTTATTGGACTGTTCTTATATCAACCCATGGGGTTTCAATTCTCATACTTTCAGTTCTCCTCCTTATCCCATCTGAAGGGCGAAGAGGGGAAGAAGGAGATGTGAGCTAATGGCTGCATGGCTCTTAGTTACTGGCTGGGCTTAAACCATGATATATTGCATATGGAAAGCAAAGATAATTCCTAAAATATGGTGAGAAGATAACAGAATTTAATTGTGACTATTGACAAGTAAGTACTTTGTATCAGAAAACTCCACCACTCTTGCCAGAAATTAAATTAAGCCCAGGTTGGGAACAACAGCTGAATTTGAAGACAAGCACAGAGCATAGTTCAAGTGAGCTGAAGGGGACAGTAACCTTGCAACAGGTGATAAGTCATGCTTTTCTTAATTCTCCACTCCAGGCTTCAGTCAAATCTGACATTAAACTTTATTCAAAAATTCAATCTGACAAAGATATTTTTTATTAGATCTTTTCATCATGATTTCAAAAGGCACTTGATGTATCTGTCAGATATATGAACCAAATTACATGTTCTGCACAGCACATTTACCATTAAAATAAGCATTTTAGGCCCAGTCAATCATCCTCAAGACAGAATAGTACATTTTCAGGAGCTGTTGATGAAACTACTAAAAAACAAGCAAATATAGTTTAACACAGAAGTTATGTAGCACAAAAAACAAGGAAATCCCATAATTGTGACTGTTATTTTGTCTCCTAAGGCATATGCACTCCTTAATTATCCAATCACACAGTGTTCCCCACTAACAATTGTAATTATGGCTTTTCTGTCTGTAGAGTTGTCAACATTGATAACAATTTCTTAATGGGTTTGTGATGTAAATGTATAAAACACAGGAATATTTACACAATACAAAATAATACAGGTTAAATAAATAAGGTAAACCACAATATGCTTTCAGATTCTAAATCATAGAATCATAAAATGGTTTAAGTTGGAAGTGACCTTACAAGTCATCTAGTTCAATACCCCTGTCACAACATGTTGGCTGTTTGCATTTAGAATCCCATGGGTGGGCAGCATGGTAGGGCTTATAAACCTGGCTTGTGACTTTCACCACAGTCCTTAGTCAAGTAATTCCAGCTGCAGTATTGCTGAGGTTATGTCATGTACATGTCTGCATGTAAACAACTGAATAAACACAGGAAAGGTTTTTCTTGAGTCTCCATTCTTTCCATTAAAAAAAAAATTGTTGGGTGTCATTAATCATTTAATCTGGTCACCCAAAAATGAGGTGTTAAGCCTTCTTTAAGCTTTTTTTGCCAGAAAAAAATACCTAAATACATGATTGGACTTATAAATACAGTCTGACATCTCTAAAATATCAACGTGTCTTCATCTTCCAGGGACAACTGAAATGTATTTCCTACTGATATCTGCCATCTAAAAATGCAAACTTTCATATAATTTATCAGAATCAATCAGAATCAAATATGAAATACAACAAAACCAAACATATTAATATCTTTTGTGCTTATGCATATGTCAGATGCTTGATCCTAAAAATACTTAATTTAATTTACAGTAGTCTCTTCACATCATCTAATATCTTCCTCAGATGAATCGTACTATTCACCTTACTTAATTTTCACCTTTTTCAGGATCAGCCCAAACATGTCAGATTTCCTCCCCCCCGTACTGTAGCTCTTTTGAAAACCATGGAGATGCATTTCATTTTCCCACCATTTTCATGAGTATTTACCTTATCTCCATATCCTGGGGTTCAAAAATACCTCAATGGATTTTCAATCAAAAGAAATATTGTTCTAAGCTTCACTTCTTCACCTTTTTTCATTGCCATCACACAGGAAAATAAACATGTTCTATGATGAAATTAATCACATTCAGCAATCTTTTGACAGTAGTGCTCTAGCTTCTTCTTTCAGTGCTTCATCAATCACAAATGAATCATGATAGCTGGTGAGGCACCAGAGGATTGACATGGCAGTGTGTCAGTATCAGTAACTGAAGTATTGTTGGTGCCTGGTAAATTATTATCAGAGGGGATTGTTGATTTAGCAGCAATTACGCAGAAGTTTGGAGCCACTGGGGCACATTTGCTTCAAAGCCTGTTGGCCTCAGAAAACTATAACAACAGTTTAAACCTTGGCAAGGGTATAACATAGGGACTGGCCTATCCATATCCATGTCCAGGTACAGACCATGTTCATCAACAGATGTGGAGCTTTTGACTGTCTTTCAGCATGCAGCTGGGGTACCATCACCAAATAGACAAGTTACTAATGCAGTTCCCAGTGAACCTATGGCCTTAGGACAAGTCAAACTTTTTAATCAATGATTTGGAAAATACCCTAAGTCATTACAAATAGCATTTCCAGTGGTCACAAGGACTGTGACCATCGACTATGCAAGGCCAAATATGAGACCAGATCCTTAAACTCACGTAATTTTAATGTCTGGAAGCTAGGCACAGACAGCGCATTTAATAAAGCTAAATGTAAGATCACAGAGTGTCTAAGTGATGATTGATCTCTTCTGTTCCCATTAGCACCCCAGCATGATTACTTGCCATCCTTTTTGGGTTGCAAACAACAGCCAGTATTGAACCATATCAATTCACATAGTCATGGAAGTTGTGACTGACAGACAACAAGTTTTCTAATTCCTACAGACTCAGTGACCAAAAAAGCTTTATATTAAACTGAAATACGGTTTTCCATAGCTAGAAGCAGCTCAAGCAGTGATTTATTTGGAGACAGTCATTAATAGATCACATTATGGTCATGCTGGGAGATGTCAGTGTCAGGCCAATTAAGATGTGAAATGATCAGTTATACAAAGCAAGACTGATTGTGTATAGTTTCCCTATAGTCTTAGTTTCTTTAACCTGTTGATGGACAAATCAAGAATCCGTTGTTATGTGGTCAGGTCACACTGTTTGCCAGAGACAATGTAGGAGAGAACAGTTTGTCCTTAGGATAAGTAGAGATTGTATGGCTGTCCTACTTCCAATACCTGTAATTGAATCATCTATCAGGGATTTCACAAATGAATGCTTGAATTTGCTTTCACCTTAGCATGGCTAAAGCTAAGGGCATTTCCATGGTATCTGTTGAATACTCACTGAATACTCAGACATTCAGTTTCTCGGACTGTGATGATAGATATTTTGCATTACCTAACATCACAAAACATGGTTCCAGCATTTCTGTCAAGGTTTATGAATTGATTCAAGAGTTATCATGAAAGGAAATCCATTTTCATAATTTGCAAGATTTGTATAAGAAGAAAAACCTTCTGGTGACATTCACCAATTAATTGAGCCTTTGCTTGCAGTACAGTAATAGAGCATATTCTTGCTCTTGCTCCCTCTGGAAAGCACGTAATAGTACACCTAAATCTATAGAACATAGATGTGCAATATATAGAGAAATATGATTTGGGTACCAATACTTGAACAGGAGTTCCAAGAGCCAATGAGAAGCATTAAATATTGAAAAACTTGGCAATTTTTAATAGACTGCAATGTGTCAATCAATTTTAACTAAACACAGAGGAGGCTCAAGGGCAACTTGATTGTACTGTGTAAGTACTTGCATGCACCACAGCAGCAGGATAATACAGAGCTTGTCATTCCATCAGACAAATATATGAAAAGATCAAATAGCTAGCAGCTGAAGTGAGGCAGTTCAAATTGGTAACAAAATGTTATTACTGTTTTCATGAGGAATTATTAATTAAGAAATGGTTGCAAAGGTTGCGTTGTGATATGACCTATCACTGAAAACTTTCAATTAAACCTTCATTAATTTTCTGAGAGAGGCACAGTAGTTAAACAAGAATTTGTTTATTTAGTCATACAGCCTGTGCTGTATGTAGAATTCAAGATAAATGACCACAGATTGATCCCTTCTAGCTTGATAATTTGAGGGTCTATAACATGAACATATTTTAGCCTCCATAAGCAGCAAAAAGCTTCTTTTTTCTGTGCGGAAAATACAAATCCCAAATCTTATAACACACCACTAAAAAGTAACTGTGTTTCTGCGGCTGCATCTTAATGCTTGTTGGAGAATATGATCTGCAGATGCTTGAAATTTACCATGAGGTTTTGTTTGTTTTCTTGTTTGTTTTTCCTGAATGAAAATGTTTCTGTTCTTGCAGAATAGCTCAGGCTTATCTAAGAAAACTGTCATTTCTCCTTATCAGAAAACGCAGGTCCATTGTGGACAACCCTGCTCTGTATCCATTCCATCAGGCTTTGTTTCTCTGCTCCACTACCTTGATTTTAATGAAACCTGTCCTTGTGCTTCTGCTCACTTTGAATTAGCTATTCTTCACCCAGTCAGATTGATTGACTTGTTTATCTCATGACTGCCCAAGTATGGAACAAACTTCTTTCACAACCATCTATACCACTTACAAATTGTTTTCTGTTTTATTTCCATTTATTCTTGCAAACACTGATGCACAAGAGTCTGAATGCTTCAAACTTTGCCATCATTTTACTTAAGAAAACTGGGCTGAATTCCGTTGTTATTCCTTTAGTTAAGGCCTTGCTTTTTCATTTTACTGCTTCAACAGCTTATGCAAAGCAGGACCCCCTTTGGGCTAAGCTGGTAAAACGTATTGAGGGATTGCTGTATTTCTTTTTTTTTTATTTTCACTGCATGTTATTTTTTAGGAAAACCACTCTGTAATCAATAAATTACATGAAGTGTACTATTCAATTCTACTAAATTTAAGCAAATTCACAATATTTTTTGTGGTTTACTTAGAAATCTGTTAAAATATTATGGTCATATTTTGTATTTAAATATTTTGCAACAAATGACAGGGCTTTGATTTTTAGTAATTTTGCAACTGGAGTTTTGTTATGGTAGTAAGTACTACCTCCACATTTTGTATTTTATATTGTGAATGGATAAACTATGTTCCGTAAAGGTTAATCAACATTTCAGAATGAGGACTAGGAATTTAGCATAAGTTTACCTCTTGCAATTAGAGTCTGTAGACTTAACTTTCTAGTTTTGTGTCTTCACTTAGCTCTGTTACTGAAATCAGAACTGTAGCAATTTTCACATCCCTCCATCAAGATGTATTTTATATCCAACAACTCTCTGGAGGCACAGGACTAGAGGGAACCTCAAGATGTCATTAAGTCTATTATTGCTTTTCTCCAGAAAGAACAATTATCCTAGTGTCATTTCTGACAGATATTTCACTAGTTGGTTCTCAAGGACTTTAAAAGATGGAGATTCCACCAATTCTCTAGGCAATTTATTCCAGTGCTTCACTGTCTTACCAATTACGCTGAGGTTTATACCCTTTATTTCTAGGCATAGAACATGAAGGATGGATTATTCCTCCTCTTTGCAACCGCCTTTTATGTATTTGAAGATTGTTTTGTTCGTGCAGTCCTTTGCTTCCCAGGTTAAATAAGCCAATTTGTTAAATCATTTTTCATAGGTCACATTTTTAGACTCCTGAACATTCTCATTTTTCTCTGCTGAATTTCATCCAAATGGTCCACATATAATTGGAAAATTGCTCCAGTGAAGCCTTTAAGTGCTGAATCAATAGGAAGAATTCCTTCATGTCTTGCAGGCTACGCTTGGGGTTATAAATTCCATTTGATCCCAAAGAGCTCTGGCCTTCTTTTTTCATCAGTACGACATTGTTGAATCATATTAGGTTCGTCCACTATATGGTCAGCTTTAACCCCTATGTCCTTTCCTGCAGAACTGCTCTTTAAATTACTTTTATCCATCCTGTCTACAAAATAGACAACTCCTGCCTAATATGCATTTCCCCATTGAATTGCATTTGATTATTTTCAGACCATATCTTCAGTTTGGCAAGATCACTTTGAATTGTTATACCATTCTCAGTATATTCATCTTCACCTTAGCTCCATCTGCAAAGTGAGTAAGCATACTCTGTTATGCATCATCCCAGTTATTCATGAAACTATTGAACAGCATATGGATTAGAAACGGATGTTACTCTATGAATCCTTCTATTTTGACAGTGACCCATTGATAAATGTTCCTTCGGTATTGTTTTAAACCAGTTCTGGATTTAGATTCACACAAGTCACAGCATTTCTTTACCTAGCATAAACATTGTCACTGGAATGCTAAAAGTCTTTCTAAAATCAAGGTAGTATTTGTGTGCCAGCCTTTGTTCCACAGACTGTTTTCCTACCTCTGAAGAAGATTCATCTAATATCTTACTGAAAATCTCACATAAAATTGGTGCAAAGCACAATGCAAGGCCTGACTGAGTAAAATCCTTGTAATGGATTGTGATTCCCAAATTGTAAATTTCTTCTTGCAGAGGAGTTGCATACCTTCACAATTTATTTTTATTGTCTCTAAGACTGCACAGTGTCTTGGGAATCTGAAGCACTTGGTATGTCTCTATGGGTAGCAGAGATGTTTGAGCTGCAAAGGCTTTAACTTGTGTTAAATGAAAAAAAAGTTGCAAATTGGGAAAGAAAAGAAAAATAGATAGCAAACAATACATTGCAGAAAGTTTAAAATGTAAAAATCTGATAAGGAAGCTAAAGATGACTGAAGACTGTGGATGGCAGGACTGAGTCCAATAAAAAATTGCCTTTGAAGTCGATTTTGAACAAGTGAAATTCCAACAACAGTCCAGGCTCATTGCTTGTCAGAGATGGTAGATATATTCACAATAATGTAGAAGTAGAAGTGTTTATGAAATGTTTCCATTCTGTATTTGAAATTAAGAGAGATCACAGAAGGATGATTCTTGCATGATGAAGTACTTTATAGACCATTTGTGACAAAGGATATTAAACAGCTACTACATTTAATAATTTTTGTATGAACAGGCTGGGAAAACTTGCATCTAATTCCTAAAAGTAAATTTGAGAAACTTTCTGGCTCACTTATTTTAACACTTATTAAATCATGGGCTATGTAGGAAATTCTAGAAGATTGAAAGAATAATAATGTCATGCCAGGAGTCCAAGGGGCAAGTGGGACAAGCAGTATAAATGCAGAAGAGAAAGGTCTACTAGAGAGGCAACATATGGTTTTAATAGATAAAATTTCATAGTGTAACAGATTTGCAACAGATTTATCAAAATTACTTTAAAAATATAGAAAAATCTGAGGTTTTGCCCAGTTAAACAGATGGCAGGCACTGCGGTGTTTCCAGACACCAGCTTCAAGTTTTCAAGGAGACTAAAAATAAAGTAAAACAAAAAAAGTAATTGAGCTGTCTGACATATTCTCTAGTAAACAATTATTCATACCAAACAACTTGTCACAGCAACATCAGTCATATAAGGTGCAGACCAGTGTTAGTCAGGATGTAACTGGCAGCAGTTACAATAGTTTAGCAAATTAGAAAAAACGTATATGCTTCTGCTGATCTATGTTTGGCTACGTATTGCATTCTCTTGTTGATGCTTTTGTGAACACCATCATTCATCAGCTGATTTCAAGGTAATCATTCATTTTGTATTATCATCAGACTTGTCCTTCTACCTGTACTGAGACATACAAATTTAGGATTTACCTGTAGTTGTCAGAAAAGCCTGAACATATCAATGCCCAACCAGTTTGCATGCCAAGAGCTGATGGGCAGCCAGGGAGAAGGCTTTTCCTTCCTTTCCTTTTCCTTCCTTTTAGAAGGCTATGCCTTCCAAAAGTCTCATTGAAAATGTTTCAGAACAAGAACAGAGACATCAAAACTGACCATTACTGAAGCTTTTGCCATCAACTTTGATAGTCTAAGACACTCAGCTTGCTAACTTTTGAATTCAACTGGAAATAGGATAGGAATAGGCATTAGGAATTAAAGCAAAGCCCAGTCCAAATTATTTTCAGAAGCAAACTCAAACAACTCAGGAATTCAGTCCACTACTATGCATTCAGCCAAAAGGACTTAGATAAGAAGTTTTGTAGATTTAGTATGTGGCAGTTATCTTTACTTGCTCTCAAGGTTGTTTTCTTTTTCTTAATTTTTATTTATTTATTAATTTTAATTCATATATTATGTCTCTTGAAGCTTGTTTTTCCATGCCTCAGAGCCAATGTCAGAAGCATCTAAGTTCTTACATTTTTATAAAAATGCATCCTTGGAGGAATGGGACAGAATACTGAGACTACAATTCATCTCATCCCAGAGGCATTTCAAGGGCATGATTCCTGTAGTCCTAAAGTAGGCAGCTAAACAAGGTCAGATGAAACAAAACTTCAACCCTCTATTTCTCCCCCTTTTCTATAAGCAGAAATAGGTCGCCGACCATATGTCAGTGTCTTCATTGTGGCTATCTAAAGGCAGGAGAGAAAAGTCTAAAACTTATGATGTCACAAAGTACAAATACCCTATGTGCTTTCGTATAATCACCATTATCACCATTTCGTATTATCACCACCTCTGTAACAACCTCACACATACGAGCATCACATTAGTTTTCTAAATCTGTTTGCAAGGACTTTTCTCACAGTAGCAGTCTACTATTTTAAAGGTCTGAAGTTTGGGCAAGTAAACTGGCTTTCCTACATCCCAAAGCTTTAAGCACTTACTTACTAAGTGTAGCAAGAATCTCTACACATCTGTGTAAATTGGACTATTAGTTGCAAAGATTACAGTTTTAAGTCAAGGTGGATCAGCATTTATGCGTTTCGCGGTTTTCTGTACAAAATCAACTCTAATTCCTCTGCACTGAAATCTAAACCATTTTTTACTCCATTCCATATCATATTTTAAGTCTCAGTGTCCTCACAGTCATAAATGAAGGACATACTACTTTGTTTCACTTGTAAATGTCAAGAGGCGTAGCATTATCATCTATGTTACCAATAGTACTAATAACATTGCAGACTAAACTGCTTCCTCTTCATCAAAGGCTATGCGTCAGTTGAGATGCAGTGCTGACGATGACCTGAGTCAGCTCTCACTGAAAGGAGCTCTTTATTATGTAGGTCACTAGCAGAGTTCATTTCAGCAAACACCTGAAAATCGTACTTCACCAGACAAAAACAAAACAAAAAAATTCTTCTCGGCAAACAACTTAAAAGCAGAGTGCAGAGAAGACACATGAATATCATGCCTCATATCCTCATGCCTTAGGTATGCACACAAGAAGCTCTTAGTAGCTTGCTGAATTCTTGTATAACCCCTCTCCTCCCACAGTGTTGGTTTATTTTTGCATTGATTTTTTCAGACTGTTTCCAAGCCATGCTTCCACTCTACTTATTGAAAGGAGGTAAGCAAGACAGCAGACCAAAACCTGCCAGACACATCATTAAAGCAATATAAACATGTTGATGTCTATGCCAGCAACAAAGGACACTACATAGAAAGACCTGGGGCTGAACTCCAAGAACAGATGTACTGGAAATAAATTCCTGAATATTAGAGTAAAAAACTATTCTATTCATCCTTAGTTAACATAGTCCTAGGCAGCTCTACACAGGAAAATTGTGTGTTGGAGGGAAGAGTTCTCTGAGAGACCATTTAGGTTCATCAGCTCTTCAAGTTTAGGTTTTCCTCATTGTCTGGACAGTATTGCGCTACCTTGCAATTTTTAACTTAATTGAAAACATTTTTAGACTAATTTTTAGACTTAATTGCAACTAATTTTTTTTTCCCCTCACCATAGTTAGTGGAGTGGGAAGTTTATGAAAAAGAGCTCAAAAGTATTGCTTAACACTGCAATCTAATTAGCTCGCTATGCAACTTGTACTCACAACTAGTATGTTTAAATAATGCATCCCACTTCTGTTCATCTACTGTGGCTGCTGACTTGCAATTTTTTCTATCTATTCTTCATATCCAAGGGAGGATGCATTTAGGGCATCTTTATGTCTATATATATATAAATTATACACTTCAGTATAAATGAACTTTTCTTAAATTATTTTTGTGTATTAAGTGAATCTTCCTTACTGGAATCCCCTTGCTCTGTTTTTTTTCATAAGCAGATAAATAAAAGAAATATCTTGAGTTACCATGCACCATCTGGGTAAATGTCAGCTATATCCCTACCTAGAGGGTTTGGCATTTATTTCTCAAGAGGGTGGGTGTTGGGTTTGCGTTTCTTGCCTACAGTTTACACAGCTGAATAATTTAAAAAGGACTCGGTGCTGAAAGATAAAATGAAGATGGAGTATATTGTTTCTGGCTACAATCCCCACTGCTATAGGTGGCATTTTCTGCTAATACAGCTTGCAATAGTATTGCAAACAAACCCAGAGATTTGAATCATCATAATTAAGGCTGCATCAAATGGGATTGTTCTTTGCAAAAAAATACATGCATAAATAATACTAAGCACATATGCCGTCAGTATATATTTAATCTATGTATCAGTTATATCAATAAAAGAACAATTTGGTCTTTCAGTTAACTCACTGTACGTCCTTGTTCCTAAAAATCTGACAAACCAGCAACTGGCAAAATGTTCTAGGAGAAATGTTCTTTGCAAACATTTATTGCCTTTGAAACACACCATTTTTTCCCATAATTAGTGATCTGGAAAAAGGTTTCAAAATTTTCTTCCCATCAGTACAATTAGAATTAAGTGTAGCAGGGCTGACAATGGTAAGACTCCATTGCAGTAGATGCAGTTTAAGCATACAATAAGTGGCTTTGTCAAAATGAAAGCATTTGCAGCATGAATAAAGGAAACAGAATTTTGGAAAGGTGAAGAAGCAATCTGCCCAAAGCCATACATCAATTAAGTGTTAAAGCTCTAAATTGACAAAGATCACTGGCCTAGCTAAGTAACATGCCTTCTATTTGTGTGACAGTATAGGGCAAAGTGTGTCTTTTGAAGAAATGGTGTGATTCTGCAATAGGTGCGAATCCCTGGATTTGTCTAAAGGGAGTTTTTTCTTGTCTGCACTCTTAATTTTTTGTGAAACTCAACTGATTTTTTTATGTGCAAAATTCAATCTCTGGCAAAAAAAGCTACATGGTGCGCAGCTGCACACTGTTGTTCTTCAGCCTGTGTCTTCCTGAACTGTACGTAGTGCTTTATTAATGGTGACAGTATTTTGTAATTGAAAATTCAGATAAATTCTGCATCAGGTCAAAATGGTTTATCTACGATCAATCTCTGATTGATTTGCCTGTACAGATGAAGTATTTGCATATCTCCTTAAACACTGAGATGAGAATACACTGAGCATCACTGAAAAGCCAGTAGTTAGAGAAGGGTCAAGGTGAGGGTCAATACAATACCTGCTAAAGCAGCAATGAAGTCATCATTTTGAATTTATTCTCAGCTGAGGGACAATCTCATTTGCTCCTGTATATTGAGAAAGGAGAGAAAAAAGAAGAAAGAAGGCATAGGTGGAAATGACAAAAAGGGCAGGGAAAGAGGGAAGATGCAAAAGGAACTGTCTAAGAAAAGTAGGAAAGAAATCCCTCTGAAAGTGACGAATTATGAAGCAATGTCAAGAACCAGCAGCTCAGTTGCTCTTTGCTATCGCAAAGTTCTTTTTTTGATTTCATCTCCCAAAGGCACGGCTGATGCTGGGGCTGGAAGAGACCTCAGGAAAACATCCAAATCATCTATCCCCTGAACAAAGATCAGCTGCATCTGTGTTATTGCTGGCAGATGTTCATCTAACCTGCCTTTAAAGATGTCTCCAGATAGAGACTGCATATCATTCCCAGGTGGCCTGATCCAAATCATTACAAGCAGCTTCCAGTCTCTAACTCTGTGATTTTAAATCTTTTTCTTGCAAAAATACCTTTAGACATTTCTGATTGCAGATGCAGGATCTAGCCAAATGAAGCCACACACCACACATTGCTTTGCTTAATTGCTTGTCACAAATAATTTTAAGGCAATCCATGTAGCAAATTTTGACATATGCAAAGGCTAGATTAATTTAACCTATTTCCTCTTAAGTAACATTTTCTAGACCATTCAATTCATGAATTCTTTGAATTCTCTGTACCCTCACTTCAAACATTTTATTGCTCTAAGGCAATACTACAGTTGGACACAGCAGTTCAGCTGAGGCACTGCTTGCCCCAAGGAAAGAAGGAGTATAACTTTGCGTACCCCCGCAGGATGAAGTTTACATTATTTGCTGCAGGATATCTGGGTTTGGGTTTGTTTGGGAGAGGGGAAAAGGCAGGACATGATGTTGTTGACTTGCCGTCTGTTTTGTGAGCCATAAAACCGACAAATAAGGATCTGCCACTTAAATAGATTTTCCCCTTTTATTTGTGCATTTCCCCATTTTATTTGATTATTCCTGCCTAAATGCAGTTCCTTATATCTATCCCCATTGAATAGCATCCTATTTATTTCAGACCATACCTTCAATTTGTCAAGATCACTTTAAATTCTAATCCTGTCCTCCAACATACTCACAGCCCCTTGCAGATTAGTGTCATTAGCAAATCTAATAAGCATGCTTCCGTTTCTTTCATTTTTGGAGATCCCCTGAGATTACAGCAGTTTTATGACCTTGCTAAATTGTGGGGATAAGATACGTACTTTTCTGCAACACTTTAAAGCAGAAACAATCAATCAAATGGACTTTGAGGATATTTGTCCTCAGAAATTCAATACAGATCTCCAGGAAGACAGGAAATGCCTATACTGCCTTGAAGGAAATCCCAAGGCCACTGTCAAAGCGTTTCGTTCAGCTCTCTTACTGAGTCTTCCCCACAGCCCCAAGCATGCCCAGCTGCTGACAGTCCCTTCTCATACCACTGAAATCTCACCAGGAAGCACATCCAAAGCTCTTACCTGCCATTTCACTGTGACATACACACTAGATGCCTTTGAAAGTCCTTTGCAACAGCTTTCTCAAAATGAGGAAGGTGCACGAACTCTAACACAGCAGGGATCTACACTGATTTCAGCACTGGTGAGGCCAAACCTCAGATACCTAGTCTGGAGAAAAGAATGCTCAGGGAGGACCTTATTGCTCTGAAAGGATGTTGTAGCAAGGTTGGTTTTGGTGTCTTCTCCCAGTTAACAAGTGATAGAACAAGAGATGCCTCAAGTTGCACTATGGAGGGTTTTGTTTGGATATTAGGACACATTTCTTCACAGAAAGGGTTGTCAAGCACAGGAACAGGCTGCCTAGGGAAGTGGTTGAGCCACCATCCCTGGAGATACTTAAAAGATACAACGCTTAGGTACATGGCTTAGTGGTGGACTTGCAGTGCTAGTTTAATGGCTGGACTCAATGATCTTTAACGGCTTTTCCAACCTAAATGATTCTATCATTCTATGATTCTATGATTAAGATTGAATCTGACTCTGATGGTGACAGCAAGCTACAGATTCAGTCTGCCACCAGCCCTGACAGAAAGCAATAACTGGAATAAGCCCTGCCAATGGTGCCTTCCCCAATCGTCATCACAGCAATGGAGAATCAAGTTGTTTCACAAACATAATGTCTTGTGATAGTCACCTCACAGAAATGCCACGTTTTTAGTCAGTCAGAGGCAGGTCAACACAACTGCTTAGTGCTACCCCTGCTTCTGGACCTTGAAATGCTCAGCTTTACAAAATAATGAAATCCCCACTAATTTTTCTTCAACTGATATGATTCCTAAATTTACAGAAATGGGATCTCAGATGGAATTTAACTAATTGAAAGGTGTCTATTGTGTTATTTCCAAATTTATTTCCAAATAGCAAGCTTAAAGCCGTTTCCAACACCTTCAGCTATTTCATCTACTTCAGTTTAAACAGCTGATAGGGAAAAAAGGAAAATAACACAAGACAATCAGCCCACAAAAAATAAAAAAGTCTTTGTCTGAGAGATTTCTGTAACCCTCAACACCACAAGTGGAATCATGCAAGTGCTGAAAGATCCTGATAACACTTATAAGAGAAAACACCTCACAAAACAAGTGAATGAGATACAGACTTGTTTGACACATTTAAATAAGCATCATTACACAACAGCTGCTATAACCTAAATGTGCTGCAAATTAACTTGTTCAAAATTGCTGAGAAGGATAAGCTAATTAGACATTTAGGAGTCCATCCCCTTCTTTCATTTTCCAGTTAATCAACTGAGCAATGTTAAGGGTCAGAATAGCTCCCTCATACATACACTAAGGGGAGGAACAGGAGGCTCTTGTTAAGCTACTGATACAGGAAATTAGCAGATGACTTTTTGATAGAAGGAGATGGATTTCCTTTGCTGGAAATAGAGTGAAGTCATGTTAGCATTAATAGATCTGTTCATGGAAAGCACCATCATAATTAGTGATCATCATTTATCATCATTACAATTTCACCAAGAGATCCTAATCACTCGTTCTTTCAATTACTCACGGAAAAAAAGAGTGGTGTGTAAAAGCGTAGAACGCAGGAGAACCACTTTATGCCTGGTAGCAGACATATGATGCTTGTGATAGATTTGGACAACTAATCTTACATTTCCTTTGGCATAGTGTAAGAAAAAAAAAAAAATTGTGCCTATTTTGCCTTTTAAAACACAGCAGTATAAAGGCACAGTTTCTGAAAGAAACTGAAAAGGGACTTCTGTCGGGGCAGAAACTCTGAAGGGAAAATAGTCTATCTGTTCTCTGTATTAGTCTTTTCTTTCCCTTCACCCACATCTCCCAAATTCTAAAATCTTTTCTAACACTGGATGTATCTCTCATCATATATTTATTACATGAGATTCATAGAAATGATGGGCAGGGGTTGAGCAGTTGATGTAACCTACCTGGACTTGTGCAAAGCATTCAACGCTGTCCCACACAACATCCTTGTCTCTAAATTGGAGTGACATCAATTTCATGGGTGGACCACTTGGTGGATAAGGAACTGGCTGGATGGCAGCATGCAGAGTTGTGGTCAATGGCTCAATGTCCAGCTGGAGACCAGTAACGAGTGGCATCCCTCAGGGATCAGTGTTGGGATCGATCTTGTTCAATATCTTTGTCGGTGACACGGACAGTGGGATTGAATGCACCCTCAGCAAGTTTGCTGGTGACATCAAGCTGTGTCATTAGGTTGATACGCTGGAGGGAAGGGATGCCATCCAGAGGGACCTTGACACGCTTGTGAGGTGGCCAGTGCCAACCTTATGAAGTTTAACCATGACAAGTGCAAGGTCCTACACCTGGGTTGAAGCGATCCCAGGCACAGCTACAGGTTGGGCAGAGAAGAGATTCAGAGCAGCCCTGCAGAGAAGGACTTGGGGGTGTTGGTCGATGAAAAAATGAACATGAGCCGGCTTCAGTGTGCGCTCGCAACCCAGAAAGCCAACTGTATCCTGGGCTGCATCAAGAGGATCGTGACCAGCAGGTCAAAGGAGGTGATCCTGCCCCTCTACTCTGCTCTCGTGAGACCTCACTTGGAGTATTGTGTGCAGTTCTGGTGTCCTCAACATCAAAAGGACATGGAACTCTTGGAACAAGTCCAGAGGAGGGCCACGAGGATGATCAGGGGACTGGAGCACCTCCCGTATGGAGACAGGCTGAGAAAGTTGGGGCTGTTCAGCCTGGAGAAGAGAAGGCTGCGTGGAGACCTCATAGCAGCCTTCCAGTATCTGGAGGGGGACCTATAAGGACTCTGGAGAAGGACTTTTCTTTACCAACTGTAGTGACAGGACAAGGGGTAACGGTTTCAAACCTAAACAGGAGAAGTTTAGATTGGATATAAGAAGGAAGTTCTTTACTGTAAGGGTGTTGAGGCACTGGAATGGGTTGCCCAGGGAAGTTGTGAATGCTCCATCCCTGGCAGTGTTCAAGGCCAGGTTGGACAAAGCCTTGGGTGACATGGTTTAGTGTGAGGTGTTCCTGTCCATGGCAAAGGGGTTGAAACTAGATGATCTTAAGGTCCTTTCCAACCCTAACTATTCTATGATCCTATGATTCTATGATTAACTGGTCTCAATCTAGTTCAGCTATTCCTAGCTGGCAAGAGATGTAGAGTAGGTGCAGATGAGTGCTATTCAGCTCCCAGGCCTAGGATACTCCTGTACCCAACTCTGAGGTAACCCAGAGTTGGGTAACCGGAAGTGGTAATACACTCTCTTGGCACACCAGAAGTGACACTCACACATGCTGTTTTCTCTTTCTGCTATTCCTCTGCATGGGACTGGAACACAAAACTGCAGTTGCTCCCTGCTAGAGAAAGTCATAAACTTCCAGAAGGGCTGGGGCTGGAGGGAGGTTCTGGGGCTTATCTTGTTCAAAGTCCTGGGTTGGATCCCCATATTTCTTGTTGCTTTAAGCCAATAAAGCAGGAGAGAGGAAAAAAAATGCAAAAAAGGTGCATTATTGGGGTGACAGATCTTTTTTACGTATTACTTAAAATGATGAAAAAGAAGATACATGTATTCATCCCTCCAGTCTCATGAAACTTAAAATTGTCATTGCTCTGTATCCTTTGTACAGTGCAGACAGTTGGGCATCAGCCAGCTGGGACAGGGAAAAGGGGTCAGCTCTGCAGATTATTCCTATCACATTGTTGCTACCTGTGAAAGCCCCCCTTCTCCGTTCAGTCACTGGGGTACACTGAATGCAGGAGTACTGAGTAAGAAGAATGCAAAGTTCATATATGTGTATATATATACTTTTGTTGCCAATAAAATCTGACCCATTGGCAAGCAAGTTAATGAGTACATCAGAAAGTTTGGGGTGCCTAACTTGCTAGACTAAATAGTGAGCTCCAAAAGGAGATTATAATGTACTCTGTGTGTCACATCTGAAAATAAATGAGTAAAACCAGTCTTTTAAATTAAGAGACCAAGGTGTCACCAAGCTTTCTTCTCACTGTCCACCTCATACCACCAGGCTGCAGAAGGCTTCATTACACTGGGTATTTTAACCTCAACTTTTTTATATGGATTTTGTACCAGATGGCTAGATAATATGTTTGACATGCTCTGGCTCAAATGTTCTTCACTAATTTAACAGTTTATTTTGAGCTTGTAGGTCTTTTATTCCTAGTATTCTTTTTGTGAGTATTTTCTCTTGGATTTGCTTTATCTGCCATTTAGCACTAGGATTTAAAAAAGAAAATTACTTCCATCCTTTAAATGAATATGTGCTCAGAGATTTTTCTGTTAGTTAGAACAGACGAGGAACAAATCAACATCGTTTATTATGAAAAGTAAGAAACAACTACATAAATCTGAGATCATTGCATTACTGCCTCTGCGGTACAATCTGCTGTTGCTTAAATATTGTCTGACAGCAGAACAAAAGACTAAATACCCTTCAAAGCTGAAACAGGAACATACTTTGTATGCGTGGTGTCAGGATCTCTTTTTATTCTATAGAAGAAAATTATGTAAAAATTATTTAGATGCAATAACACTTAGTGCCTCTGTGTTTGGTCTAACAAATTAATTATTTCCTTTCCAGGCAGTTTTAGCAGTGATCTTGTATTAGAACATATAGTCTGTGTTTTCATTTAATCTTCTGCAGGCCTTTTTTGTTTGGCTCATTTATCTTTCGTTATCCCTTGAAACCATCTACAGTAATTCAGTTCACTACAACTAGACCTTCTGACAGAGCCAGAAATAATCAGCTTCAGGCACTGCTGATTCCAGAGCCAGCTAACCATTATCTCTAGATACTGATCATTTCATGCTGTTTAGGCTAATGGAGACTTTTGGACAGCACTTCTTTTTCCTGTGTCCTGTCAAAGAGTTCCTCGTTCCCCTTCTGTTTATACAGAAATACAGTGTAAGCAGTGATACCAAACCAAATCACACACATATCATGTGACAAAATTCTCAGCTGGTTTGTTGTTCCTGCTACTAGTTAATGTCTCTCAAAACATTTTCTTCTGAAGTACAGTAGTGTCATAGACTATTTCAATATGGAACAATTTGTTATTTAAAAGCTTTTAAAATGTAAGATAAACTCTTGTTTAAACAAGAAAAAAATTATTAAATGTTATATTGTAGCTTACAATTAAGTTAGGGTACTTAAAGTAAGTGATTCAAGTAATTTTTTTTTTCCTACCAAAGTAATCGTTCATGAAAATTTCCCAAAAGACAGGTAGTTATACAACCTGGGTAGTTATGGTCCAAGTGCTCCGTGCTGTCTAGTTGCGTATTAAAGGTCTATTCTGGAATACTATTATAGACAAAATAGCCTTTTGCCTTGTCCTAGGGTAAAACACTGTCCTTAGAGTTTTTTCTAAACATAATGGATGTTGATTTGCTTATAACACCTCGTTGGTGTTTCTCTTGTACAAGGAATCTAAGTCATAATCTGACATTTATTTTTACTGTGAACTAGAATTAAGACAAAAACATAGAAACATAGAATCATAGAATGGTGGGGATTGGAAAGGACCTTAAGATCATGTAGTTCCAACCCCCCTGCCATGGGCAGGAACACCTCACACTAAACCATGCCACCCAAGGCACTGTCCAGCCTGGCCTTGAACACTACCAGAGATGGAGCATTCACAACTTCCTTGGGCAACCCATTCCAGTGCCTCACCACACTCACAGTAATCAGCTTCCTCCTTATATCCAATCTAAACTTTCCCTGTTTAAGTTTGAACCCGTTACCCCTTGTCCTGTCACTACAGTCCCTAATGAAGAGTCCCTCCCCAGCATCCCTGTAGCTCCCCTCCAGATACTGGAAGGCTGCTATGAGGTCTCCACGCAGCCTTCTCTTCTGCAGGCTGAACAGACCCAACTTTCCCAAGCTGTCTTCATACGGGAGGTGCTCCAGTCCCCTGATCATCCTCATGGCCCTCCTCTGGACTTGTTCCAACAGTTCCATGTCCTTTTGATGTTGAGGACACCAGAACTGCACACAATACTCCAAGTGAGGTCTCACAAGAGCAGAGTAGAGGGGCAGGATCACCTCCTTTGACCTGCTGGTCACGATCCTCTTGATGCAGCCCAGGATACAGTTGGCTTTCTGGGTTGCGAGCGCACACTGAAGCCGGCTCATGTTCATTTTTTCATCGACCAACACCCCCAAGTCCTTCTCTGCAGGGCTGCTCTGAATCTCTTCTCTGCCCAACCTGTAGCTGTGCCTGGGATCGCTTCAACCCAGGTGTAGGACCTTGCACTTGTCATGGTTAAACTTCATAAGGTTGGCACTGGCCACCTCACAAGCATGTCAAGGTCCCTCTGGATGGCATTCCTTCCCTCCGGCGTATCAACCAAACCACACAGCTTGGTGTCATCAGCAAACTTGCTGAGGGTGCATTCAATCCCACTGTCCATGTCACCAACAAAGATGTTGAACAAGACCGATCCCAACACTGATCCCTGAGGGACGCCACTCATTACTGCTCTCCAGCTGGACATTGAGCCATTGACCACAACTCTTTGCGTGTGGCCATCCAGCCAGTTCCTTATCCACTGAGTGGTCCACCCATGAAATTGATGTCTCTCCAATTTAGAGACAAGGATGTCATGCGGGACAGTGTTGATCTACCCCTGTCCATCAGTTCCATAGCCCCATCATAGAAGGCCACCAAATTGGTCAGGCAGGATTTCCCCTTAGTGAAGCCATGCTGGCTGTCACCAAGCACCTCCTTGTTTTTCATGTGCCTTAGCATGCCTTCCAGGAGAATCTGCTCCAAGATTTTGCCAGGCACAGAGGTGAGACTGACTGGTTTGTAATTCCCTGGGTCATCCATTTTCCCCTTCTTGAAAATGGGGGTTATATTTCTCTTCTTCCAGTCATCGGGAACTTCACCTGACTGCCATGATTTTTCAAATATGATGCACAGTGGCTCAGCAACTTCATTCGCCAGCTCCTTCAGGACTCACGGATGGATTTCATCAGATCCCATGGACTTGTGTACATTCAGGTTTTTAAATTCTCAATTGCAAAATCATAGAATAGTTTGGATTGGAAGAGACCTGTAAAGGTCAGCTAGTGCAAACCCCTACAATGAGCAGAGACATCTGCAACTGCATCAGGTTGCTCAGTACCCTATTGAACCTGATCTTGAGTGTTTTCCAGGGATGGAGCATCTATTCCTTCTCTGCGAAACCTGTTCCACTGTTTCACCACCCTCATAGGAGAATGTATCTTCCTAACATCTAGTCTAAATCTCCCCTCTTTTAGTTTAAAACCGTTACCTCTTGTCCTATTGCAAGTGGCCCTACTAAAATGTTTGTCTCCATCTTTCATATTAAAGCCCTGTTTAAGTACTGAAAGGCAACAATAAGGTCCCCCTGCTGGAGTCTTCTCTTTTCCAGTATAATCAAGCTCTACTCTCTCAGCCTTTCCTTGTAGGAAAGGTGCTCCACCCCTTCCTTGTAGGAAAGGTGCTCCAGCCCTGTGATCATTTTTGTGTCCTTCCTCTGGACCCACTCCAACATGTCAGATACACTGCTTATGGAATACAGAATACAGATTTCTTTAGGATTCATTCTGATGCATTAGAAAAAAAATTCCATGGATTGACTACAACTAACTGTTAATAATAATTTAAATGGTTTTTTTTTCATGTGTTGGACTCTATGAACTCATCGTGGCATTAAGGTTATATTTTTTTAATAAAAGATTTGAAGGGGCTACCTGCTGAACTGTGAGATGGTGCAGCCAGGGAAACAAATTATATTCTAGTCCACATCCCTCTGTAAAATAGATGTCATTTAAGAGAAGCCTTTAAAAAGAGATTTCTTAATTAGAAAAACATCCTTTTCAGTCACAAGTGGCTGAGCTGAAGTGTGTCCTCAGAATACCAGGATGAGCTGAAGCTATTAAAATGTCATGGTTAACATTTTTAAAAAGCTTAATTTAATTAGAAAATAATAATTAGAGTATTCTTACCAGTAAGAAATGTCTGCCTCAAATGGACATCCTGTAAATTCTCAATTTCAATGGATAACACTGTACTGGAAAAGATTCAGCATATGAACAATGAGATTGAGTTTGCAAATACTGTGATTAACTTAGCGGTTTTGCTATTGGAGGTAATCGCTGGACCATGCTGGAGGGCAGGGACAATTTACTTCCTGATCACACCTGGTGAAATATTTTTGCACTCGTCAGCATTTCTTAAGCATAATATATAAAACATCACCAGACCAATCAATGTTCCTATATGCAGTGCATTTTTCCTTGTTTTTCCTGAAAACAATAAGAGCAGAATCTCATGGACTGAAGGCAAAAGGCAGTATGCACTCTACAGGGTATTTCTTCATTTAAACTTGCATGAGTTAGAGCCTCATTCTAGCTAGCAATTTGCAGATAGGCTTTCATCCAGATAAAAATATTATATCCCATGTCAGGCCTGGATAGATATTTCCTTTTAATGCAGGTGTGTTGTAATAAAAGCAGTTGTATTTAATGGAACTAGATTATCTGAGGCAAATTGTGGGTCTAGGTTAAAACTATGGTGGCATCCTGACCTGAGGGGTATGTGGAAATCAGATGTTGTAACATCTTGGAAAGATTGTTCAACAGCTTCCATACTTAGATATAAAAAATAATCTCACTGAATGTGATACTGAAGAAGGTTTAGGAAAAACGACACAGGAATGTTGCAACAGAACACTAAGGACCAATTATTTTAAAAAGACATTTTTGAGACACGGAAGGACAGTTATAATTCTGTTTGCCAGCCAGGGCCAGTGAGATCACCAAAGCCAGTCTGCATAGGATGGTACCATGCTACAGTTTTAGTTAATTTACTTGAAAAGTGTGCTTTGTCCACATTCAGGTTGTTTTTAATTGGATTGAGTCTTGGTTGTGGAGGTATCCTGACTGGATGTCACCTCTCTAATCACGGTGGGCAGCCAGAAGTGCCCTTTTCAGTAGTGACCATTTTGACTTCCATACTTCCCATATTCCCTGACAGAGGACCTGGCCTTTATTGTGTACTTCACATTCAGCCTTAGTAGGAGAAGAGACGTGGACAAAAATATCACACTTAACCAAGGAACTCAATTTCTCACTTCAAATGTTTCATGGGATTTCAACAGAAGGGGAGTTACTGGAAGAACCAACAAATTTACACCCCAGAGACTGGATCCTGCTCTAAAACTCTATGAAAACAACCACACCAGCTCCAGTGTGGAGGACAGTGTCACTCATTGTATTACAAAAGAAGGAAGGAGGGAAGGAAGGGCATGGGCTGGCTTGTCCTAATCTAAGCATGGCAGAGCTAAGACCTCTCTGCCTGAATATCGCTGAGCTTCCCTTGTACAATACAGCTGTTACAGGAATTTCTGCACTGAATTTCTCTTTACTGCGAAACCCCATGGGCATTGCCAGCTCTTGCCAAACAGCTCCTTCCTTTCCTTTCTCGATTCAGCAGCCTCCATTCAACTATAAAATGATGGCACCAGATGGGTTAAAAAATAAAATATGAGCAGATGTTAGTACTTCTACGCAGAGATACACATTGTGCATTTTGCCTTAAGTACAAAAAGCTTAAAAAAAACTGATAGAAAAAATACTTTAACTTATAGCTTAGAGAGTGCACTCAACCTTCGCTAAAGTTGAGATTTCACGAAATAAATGGCTCAAATCAGTCTAAGGAGACATGTCAGAAATCATGGTTCTTTTAAGGCATGATTGCATACTCACCTCTGCAACAATTGCTACAAATGCAACTAATTCTGCAGCTCTCTTTATGCTGATTTATAAGTATTATATGAAAGAAATTGGAGAAAAAAGAAGCTTTTAATTCTAACCTGAACTTGTATATCTCTTGTATGCTCAGGCCTGCCATGGCGGATGCTATTTCTTTGTCTTCTGATGCTACTTGGGAAGACCCTGAATGGTAGCACTGCATATCTCCCTGGTTCACCCTGCCTTTTTGAACAGGTCACTGCTGCAGCTTGGTGGCCATTTGCAACCTGTCCAGGTGTACGGGCACTGCCCTCGCCTCCTCCAGCTGCCCAGCACAGGAAGCAGAGTTGGCAGAAGCCCCTGCAGCCAGCCAGCCTGTGGGAACAGTGGCTTCCTCATCTGATAAAGCTGGGAAGAGCCAAGGGTTGACTAGTGAACCCAGTTTATATTTGACCATGTTGTTGTGTACCTGAAGCAGCTTTCAGCAATTGGAAGCTGCTCTGTGCTGTTCACTTCACCACTCGCTGTTGTTCCAGATTCTTGCTCCTTCCTCCTAAATACTTTTAAGCACTCCAGATCAGATTTGTTCTCATCATGTCTCATTCTCTGTCCTGAACTTCATTACGTAATGGCATTTTCTAATATCTTGACTTCTAAAGTAGAGACTCTTCACAGTCTCATCTATTTTTAGTGTTTCACAGTCTAAATTCTGTTGCCTTGACAGCAGCTGCTGTATCTAACCCTAGTCCAGTCTGGATCTAATCACTGAGTTGTGTAAAATGGCTGTGTGAAACTCAAGCACATTGGACTCGTCCAAAATCACTGACCACACCACACTGAAAAGAAAATGCAATTTCAGCTTCAAACATACAACCTTTGCTGCAGGGCACCTGTGCTGGTGATGACTCAAGGAAAGAGTAGGGAAAGGAGCAGGGAACACTGTCCTTGAGAGGTAGAAATGCAGTGGGTGGAGATGCAGCATGCCTTTAACAGCAAAATAACCCCAAGAGCTGATCTCTCAGCCAGAAACTGTTATTACCTGACTGCTGTAGGGTGCTGCATTCTCCCAGGTGGTGGCTGCAGACAGCAAAGGGGAGCTCTTGTATCAGTGACTGTCACTGCAGATCTGTGAAGATTTAAGGAAAAATTTCTTCTGTCTTCCCACAGCTTAGCTGCCATTGCTGGTCATCACATTCCTGTGATCATACCCTGTTCTGCCAGTCCCTGCTGGCTGTGTGCTGGAGTATGTAGTCAGGCTGCTGAACAGTGCTTTCAAACAAGGGCAAAGCTATACCAATGTCATTATTAACCGTAAACTGGCATAACAGTGATACGAAGTACACATCAATTCAAGATAGCAGAAGTATTGCTCTTAGAGCAGATAAATGTATTGATGCTTCCTCAGGCAAACATGGCCTGAGAGAAGGAACAATTTCTTAGGTGCATCAGCTTAAAAAGCTTCTCTAGGAAGAGATGTTTTGAAGAAGGCTGCATCACAGTAGCTACCACATCATAGCATAGTTTTATAGCAGATTATTCAGGTTCTTCTAACAGAGACCTCAGAAAAAGAAAATAAACCCCACCTATGAAATAAGGGAAGTACTTGGATGATTAGCAATATTGCTGGCACTTCCCTAGCTCATTAATTCAAAGCTGTCTTGGGTATGTCTGTGCAGTCACAGATGCAACCGCAGACCTTGCATCTACCAGTCTATTCTTGTGAGTTGTGGATATGTAGCAGTTAAATCCTACATCTCTGTCTTGCTATGTTACTAACAGATCACGATTATGTTTCCCCTAAACTATTGTGCAATTTTATGCATGTTCATGCCTCTGCTGAAGACCACAGAATTCTATCCAGTATTATTGAGCATCAAGTTTTAACTTACTGTGACAAAACAGGGCTTCCAAAATTCATGTGCTGGCTCTGCACTGTTCAGCACTTGCCAACAGGACACTGTGATTTAATCTCACTTAATAAGATTTCCCCCTTGTCCTAGCACTTGACAATATCAGCCCCCAAATTTTTTCTTAGCTCTTCCTAAGAGCTTTTCTGAGATTGCAGACCTACCATATTCTGTATTTCTCTGGGGACTGCAATATTTTCAAGGCTGTCACAGTATCCTGTATATCAAATACTATAAAATGTATTCACCATACAGTCACTTACCAATCTTGCAGTCTCTTGGTCACTCCCAGCTCTTGTTGCAGACCATCCATGATATTAATAGAACAAAAGACAGATTCAGTAGAAGACATACTAAGTCCTTCCTTTACAGCTTACGTCAGCATTAGCAGTTCTTGCTGTCCCGGTTACAAGTATGCTTAAACTCCTTTGTTCACCTCAGGCTTCTGTACTATAGTTTCCTCTCCATCTGACGGTCTTTCCCTAGTGCTCTCAAGACTATACTTTCATCTTTATTTAATGTAAAGCAGGTCATTACCTTGAAAATTGTTGCAGGTCACTTCCATACATCGCAAAACAGACCACATATGGGTAAAGAATGCTGGCAGACTGCTGGGGTGAAAAAATAGTGTTAAGACTATGCTACACAATCTGAAGCAGCATGACACTATTTACGAGTGAAAGAGTTATTTTTTTTTCCTTGAAGTAATGTCCCTTCTGCTTCTATCTGGAGATAGTTCACATTACTTAGCAATCATTTATTTTATTTGGAGGGGTTTATATTCCACACTCCTGGGATCATGAGGATTTGGGTACTTGAACACTGATACGCACAAAAC
Source organism: Psittacula echo (assembly GCF_963264785.1). NCBI lineage: Eukaryota > Metazoa > Chordata > Aves > Psittaciformes > Psittacidae > Psittacula > Psittacula echo. The sequence goes on along the minus strand of NC_137742.1, from coordinate 24,522,984 downwards.
ACTGTTCACAGAAGTTCTGATGCACAGACCTACACAGTTCATGAGCACTCTCTGTAGTTATTTAGCCTGTACATGGATTCATACAGAAAACTGGCTTTTGAACAGGAAGGTTGGAATTACTGGCTATTTTTCTTTTAGTAGAAAAGAGTCAGATAGCCAACTGTCATGTGATCGATCTCTTTTAAAGAGCATTTGTGTGTATCAGACATGGGCTCTTTTTCTCCTTGCCTGATCATGGAAAACATAGCTGTAATGAGTCTTGGGAAGAACACAAAATTCCATTGCCTGGAAAGGAAATGTAAAACTGCAATCAGGGAGTTTGAATATACAACACAGACCTACAAAGCTCCCACAATTCCTGCTTCTCTTTCACACTGGAAATTACTAGTTTGATAGAAGCATGGAGGAGCCCAAGTCAAGGACTAGACCCTACCAGCAGGAGGGATGTGGAAGTAGCGATTAAGAACAGAAGCAGTCACTACTTTATAACCACCTTTGTGAAAAGTAAAGATCACAGTGAAAGCAAGGGGATGTTGATTCATGCATGTGCACAGCAATAGCATTGTCAATGAAAGGGCATTTTTTAAACAGATCTAAGAGAGGCATGTGGTTTCCTTTTTAAAAAACCACCAAATTAAAACTACCTTGTTACAAAACTTATCAGTAAAAATATTATGTACGTGTGCTTGTTACAATGAGTTTGTTTTTTTCCACACTGTGAGTCACATACAAGCTATTCTATCTTCTTGGTATGTAATTTTCTACCTCAATCCATTTTCAAAATTAACTAACATAACAAGCTCTAGGATAAGTGCTGGGACACAAGGCTTTATTTTTGCAGCTGAAGACTAATACATAGTAATACATACAGAGTCTTCACCAGCTCACACTGGAGGGCCCTGAAAAATAGGATCTTCCAAATAACAATACTAGCATAGTGCTGCTGTCAGTATCTTATAACTCGCATTGTGATTCTAAGAGTGAAATCCCTTACGGCTCTCTGAAAGAACATATATAATGAATTCAACACATTATTTATGTAAAAATCTGTCCTGTTGAATATTCTTCTCTTAGAAGACACGGCTTTCAAAATCAGATTTGCCAGTAAAACTCCTTTCTTCACTGGTAATCAGCTGAGTATGCCAGTCATTCACTGCAATTTATTCATGACAACGGTGCAAAAGGAGAGGTCTACTATGGAGTAACCTCTGCTCCACAGGGTCAGTTAGGGAAATCCATTCAAAGGAAAGAAAATAGGATTATGCCATGTGCACGTAAATTAGTAATAAGGCAAATACTATTTACACTTGAGAATTTGCTGAACAGAATAATCATTGTTTGAAAGTTAAAGAAAGGCTGGTAGCAATAAACAGCAGGCTTAGGGCTTGAGGTGTCAGTAGGTGCTCAACAATGCATTTACTTGCATGGGTTTTATGTAAACTTGCTCACCTAGAATCCCTCTGATGAAATCAAACTGGATACCATCACACTGGCAGACACTCCTTCAATGCCCTCTTCTTCTTCTCCAGAAGGTCATATATTAGCCTGGTTACACAGAGCAAATATGATGTAGTCCGCTGATATTTTTTTCTTTGGAGATGTAAGCTAGACAGCATGCCACTAGAAAAATCTTCTAGACTAATTTATTAGAAGCAGCCAAGAATTATTCAATATAGTTGTATCTACCATTACAGAGCTTTCCTGTCTTCTTATTGGTCCTGTGACCTTTACTGTTTAATGTCTTCATCAACAACATAGACAGTGGAATCAGGTGCACCCTCAGCAAGTTTGCAGATGACACCAAGCTGACCAGGGCAATTGACACACCTGAGGGAAAGAATGCCATCAGAGGGACCTGGGCAAAATAGAGAAGTGGTCCTATGTGACCCTCAGGAGGTTCAACACGACCAAGTTCAAGTGTCTGCACCTGGGTCAGGACAACCCTCATATCAGTACAGGTTGGGGGATGAAGGGATTGAGAGCAGCCCTGTGGAAAGGGATGAAAAGCTGCACATGTGCTGTCAGGGTGCACTCTCAGCCCAGAAAGCCAACCATATCCTAGACTGCATCAAAAGGAGGAGATCCTGCCTCTCTACTCTGCTCTTGTGAGACCCCACCTGGAGTACTGCATTCATCTCTGGAATCCTTAGTACAGGAATGTCATGGACCTGCTGGAGCAGGTCCAGAGGAGACCACAAAAATGCTCAGAGGGCTGGAGCACCTCTCCTATGAGGGAAGGCTGACAGAGATGGAGTTGTTCAGCCTGGATAAAACTCCAGGAGACCTTATAACGGTCATCAATACCTAAAGAGGACTTACAAGAAAGATGAGTACAGTCTTTTTAGTAGGGCCTGTTGGACAGGACAATGGGTAACTGCTTTAAACTAAAAGAGAGAAGATTCAGACTGGGTATAAGGAAGACATTTCTTATGATGAAGGTCATGAAACCATGGAACTGGTTACCCAGAGAGGAAATAGATGCCTGTCCTAGGTTCAACTGTAACAGTTATTTTTCTCCTGCCTATTAGCTGGAGCAGTGCTGTGTTTCATCTTTAGTCTAAGAACAATGCTGATAACACACCGATGTTTTTAGTTGCTGCTCAGGAACGCTTACCCCAGTCAAGGACTTTTCAGTCTCTCATGCTCTGCCAGTGAGGAGGGGCACAAGAAGCCGGGAGGTAGCAGAGACAGGACACCTGACCCAAACTAGCCAAAGGGGTATTCCATACCACAGCACGTCATGCCCAGTATATAAACTGGGGAGAGTCCATCTGAAGGGACTGATCACTGCTCGGATCAGGCTGGGTATCGGCCAGGGGGTGGTGAGCAATTGTACTGTGCACCATTTGTGCTTATTGGGGGTTTTTCCCCTTCCCTTTTTAGTTTTATATCCTCTCCCCTTGATATTTCCCTCATCATAATTATTATTAGTAGTAGTAGTTGAAGTTTTATGTTATGCTTTTGTTATTGAACTGTTCTTATCTCAATCCGTGGGATCTGCATTCTTTTGATTCTCCTCCCCATCCCTCCTGGAGGTGGGGGGGAAGAGGGGAGAGTGAGCAGCTGCATGGTTCTGAGTTACCGGCTGGGCTTAAACCACAACATTGCCCCATCACTGGAAACATTCAAGCTCAGGTTAGGCGAGGCTTTGAGCAACCTGATCTAGCTGAAGATGTCCCTGCTCATTGCAGAGGGGTGTGGATTAGATGATTTTCGAAGTTCTCGTCTAACCCAGACCATTCTGTGATTCTATGATTCTATGATTATGAATTGGTTTCTCTGCAGTCAAAGATGTAATGGCAGCTGCTTCAAGTACCAAAATCAACTGATCTGTGATTTCATGAAGCTTGGGTTTGGTGCCACATGGATCATTAGCAGAACCAAACCTATGCAAGTTTTGTTGTCAAGGCTACCTCAGCTTCCACTTAATCTGCTTACAAAGGTGCACTTTAATAATTCAGTACTGAACTTTAAGTGCAGAACTAACTCCATACCTCTTCTGCAAAGCACTTTAATGCACATTGAGACTCTGCTGAGTTCAGAACCTGAGCATGTGCTCATGTGTCTCCTTAGCTGTGGCCAGCCTTCCCGTGTCTGATCACATGAAGTCCACAGAATGTAGACCAGACCTGTCAGCAGTGTGAAACCACCAAAGGCATGGCAACAGCACCAAAGGCACGGCAACAGCACCAAAGAGCATTGCACGGCAATGGCAGCAAGCCCAGCTTGTGACACTTGTTTATCTAAGGAAATCTCACTGGTGAGACACTGCCATGAAATCAGAGTTGTCAGACTATGTCTCCCCGGAAGGGTTGATCAGGGCTCAATTTTTCCTAAGATGATGAGTGTAATACAGTTCAGCACTCACTAGAGTGCAGTAGAGCAACAACATTTCCCGTACACTCATTTGCTCGTTCAAGTTATTTAATTAAAATTCATAGGTTAGACTGCAGATTTACTGAAACTTTACAAAATGTGATTTATTTTCCTCACAGGTAGCAATTAAGAGTTAGTTACTGAACCCTGTTACATGCTTTATGATGTTTTTCTAGTATGTTTCTGTAGTAATATTTTGGTGGTTCCTTATTACAAATTGCTTTGCTCTGTTGCCAAGTACTCTGTAAAAGGTACATGAATCAGCAGCAGCAGATCAAAGATACATTTTAAATTTCCAAAACAGGTGTAGCAGTTTATCAGGATAATCTATCATGTAGTGGTGTTTTGCAACAACGTGGGGGTTTTTTTGAAAACAAATGCAGCCAGAGACGTCTAATACCATTTATTTATTTAGATGGCACTGTGAGTTTTGCCAGAGTAACACATGAAGTTACATAGGACAAAGTGACCTTCCAGGACTGTTTGCTCTACAAAAAATAATCATGGTCTTTACAGAACATAAAAGAGTTAGAAAACAAGTTATTAATCTGATTCAAATTAATTAATGTGACTATTAACCATACTTCTCTGACTGGATGAAAGTCAGGCAAAAGAACAATGACCCCAACTGATTAAGATGAAGATACTTGTTTGCCTTCCACAAAAGAAAGCAAAATGTTCTGTACTGTGAGATATGAATTAGCCTAAGCATCATTCAGGTAACCAGAACTGGGTGCACACAAGGGACTTACTCATTCCCTGTCTCAGCTATTATTTCTGAGCAAGCTGTTGATTTAATAGTACATGAAGAAGGCATCAGTAACTGTGACACAAATTAGCTGCATCTTTCTGAAAGTCTAACAATTGCAGCATCTCTTGTTTTATTCAAGCAATTGTCGATACCCTGACTGCATTACAAAGTTGGCTTTTCAGTCCATTTGCTTGTGTCAGCTGGATCACCTTGCAGGACCAAGCAGAGCTGATCCATTCAAGTAATTGTGTCTGGGTACTTCCTTGACAGTGTTTTTCAGATTTTGCACAATAACCTTGTACATTAAACAAAACTGTCATTAACAGTAATATATGAAGGCTCCTTTGCTTATTTGCAACACCTTTTCATCTGCATTTGCTAAAGGTCCAGGTGCTTGCTAGCATGCAAATATGCAAAGATACAAAAGACACTGGTGACATCCCTAAGTCATTCCTAGGCAGGAGCAAGATAATGAAAACTGAGACATCCTGACTACAAGTTAAAAATATTCCACATTTTTATAACAGTCATTGAGCACAGAAGTGCACACAGATTTAGCACTTTCTCAAGATCACAATGCTCAGAGCTGTGTCCTTCTTTGCACTGCCCAGCCCGCAGACTGAACTGCAGCTCCTTCTGCAGTAGGCCAGCGGATGTGCAGCTGCATGCTTTGGTTAGAAAAGAGCCAAAAACATAAACATTCCCATGCAGTTAGCTGGTTTTCAACAATCTGCTGGTAAACATGGTGGAAAAATGATGTCTGAATTCTGTCATCACCTCATCAAGATGTTTGCGATTAAGTTAATGAAATCATTATGATTTTATAACTAGCATCCTTTCATTTACCTTTCTTTACATTATGTACCTATTATCTCTTTCTCATCTACTAATTGCAACACAAGATAGATAGTCTATGAGGACTGTGTCATTTCCACAGAATATGTTTCATTCTTGCAGGGCAAGGCAGAGGCATACATTTAGCTCTTTCACTGGTGCACAGAAATCACCCTGCCAGTTCTGTATTCTGTTTGCAATAGGCTGTGTTGTTCAGGAAGATAGGATGTATGCAGGCGAAATAGGACAAACAACATATGAGGCATCAAGAGGTGGAGGGACTTGCAGCAGAGGGTTGCACAGCACTTGAATTTCCTGTTTTATGATAAATAAGGATCTTATCTATATCTTATCTAGCCTTGGAATTTGCACAGTTCAGGTACACAGCGGTCTTATGGGTCAAGTTCTTTGAGCATATGTGCCACCTGTCAGGAATGGAATAGCACAGCAGAGATGTCTTTGCTGTGGGGAGGGAAAGTACCATGTGAGCCACAAAGGGCATTGATGCTGATATTGGATATCCTTCTGGATAATCAGGGCGTAATAAGTGTTTCAGACAGAAGAAAAACACATGTCTGTTTGAGCTTATCTGGTCATTGGGACATGCTTTTCTCACTAACATCAATGGAAGAAGCTTGTCAGATGTTCTGCTTGTGAAGCAGGAGGTGGCATTTTGCTCAGAGGGCAACTTCAAAAGGAACAGAAATGTTGGTCTTTTTTTTTTTTTTTCCTTTCAGGAAAAAAAAAAATGGCTAGAACATAAAAAAAAAGCTGAGTTTTCCACTGGAGACAGAACACTGACAAACAAGTGATGCTTAGAAAAACAAAGAATCCTGTTGGAAAACTATGTTTCTCAGGGTTTAGCAAAATGGAACTGTGTGTCTGGCTCTGAGAGCGGGAGTGCTGATCTGTTCAAACAAAGCAGGGCAGGGAGTGGTAGAAAGAGCAGGGAAATTCCTTCTGAAATAAACTCCACAGCCTACTTGCAACTCAGCACTATCTCTTTTCCTTTTCGGGTTTATTTTATTTCAATGTATGTAAGAAATTACTGAATGTTATCTAACAGACATATACACCATTTAAGACAAACAAACAAATACATCAGCTTTTCAATATCCCACTGTTCTGATCCCTAGCAATCTCTACGACAGTATTACTCAAGGTGTGATCCCTGGACCAGCATAAACCTACAAGGCATCACAAGATTTGGCATGTTTTCTAAGGAAAACATGAAACGTAACACTACCTACACATATTCTCATGCAGCTGGCATGTGGCTGTGCCTGCTGGTAAATACAGTCAATGGCCAGCTCTATCCTGGAATTTGAGGAATTCATTGGGGTTCATTCATCTCTGAATATTCAAAAGTAGTCTCCAATTTTCTTTCAAACCCTAAAATTGATGGGCAAGGCATTTTCTAAGTTAATCATCTATCAATTAAAAATTGAAGACAACCAAAAGCACACTTATAAGGTGTGTAAGAAATGTGAAATTCAAAGACCTGAACAAAAGGTAACCATTTTGCTGGCTCATCACTTTTGACTGTAAAGAAGCATGGTACCAAAATGCAAAGAAATTTTGCACATTAGTTCTATGCACTTTAGTTCCAAACAGGTCCTTATGTTCTTGTCATTGTCGTATTCTGGTCATTGACCTCACTTGGAGTATTGTATGCCATTCTGGTGTCCTCAAGATAAAAAGGACATGCAGCTGTTGAAACAAGTCCAGAGGAGGGTCACAAGGATGATCAGGGGACTGGAGCACCTCCTGTATGAAGATAGGCTGAGAAAGTTGGGTCTGTTCAGCCTGGAGAAGAGAAGGCTGCGTAGAGACCTCATAGCAGCCTTCCAGTACCTGAAGGGGGCCTATAAGGATGCTGGGGAGGGACTATTCATCAGGGACTGTAGTGATAGGACAAGGGTTAAAACTTAAAGAGGGAAAGTTTAGGTTGGATGTAAGGAGGCAGTTCTTTACTGTGAGGGTGGTGAGGCACTGGAATGGGTTGCCCAGGGAGGTTGTGAATGCTCCACTCCTGGTGGTGTTCAAGGCCAGGTTGGATAGAGCCTAGAGAGGCACGGTTTAGTGCGAGGTGTTCCTGCCCATGGCAGGGGGCTGGAACTAGATGATCTTAAGGTCCTTTCCAACCCTAACTATTCTATGATTCTATGATTCTATAGCATCTAAGAACCTTCAGACACATTCCATTATGTGGAATAGTGCCTCTCATTTGAATTCTTTCACTCTCCTTTCAGAGCAGTTTAGCCTTTGTTACAAACCACAGAATAATAAATAACAACTTACTCAAAGTAAATACAAAAAAGTACTACAATCTTTTAATAACCATATAATGAAGATGGCAAACAAGCCAACTTGCTTATTTACAATACATGTTTCTTGTAGTTTTTATTCACAAGGATAAATCTAACATTATCATAACTAATATTATTAATCAAAAAATCCCTTTTGTGTTTTTATCTCAGATTCTGGATAAAACATCAAATTTTCCTTCTGTTTATTTTAGTATGTTATGGTTTGGTTAAAGATAAAAATCTTCAATATAAACATATTTGCAAATGCCATGACAGTAGGTAAAGAGTGTTTCATATTAAAGATTTGCGTTCCATCTGACAGTCACAGTTTCTTTGGTGCTGATCCCTTTATTCTCTTTTTTGGTGAAATTCCATTTCTAAAAATAACAGCCTTCTTTTTGAGATAACTGTATTACCATTACCCTGCTAATCTCACTTTGAGATTTCACGCTATTCATTTGAATACCAATTCCAATCTGCTTTTTGATGTCCTTCTTTTCCTCTGTTCAAACAGGCTTCTGATTACCCTGGCTCATCACTGAGGGGTCTAACACTGAAGACAAAACCTACTGACATACCACAGGGTCGTTCAGCAAACCATACACTCCTGTTTGACAACAGCTACAGTTGAGGGAGATTGGGAAATTGTCACAACATCTCACTGGTAAAATCTTCCAGCCATTATCCGCATACCATTCTTAATCTGTGTTTTGTGTCAAAACATAGTAGCTTTGATATAGAAAAGGAAGCTATAAATCTTTTCAAATCTTAGGCTCCTGTGCACAAGTATTGTTTGGAAACTGAAGAGAATGCTTTTTTGCTTTCCTCTTTGTAGCTGCTGGTTGGTATCTTTATAGTGTAAAATGTTATTCTCTGAGCATTATTTACTTTTTCTATTTTAACAGCTGATTATATGTTTCATAGCCGTGTCTTTGACTTCATGGTTTCTTTGTGATTTGGCTTAATAAGAGGTACTGTACTTTCACAAGCAACCTTCAATGAATTTGTAGGAGTGCTACCCAAAAAATGTATTTTCAATTTTTATTCTTGCCTATTGTCAAAGGCTTTGTTGATAGCAACATATTCTCAGGAGCTCCTTTGTAGTTTTTAAGGAAATTTTGTTTGCATTATAAAAGAAGTGCTGCAGAGTGGGAACATGATATGCTTGCTGTTCACTCCTTAAACCATACAGGAAAGAGGGAGAAAGTAATCTATCGCATATTTAAGCAATAGCAGCTTCCTTGTGCTGTGCTTTTGTCATGGTTAGGATTCAATCTCAGCAGGAGCTTATATACAAAGAGATGATGCGGTTTGTATAAAAAGCTTCCATACTAGTATTGCCACGTAGGGGTGAACAGCTCTCTTCATCCTTTTCTGTCCTATTGTAACTCCCTCTGCCTTTAAAACTCCTTCAGAGACTTCCAACAGCACATGAAACATCACTCACCATAAAAACAAGCACTAAATTTATCTACATTGCCACATTTCTTTATCTCTTTACTAAATCAAAGTAAAAAAGCAGCACGGTGAGAACTCGTTTTAGATTGCGGAATGCACAGGTTCTTGCCATGTACCTGTGAGCATAGAGCCATCCCAATGCCAGGCAGTGAATCAGGCTGAAATGGGCATGGCTGCTCACCTCAGTAGCAGGTTCTCATGCTCTGTGCTTGAAGACACCAAGGAATCACAGAATCCCAAGGGTTGGAAGGGACCTCAAAATATCATCTAGTCCAACCCCCCTGCAAGAGCAGGGTAACCTAGAGTACATCACACAGGAACTTGTCCAGCCGGGCCTTGAATATCTCCAACGTAGGAGACTCCACAACCCCCCTGGGCAACCTGTTCCAGTGCTCTGTCACTCTCACAGTAAAGAAGTTTTTCCTGATGTTCACATGGAACCTCTTATGCTCCAGTTTACACCCATTACCCCTTGTCCTATCACTGGACATCACTGAGAAAAACCTAGCTCCATCATCCTGACACTCACCCTTTACGTATTTGTAAACATTGATGAGGTCACCCCTCAGTCTCCTCTTCTCCAAGCTAAAGAGACCCAGCTCCCTCAGCCTCTCCTCATAAGGGAGCTGTTCCACTCCCTTCATCATCTTTGTGGCTCTGCGCTGGACTCTTTCAAGCAATTCCCTGTCCTTCTTGAACTGAGGGGCCCAGAACTGGACACAATATTCCAGATGCGGCCTCACCAAGGCAGAGTAGAGGGAGAGGAGAACCTCTCTTGACCTACTAACCACACCCTTTCTAATGCACCCTAGGATGCCATTGGCCTTCTTGGCCACAAGAGCACATTGCTGGCTCATGGTCATCCTCCCATCCACCAGGACCCCCAGGTCCCTTTCCCCTTCACTACTTTCCAGCAGGTCAACCCCCAACCTGTACTGGTACATGGGGTTGTTCTTCCCCAGATGCAAGACTCTACACTTGCCCTTGTTGAATTTCATCAGGTTTCTCCCCTCCCAACTCTCCAGCCTGTCCAGGTCTCGCTGAATGGCAACACAGCCTTCTGGTGTGTCAGCCACTCCTCCCAGTTTAGTGTCATCAGCAAACTTGCTGAGGGTACATTCAGTTCCCTCATCCAGGTCATTGATGAAAATATTTAACAGCACTGGTCCCAGCACCGACCCCTGAGGGACTCCACTAGTCACAGACCTCCAGCTAGATTTTGCCCCATTGACCACAACTCTCTGCCTTTTTCCTTTCAACCAGTTCTTGATCCACCTCACTACCTGATCGTCAAGCTCACACTTCCTTAGCTTATCTATGAGGATGCTGTGGGAGACAGTATCAAATGCCTTACTGAAATCAAGAAAAACCACATCTACCGCTCTACCATCATCCATCCACCTAGTTACTTCCTCATAGAAGGCTATAAGGTTGGTCAAACATGACTTCCCCTTGGTAAAGCCATGTTGGCTATTCTTAATGACCCCCTCATCCTTGATATGTCTAGAGGTGGTGTCAAGAATAAGTTGTTCCATCACCTTTCCACGGATGGAGGTAAGGCTGACCAGTCTATAATTACCCGGGTCCTCCTTCTTGCCCTTCTTATAGACTGGCATGACATTTGCCATCCTCCAATCCTCAGGCACCTCTCCTGTTTCCCACGACTTACCAAAGATGATGGAGAGTGGCCTAGCAATGACCTCCACCAGTTCCCTCAGCACCCGTGGGTGTATTCCGTCCAGACCCATTGATTTATAGATATCCAGATTGCTTAACTGATCCCTAACCCAATCCTCATCTACCAAAGCAAACTCCTCCTTTATCCTGACTCCTTCTGGGGCTATAGGAATCTGGGGCCCCCAGGGAGAGTCTGCAGGAGTAAAGACAGAGGCAAAGAAAGCATTCAGCACCTCTGCCTTCTTTATACCCTCTGTCTCCAGGGCACCCACCTCATTCAGCAGTGGGCCTATATTGCCTCTTGTGTTAGTTTTATCCGCTATGTATTTGAAGAAGCCCTTTCTATTGTCCTTAACCCGACTTGCAAGATTAAGTTCCAAGGAGGCCCTAGCTGTCCTAATTGCCTCCCTACATCCTCTAACAACTGTCCCATATTCCTATATACCAAGTGGCCAGCCCCTCCTTCCATAATCCGTAGATTCTCTTTTTCCACATGAGTTTGCCCAGCAGTTCCTTGTTTAACTCCCTTACTTGATTTCCTACCCATTGGGACGCTCTGATCCAGAGCTTGGAAGAAGTGGTCCTTGAATGCTGACCAACTATCTTGAGCCTCTACCACCTAGTACCCTTTCCCATGAGACTTCCCTTAGCAATTGATTGAAGAGGCCAAAGTTGGCCCTTCGGAAATCCAGAATTGTGGCCTTGCGAGGTATTCTATTCCTCCCACACAGGATCCTAAACTCCACCATCTCATGGTCACTGCAGCCAAGGCTGCCATTGACCATCACCACTTCAACCAGACCCTCCTTGTTGGTGAGTACTAGATCCAGCAGCGCTCCTCTCCTAGTTGGTTTGTCCATCATTTGCATTAAGAAGTTATCATCAATGCACTGGAGGAACCTCCTATACTGTGAATGATCGGCTGTGTGAGTCTTCCAGCAAATATCGGGGTAGTTAAAATCCCCCATGAGGACCAAGGCATGTAGTCGCGAGGCTGCTTTCAGTTGCCTATAGAAAGCCTCATCAAGTCCTTCGTCCTGATCAGGACGTCTATAACAGACCCCCACAACTGTATCACCCATACCAGCCTGTCTCTTAATTCGTACCCACAGACTTTCCACTTGCCCCTCATCTGCCCCTGAATAGAACTCAATACATTCTAGTCGCTCTGTCACATAAAGGGCAACTCCACCACCTCGTTTTGCTGACCTATCTTTCCTAAAAAGGACATAGCCATCCATGACCACATTCCAGTCATGTGAGCTGTCCCACCACGTCTCTGTAATTGCCACTAGATCATAACCTTCAGACCGCACGCAGACTTCTAACTCCCCCTGTTTATTCCCCATGCTGCATGCATTGGTGTACAGGCATTTCAGGGAGTGAGCAGAGCATGCTAATGGCACCCTTGGGAGACGGGAGGCCTTCTGGTCTTCATTAATACTAGAACAATGCCCCACTAGTTCAAACTCAGCTACAACCCCCTCGCACTTTGAATCTAACCTAAAGCTCTGTGAGTGAGCTCTGCTAACTCTTGCCCTAGTACCCTTTTTCCCCTGCGGGACAGGGTCTAAACAGCTATCCTTTCCCTCAAATGAAACCATAGATTGAGAGTCCTTCCTAGTCCGCCATCCTTCAAGCCCTAGCATGTTTCTCTTGGGCTTGTCCCTAACAGGCCCAGTTATCTCCCCTTCCCCCTTCATATCTAATTTAAAGCCCTGTCAATGAGCCCTGCTAACTCCTGCCCCAAAAGCCTTTTCCCCCTCTGGGACTGGTGTATCCCATCTACCACCAGCAAACCAGGTGTCTCATATAGCAGCCCATGATTGAAAAACCCAAAACCCTGCCTTTGGCACCAGTCACGTAGCCATACATTAATCTGCAGACTCTTCCTATTTATCTCTTCACCCTTGCTTGTAACAGGAATGGAGGCAAACACCACTTGCGCTCCAGACCCTCTAACCAGCCATCCCAGGGCCCTGAAGTCTCTCTTCATTGCCCTTGCCCTCCTTGTGATAATTTCATCAGTGCCAACCTGAAAAACCAGCAGCGGATAGTAGTCAGACGGCTGCACCAGATCAGAGAGTTTCCTTTTAACATCTCTAATCTGAGCCCCAGGTAGGCAGCAGACTTCCCTGTGGGATGGATCTGGTCAACAAATGGACCCTTCTGTTCCCCTCAGAAGGGAGTCACCCACCACAATTACTCTTCTTTTCTTCTTGGTTGAGGAAGTTCTAAGGCATGGGGGTGAGTGACAAGCCCTAGGTGAGTCACTAGATAGATCTACCCCTCCATCTCCATTTAGCTGGCCCTGTAGTTCCAAGACCTCATACCTGTTATTCAAGGGCAACTGGGAGGGAGGAAGGGATTGCAAGGGTTTTCGCTTACCTCTCCGAGGAGAGGCCTCCCTCCATACCTCCTTGTCCCTTAAGTTCACTCCTTCTATCTGATGGTTGGAGGGAAGGGGATCCATCACTTGTTCAGCCACTTCCCTCTGCCCTTGCCTTAGGGTGTGGCTCCACCAATCTATTTCACTTTCGCATTCTCTGATAGCTCTCAACCTTTCTACCTCCTCCCTCAGTTCTACCACCTGCCTGAGCAGATCATTGATTCGCTCACACCACACACAAGAGGTGTCACTGGCTCCCTCCAATACAAGTGCCAGGCTCAGGCATTCGCTGCAGCCAGAGGCCTGCACGGCCGCATGTCTGTGGGAAGGCTCAGTCTGAGTGCCCACATTATTCCTCACTACAGCTTTTGATCGTGTTGTGACCATGATCTATCTGATCGATCGGTCCATCTACGTCTCTCCGCACAAGCAAGCAGTCCCTCCTCCTGCGCTCCAGGCGAGTCCTCTTGATCAGGCAGTTATCCCGCTTGCCTGCCAGCCCGAACTGCCTCGACACGCTCTGTTCGCCACGCTCCTGGTCGCTCGCGCTCCCTGGGCAGGTTTTTACCCAGTCAGGGCTGGTGCCGCTCCTCCTGGCTCTGCCCCCAGTGAGTCAGCTGCTCGCGTCAGCTGAGCTGCCGGATCCTGGGCAAGTCCTGTCGAGGACTTGAGGCTCCCTCCTCAGTGGCTCTTGTTGCCCTGAGGTGAGGCTCCTGGACGCTGTAGCAATCAGTAGGTGTACAGGCATGCTTATATAGCTCTATTCTTCTTTCATGTACTTTATAACACTTCTTTATGACACCTCAGCATACTAATCAGGGGTATCTTTGTCGAAGTCAACTGGTATGAAAAAGGAAACTGCTAAGCATCAGAACAAAGGGAAGAACCTATTACAGAGCACTTTGGTAATAAACTTGGTTACAATATAAGCTGTTTGTGGGTTTAGAATTTGCTTGTCTATTTTACCTTATGGAAGATGTTTGAAACTCTTTTCTTCCGCTTTTATGATGCTGCACTTTCATTGTCTTGGTAGGGTATTAGGACACAACTTCTTGTCCATAATAGAGGGCAAGTTTGCAAGCCTTCCTTGCCATGGGAGTCCATTCCAGGTGCACAGGGTCTCACTTCCCTCTGTGCTGAGGTTCAGCACTAGTTTACAGAGCTAATTAGTGCAGCATGTGGCACAACCTGGGCAAAGTTAGTCAACTGGAGCCAAAGAGCTATTTTGGTTTTAGCATCTCTGATGAGGCAGTTCCACATCATTCCTTACACAGATCTTTGTTTTGCAGGTAACCTCAAACCTAACCAGCAAAGGAATATAAATTAAAACCAGCCACAACAACAAAACCAACAGAAAGAAAAATAAAACAGGATGTACGCAGAAAAATAGAGAATACCTATATCCCTTACAGGTGGAACTCAAGGAAATGTTTTTTTCACTTCTTCCTTTCAATTATAGGCTTTCAAGTTAGAGCCCATTTTTGTGATTTCATCATTTACAGTTGCTATGGAAAATCCTTGATGTTCCTCCAGGATAGACAGCAGATGAAAGTGAGAGCACTACAACTCAAGTCATTTGACTGGAAGCTGTCTGGGCCAGCACTTTTCATCCCTGCCTACCTGAAAAGCATTGGTAGTGCTTATGGGCACTGTGCAAATATTAACAATCAGCTGAGGATTTATGAGCTGGCTGAAAAATGAAGAACACAATGCAAATAAGCAGCAGGGGAGGTGAAAAATGCATGCAAATCAACCTATACTTTCTGGTCCACAAGTCTCAAGCCTCATTACCTTTGAAACTTTTGCCTGAGCTTAAGCAGCACTCTAGATTCTTTCTCAAAGGTGGAAGCAGTGTCTGTCATCCACAATTTAATAAGCCTCAAGTAGATCAAAAGAACCAAGTGAAAGAGATTCCAATTGTCATCTTAAAATGAATTACTTCTGTATTTGTTTATTTATAATTCTTTGTCTTCTTTATCTTATAATTACTTTTCTTCCTGTTTTATAGATACATTTTTGATGGATGCCTAGGATTGGACAGCAATGCTGCTTATTTGAGAGATGAGGAAATGCACTAATGCACCTTTTATTAACAAAGAAGTATGAAGTCATGTTTATCACTTATTGCTTTTCATCTTCAATATAATATAATCTTCTCTGCAAACATGCATGTATTAAACCTTAAAATATTCTTGTGAGGTACCTAAGATAAACTTATCTTCTTTTTCTATGTGAAAAAATACTGTGCCAGAGAATTTTACTGCTCTGCTCATGAGAAGACTACATTGAAGATCAAATTAACAACAGTTTGCCTGAGTGGGGAAGAGAAGTACAGGCAAGCTAAATAATCAGAGCAATGAGAGGTTTATCCTTGTTATTCTCTGTCAGAGAAAATTGTAGTTATAAAATCTGGGGTGCTAGACTGTGTATTTTTTCTCTCAGAGAAGGAAAGGTTGAACTAAATATACATTGAAAGAGCTATTAATTTGAGTGTTCATTCGGCAAAGGAAAATTTCATAGAATATTTCCATCATATGACAAAGAATAAAACTTGAGCAGGTATTCTCAGCGCAGTATCTCCGTATGTATTATGAAGAAGTCATTACCAGTAGGCACAAATGTTACTTTTATTCTGCAGAACTTCTGTTCCTTCAGTAGAAGGAAAGGTTATTCAGTTTTTGGTCTGTTATTCCCTTCTCCAGCATACACTTCCATCCTGACTTTGGTGCCAAATATACAACTGACGAAACAAAATATCTTCAGGAGCTTTCCCAGGAGTTCCTCAGTGCTGCCAGTTTAAGGAAGCTGTGCCTTATGGAGCTACACCTGGGGCCATGGGTCAGAGCCCAGCATCAGTATCTCCAGCACAGATGTCTGCCACTTAGACACTTTAGAGGTGCTAGAGGCAGAGGTAGCCACAGACTTTGAGGCCGTATCCATTCTGCAGTGTAGAACAACCCTTAGCCCTGCTCTCTGGCTGTTCACAATTACATCCTGACTCTTCATCCTTCCTTTTTGAAGAAACCAGACACTGGGGCAGGGAAAGGAGCAGAGTTTTAGTCAAGAGGTTGCTGGAAGACCCCTGATACACCTCCCAAATCAGCCACTGTACTCAAAATGTTCTTCCTCTCCGTGCCCTCCCACACCTCCAAAGGAAAAGATGACTCAGTCTGAAACGTAGAATTGTAGAATACCACACTTGGGGAAAAAAATGGTTTACGTCATGCTTGTTCTACAAAATGAAGGCAGGCTGGACAAAGCAGTTGCTGGAGCTTCATTGCCAGCCTCAGTTCTAACACTTGTTTACATACTGAATGTGCACAAGAGATTTTCTAAAAGCAAAATACAGTTGTGGCAGCTTTTACTTGGTCTACATGAGATGATGGGAAGAGTTCCACCAAGTGCAACTCCACTAAATACACATGGCAGGAAAACTGCATGTGAAACACCACCATTATTTAATTCTGAGACTGAACTAGCTCCTCTCAAATACTAACATATATAATTTAATAGTTTCTACAGACCAAGGTTATTTCATTCATGTTGTATGTGAAATAAGCTTTTTCCATTAAAATTAGAAAGTTGAGTGTTTATGTGTACTGCTCGGAAGCCAGAGATGTTTCCTAAAACAAATGCAAATCTTGCTAAAAGCTAAAAGACCTTACACTTTGGACACTGCAAAGAAAAAAACCCCATAGTTAAAACCAGGCGTACCCGTGAAATATGCAGCATTATCACTTTCATGCACGTCCTGCGAGACCAGTACTGACAATCCCTGGCGTTTAGTGACACCTAGTGGTATTTTATCGAGAAGGATCAGCCCATGCAGTCTGTCGGTATTCAATGTTACACACCTACATCAGAGGAATAACTTCTCTGAATGCCCTGTGGCAGAATTCCTCACTACCTTTCTTCCACTTTCTGAATCCCACAGGAAACTGAGAAAGTCCACAAGGACTGGAGGTAAAAACCACACCCGATGTCTGAGGGATGACTTCCGTATCCTCAGAAATCACTGCAGAGAAACACAGCATGTTCCTCTGAGGGCTGGTCTGGAACTCGAGTGGTGCCAGACTTCTGTTGTAGAACTGCGGTCAACCATTATGTGTCTTTAAGAATATCACAGGATCACGTAATCATTAGGGTTGGAAGGTACCTCTGGAGGTCATCTAGTCCAACCCCCACGCCAAGGCAGGGCCACCTAAAGCAGGTTACACAGGAACACATCCAGGTGGGTTTTGAATGTCTGCAGAGAGAGGACTCTACAACCTCCCTGGGCAGCCTGTTCCAGTGCTCTGCCACCCTCAATGTAAAGAAGTTCTTCCTCATGTTGAGGTGAAGCTTCTTGTGGTTTAGTTTATGGCCATTGCTCCTCATCCTGTCCCTGGGTAACACTGAAAAAGCCTGGCACCATCCTCCTGGCACCCACCTTTGAGATATGTATTAATAAGATGAGAATTGGGAACAGGCTGCTTTACTGGGTTGTGATGGATATCAGGAAGTTTTATAATACTCTTCTGATATCTTTCACTTGTGCCAGTCTTTATTATGGTCCTTGCCACACATGAGGTCCAGTTAATGTTTAATTCATACTAAAAATAAATATTTCCTGCCTGAATGAAGGTCCTTTTCCAGCAGGTGTCACTGTGAGGTAATAAACACGAAATCCAAGCCCCCCACTGAGATACAGCGGGCTGGGTGGGTTGTGAGACAGCCCTAGTAGCCTGACAGGGTGAAGGGCCTGAGGCTCAGCACCTTCACCCTGACATACAACACAGGCTGCCAATAAAGTGCCTGGGAAGAGGAAGTCATAGGCTGTGTCCAGCATTTGGTAGAGGCTTGTAGGGTTTGGTTTATCTGGGCCATGTCTGCATCCTCCAGCAGCTACATGAGGTGGGCAACATGGGTGGAGGGGGCCACTCAGAATTCATCAGCACTGGAGCTACTTTTGAATGTGAAATACCTAAAGTCATACGCAGGATGAATTCTTACAGGCTTTGGTAGCAGAGCCTACGTTTTCAAGCTTGGGCTTCTGTAGTGTCACAAATTCCTTCATTTGACAGCTGTAGGATTGATTTTCCTAAGCAGTAAGTTATTCAAGGCTATACAGCTGTCTATCTAAGGACTGGCTGTTTGGGGTCAGGAAACCAGATTTGAAAATATCAGCATAAATTTTATTATGTTTTGTTGTGGCCAAATTGAAAAATTTGGTTGGCTGCAGAAATCCAGCTCAGGTTTGTCAGCTTTATTAATCTCCTTAGTGGTTTTATGGTTTTGCTGTTAGAACAATTCAGTATCTAAGTGTCTGGGAAATTCAGTTATAGTAGCCTTTATGAGCAATTCAATTATGTAAATTATTATGTTACTGCTATACAATATGAACCACAAGTAGACTGAGATACAGAAATGGATGAAGAATTTTTGACAGCACTTTTCCCCTGAAAAATGTTAACACGTAAGAAATTTTTGTTGAACTGTTCTGGCTTTGCCTAGGCTTCCTTTAGAAGGGAGTGAAGGATGCCAGGAGCACAAAAACTAAGAGTACCCAGAAGCTGATTGAGGCTGGACTCTGTGCGACCTGCTCTCTACTCCAAACCACACTTGGCTCTTGGCTGTCTCTCTTCAGAGTACCAGGACCAAAAAGCTCCTCTACACTGAAGCATGCTCTCATTTTAACCTTTTCATAAGAACTTAAAGAGCAAAAATGTTTTTATTTAAGAAACTATGTGTTAGAAAATTCATGGGGCTAATTTTATTCTATTTCAAGAAATAATTTTCTAGTAGATATTATGGAAAAGCAAGATTAATGCGATTTTTTTCTATCAAGAAAGAACTACTGTCAAGCAGCTCTTCAGCTTACACAGTCTGTCCAGATTGACAACATGATGGGAACATAAGGGTTACACAAATAAGACTTTTGCAGAAAAAAAACAATTTCAGATGAGCACAACATGTTTAAATTATGACAATTCAATACACTGATGGTTGCTGTAATTGCTGCTGTGAGTTATGGCCTGTTACGTGCAATAGGAGTCAAGTGCCTTTTTTATTAGCAGCAAAATTTCACTGTACAGTACTCTCTGAAAATGTGTTCCCAAACAACAGATATCTGGGGTTTGTCAGTATCTCAGAAAAGGCTCCATAGACTTTGTCCTTCTGTCATGGGTTAATAACAAATGGGAAAATGTTCTTGGTGTGATTTGCACACTGGAAACTACAGTGAATTTCAACTCTTGCACCCTGTACTCACAAAGACGAAGTTAGCTCCTTCAAATTCCCTAAAGCCCCTAAAAAGATATATCAACAGGAGCATCAGAATCTCCTTCAGCTTTAAGTTTTGCTCTTTAAAGCATGGAAGGTGACGTGAGAGAACATATATCTGAGTCTGATTTTGTCTTCTGATCTCTGAAGATAAATTTCCTTGGGGTGAACAAATTAACTTGTACAGGATGCACATTAATTTTTTGGGGCCTGCACTATAGTTTTCAGGTTTCGTATTACTTTTAATTAAAAAAATCCTCTCCTTTAAATAAGTTGTAAGAAAGTAATGTAAAGAAATGTGACCTTTATTGGATGTTTCCTTTTATTAAATGCTTCTTTCCTTGTGCTAAGCTTATCCAGTGCCACGAGTGAGAATCTGATACACGAAGAGGTACAAAGCCTACACAACACTACTTAGAAGCTTATCAAAGTTTCGGATCTGTGGTGTATGTGTTATTTTTTTTTTCCTTGGTCTTCATGTTTAAGAAACCCAGTTAAGAAAAAAGGCATTACTGAATTCATGTCTTTGTGAGTCACAGCCAAGTTTAAGCAGTCTGCACAAAACTCATAGCTAGGTTTTGTATGGAAAAAATCAGTGAAGGGGCAGATAAAGGGACAAGATCTTCTACTTTCTACCTAAGGGGAATCACTGCAGAAGGCTGACAACCACATGGTAATTCTACCTTTGGCCTGTCAGCAGCAGTCCAGCTCTGCAACTACCCTGTGTGTGGTGCCTGGAGCATGGCTTTTTTAGACCCAGCTGACAATACTATGTTCCATTCACTATGGCTTACACAGAACCATGGGCATTGCTTGAGTCATATTTAGTTTTAATGCTAATGATTTCCTAGTCAGTGGAGAATTCTATAAATATCTATAAATCAATAAATGCAGAGTGTGAGAGACTGAGGAAAACAGTGATAGAGAGCCATCAAGAACTGGTATGATTTTGCATTTCTCTACCTATCCATGCTTACTAAGAGAGATCTCTAAAGACCATTACACCCAGTAAAAGTTATTGAACTGTGAATGCTTCTTGCGCTATGCATTTATGATGCCAATTGTAATGTAATGTAATAAAGTGAAAGAAACCCAGACCTTCTTTATCAAGCTATGCAACGGAATGATTGCACCAAAGGATGTTTCAAGTTCTTATTATCATACAGAGAATCTGTTATGTTAGGAAAGAATATTGTCAACCTTTGAGCTGCCCTTAAACATGGAAACAGAGGGCCATTGCCACAATGACTCCAAAGACAAGGCATTAATCATAGCAGTGTCTTGCAATACTGTATTCCCCTCTAATGAATACTAAAAAGTAAAACCAAAAAGTGATTTGTAGTATTCCTTTATGATTCTCCTCCAATTTATTCCAAAAGGTAAAAAAACCTAGACACTCAGATGCCTTCTCCCACATAGCTCTCAGAGATGCTCAGTTCTGGAACAGCTTTCCATCAGGAGTAATGGGAATCAGAAAGAACCAATTTTAAGTTGGAGCCCGACAAATTTACAAACAGACTGACTGCAAAGGCCTTCAACAGGGTTGGAACAGGTTCATTTAAGAGCCTGAGGCAGAAGGGATAAATAAAATAAAATAAAATTGTCCTCTGTTTGTTGCAATGTTGTTCCCTTGTTGTTGTAAGAGAGTTCTTTTCACTTTGTTTCACTTTTAGAAGGCTGAATTTATGCCTAAGCACGGCATCAGTTCTCCAACTTCGTTTACTACTGAAGGAGTGCTCACAGCAAGTTGGAGTAAGCCAGACCACAGCATCTCTTTTTTAGAAGCAAAGCAAGGCATTTTTATAAACCATCTCTAGCTTTTTGCCGTTCGGAGTTGATGTGTCTCCTTCCCATGGCAGTGTAAGCTCATGGTAGGTGGGGCAGGACACTGATTTAGTGAAAACTGTTGGTCAGTAACTGCTTTTCTCAGCTATCAGGCACATTTCCCATGTTTGTGCAGGCCCCACTTTTCTGAAAAACAGGAGATATCAGGTTGCATGCACATCCTCTTACACTCACACAACCAAAGCAAACCCCTCAAACAAATATATCTTGAGTATGACTGTCCCCTTCAGAGGACAACTGCAAAGTGTTATTATCCCAGAGTGGCAGCACTTGCTTTGTCTGTGTATACAGTGATACACAACAGAGAATTGGAGTCTTTTACAGTTGCATTGTTTTACAGGGAAAAATTACCTCTTTTCTGTGTTCTTAGACTTCATGTTTCATACCCATCTACCTCTAAGCGTTCAGAAAGAATGGAAAAATCAAGCAAGAAACCAACAGATATGCAGCTCTCCTCTCACTCTAGCTCGTATTTTGCCAGTAGTTCAGGTCTGGGAGTTGAAAACTACAACTGAGCATTTTCTCTTGAGTGCAGTCCCACTTCATCTTGCAGCAACCCCTTCTGCATCATGGAAGGCCTAACCTTCACATCTTTCTCATATCCTTTTCAGCTGAGCACAGAAGGCTACATATTGACCAGACAGATACGTTTTTTTTGCCATGAACCAGCTCCTGGAGAGGAAACTGAGTTCTAAGCCATTCCTGTTAATTAGTTAGTAAATAAGAAAAAGCCACAAAGTTTAGATACAAACCTCCCCAATTTCAGGGTTTCTTATATCCTCTTCAGCTCAATTTTACTCTTTGGCATGTCATTTAACTTAATATGATTTTTATTTTCCTGTCATGCTCTGTCTACACCCTTCCTCTCCCTTTAGGAGGAGTTTGAATCATGGTAATCATGCACTTTCACTGTCTCATGAAGCCACTTTCACATCATGTCCCCTATCATATTTTTTTAAGGTTCTTGCTGAGAACTTGTTAAGTAAACACAACCTTCATTTAACACACCTAAATTTGCCTTTTTTGCCTCAGAAAACAGGAGAAAATCCTATGAACATTTTTAAAGTAAACTTTCTTTAACTGGACAGAGCTAAGAATGTTTTGCATTCTTCAAAGCAGGAGAGAGAAATTTGCAGCAGGCAGTTTAGCACTACTGTATGATAGGGATTCATCAGTAGCTTTTATTGAAATGTTTGGGTTTTAGCAAAGATATCCCTTACGACCTTTAACATTCTGTTTCTTATTTTTTTAACCTCAGGGCATTTTATGATCATTGGTTAAACAGCAGGGCCATGCCTGCACTGCCCTGTTATGGTGCATCGTGCTGCTTCAAGCTCTTGGCTTGCAAGTAGAATGTGCTCACCCTGCAAAATGCCCCATACCCATGCAAACCCTCTCTCCCCCCCAAGACCCTTGCCATGCACTTGCAGACAAGCCCAGATTATGACATCTTGGTGCCATTCCGCTCCGTGGCATCCAAATCAGTCCCTCAGACATAAAATTTTTTCAATTAAAAAATCCTACCAGATTGGGCCCAGGCTGCCACACTCCTTGGCTGGCCACTGAACCACACTTAACCAACTCAGAAATAAAAGCATGAGCCTTTGAGGTCAGCAGGAAAAGGCTTCACTCTGACAGCACTCCTAGCCAAAGGGAGATGAAATAGGAGCAACAGCACTCGCCAACAGCAACTGCCTCAGCAAGTGTTTTTCTTTGGTACTGTTTCATTAGCAGCAAAATCTCAGAGAATCAGACTTTGCAGAGAAAGACTAATGAGATAACTGGGAAAATGGGATATTATCTTATAATAAGAGACCAAAAGAAAAAAGAATGGCTTGTTTAACCCTAACAAAACACAGGCTGATAATCACTATGGCAGATGAAAGAAAATATTTAAACCAGGCACAAAAACTTAGAAATACAATCTAGCCAGGAATAAAAATAAAGCTGGGAGCTAGAAGAAAGCCTCACCAGTAATTGTTAAATTCAGGAACAGCTTCCAGTATGAGAGATGGGGACAAAAACCCCACAACTTTTTTAAGATTTAACTTGTTCAGTTCACAACAGAAACAGCAAGAAGCTGTTGCCCCTGATAGCAAGGCAGAAACTTCAGGCAGCCATGACACCACTGGCACTTCTCTGTTCCTAGAAGCAAGCCTAAGCTGGAGACTGAGAGTATGAACATTCACATTGTGTTGCAAAAAGCTAGGAAATCCACAAGGTCTTCAGAGTTTGTGGACAGACTGGCTTTTCCTCCTGTAATCAGGACTGTGCCACTAACCTATTGGCAGTCACATAAAAAACAAAAGTTGTACAAACGTTTGGTTAATATCTGTTTTCTTACCCTGGCATGCAAGAAACCTGGGTTTCTCAGCTATCAGAAGAATACCCTAAATACTAGGATAGCTAGGTATTTTGAGTAAGAGCGCTTTCTGGTCACTCTTGCTGTTAACGCGATGCTCTAAGTCAGCAGTTAAAATACTTAGATGGGACATGACTCACTAGATACTAATTATTGCTTAGTGGATTTTTGTGAATTGTTACTTATATAAAGCAGGGAGATTCAAAACAGGCCATGCTAGAATGTCTTAAAGCGTGGTGGTTAGTCCCATTTGCAAAGCCCTCACACAGTCAAAGTAAGTTTAACTGATCTCACTTAATGAGTAATTGTTCCAGTCATTGATACACAGGATAATGAAAGTCTGTTACTCCTGTTTGGCAAATCTTGTCCCTCCCTGTCTTTCTATTCTACACAGGAATGGCAAAGAGCTATTTGTGAGTTATTTTAAGATTCCTAAAGTAACTTCTGATAAAGCTAATTAAAGGATCTCTCAAAAAATACTTCCCTTCGGTTATTTATTGGGGAAGGAAAAAGAAAATGGCCAAGAGTAAAAAAGCCACAAATGAGCATGTATACAAACCCTGATGACTCAGTCAGACATAATTGCTATTTTTAAATCACTTTGTTCTAAGACAGGAAATATGCTTGAAAAGATTTGGATTAAGAAAAGGCAATCACTTGGCAACCCAGTTACACTGAATGAAATTCTGAAAGAAAAAGTACCATGGAGAAAAGCTTCTGTGAAAGAGTTACATGAACAGCACGAATGCATGCACTGCTACTGAAGTGGAAGGGCAGGATAACATAATATGAACAAAGAACAATATGTTAAAAAAGTTCACCTTCTCCCTTCTACTAAATGAGCATCTTCATACTGCTTTCTTGGGCTTTCTCTAAACATGCTTTCTATAATAGCTGTGTTTCACTAGAAGCATTTCTTTGTCCAAGAGCAATCCCAAGGCAAAAAAAGACCAAGAACATCAGGGAAAAAGAAAAGGGGGGTGGTGGTGACTCAGATATTAGTATCTCCTCCCACTTCCCTCAAGGATAAAAAAAGCTGGCATTGAAAAAAACCGTAAAACTTACTCCCACATCTGTGCATAGGAAGAGCATAGACAAGCCAAACAGGATGGCAAGGAAGAAGGCTTATTTTCTTGCTCATCTGCTTGCATACCAAAAGCATTAAGTTGTCTTTAATGAAATCTTAAATGTAATGGAGAAAATTCAGGATCATCCTTGATTCTTCTCTTTACTGCAGAGGAAGATATAATGACCACAAATCTAAGCAGACTTTTACATTACATTTTCAAAACAGTCGGAGACTCCAACGTAGTAAAACTATTAAGATATGCTCAAAGATTTTCTAGCAGAGGTAAGGATCTTATTTCCAATTCAAATCACAATACTAAAGACTGTTCCCACACACATCTCAGCCAATGTGTGTCTGTTGAACTCTGTTTCCAAACCACTGATCTGAGCTACCTCCAGGAGAATTTCTTCCCATCATCCCACAAAAAAGCCTGTAGCACTAGCTGTGGTGCTGCAGTAAAGGGGAGTTGCCTTTCTCATCTAGTCATGCTGCCCCAACTCTTAAAAATATTCTAGCTGATGTACTAGCAAAAGTCTTCATCTGCACTTAGGGAGATCCAGCATCACATCACTATCAGTGGTGAGACCTTAGACTGATTTTAGTATAAGCAGAATTTAGTGTTTTGATTAAGGTTATTTGGTCTTAATTAAATTGATTTAGTTTCCTCTATTTATTTTTTTTTCAAAGAATCTTCACCAAAATATATAAATATCTGGGTTTTCTGCATTCTGCTTTGGCTGTCTAGTTTATTCAGTGACATTTTTGCTTCATTTCTACTCAGAATTTTCAAACCTCCAGGTCAGATGTTTTGTATCAACTTTTTGATAGTCTCTGCTCAGCCTATTTGTTAGCATGAAGACTGATTTTCATTAAGATAGCACGGAACTGTTGGAGTGATAAGCTGCTTCAGGATGTAGCTTGAACTCGGAAAGGAAGAAAGAGTGTGTAGAGGTGACCCTCCCTATCACGGCAAATTTCTGCCAGGGGGTGTGGCTGAGGGCTGAGTGGGATTTTTTTTTATTTTCCCAAAAGGCCATATAAAAATTGCTCTTTGAATTCAGATACTCATGTACTTCTCTGGCAAAAAACCACTCTGCAAGTATCTGTTAGATCTTTTACAAAGCTGGAGTTCTGCTTATCGGAAGCTGTTATAGCAGAAACGACTTGTCGAAAGTACTGTAGCTCAACTGTAAATCCACAGAGGAAAGATGCAGGACTTCAGAATGTGCTACTAATAGGCCAAAATTTAATTTGAATTTACTACAATATTGAATTTCTTACAATATACCTGAAACAGATCAACAGTAGTCAACTGGAACTGGACTTTTCACCAGAGAAAGAGCGAGCTAAGAAAAATACAACCAAGAGAAAATGAAAACCTCACTAATTAGTACTTCAGACAAGGTAAGACGTCACACAGACATGCAATATTCCTTTCCTGATGTGATACCTCTGCAGTTTACATTCTGCTTCTGCTGCCCGCTGAGTTCTGACTGCACTTTAACAAGAGTGCTGGTTGCACATATTTCAGACTTTCTTGGGACATGTTTAGGACTCTGAGCAAACAAGATCTGAGACTCTTTCTGGTTCATTAACATTCATGGGCTCAAAGGTCACCTGCAATAAGTGTACCCACAAGCTCACAGCCTGACCAGTCCTCCTGTGATGTGCAAAGCTAGAAGAGGTGGAGCTTCACAGGGATGGAACAGGACAAGAGAGATGATAGCATGTTAATCCCTGTGTCCACCTATCTTCTGAGGTTATTTTTCTTTGAAGTGTAACAGTTAACGGAAAAATTTGGAGCAGGAAACAGAGAAGGACACTGCAGGTTTTCTATTAATTTACATGGTGTAATCCAGTCTAAATAGAAAGTTCATTTATTTCAAGATTGCATTCTGGGGAGACCAATAGCCTGCCATGTCTTTTACTGCAGAACTTAAATAAACAAGTGACAAGCAAAAGCATTTAGAGAAAACTACATCTGAAGTGATGCATAAACCTAGGACTGAGAAATCATTTATATCAAAAATGAAGTGAAGTTGGTGGTGTCCCCCAGTTGTTCTGCACTTTTGAGCATATCACAGAAGATGGCATAGTTTATCCTCATGTGAATAACAGGAAATTTACAGCATTTACAACTCTGATACAAGTCCATAGAGGTGAAAGACCTGAAATATTAAACTTTTGAAAAAGTGTTTTTATTCAAAAGTTACCTCAAAAATAATATTCCAGTTTTTGTTATACATTAAAAGGTTACTACAGCAACTTGATAGCTGAGCTATAATTAAAAAAAGTTTCTTACCCCTATGACAGATTCCAGTTTTCAAGATTCTATCATCTCCACTGCTATTTTGATGGTCAATATATTTTCTGTATTTGTTACAATTGACTTTCTAATTTAAATGACAGTAATATTCATACAGAGACCTAGAGCTCCAGCAAAGATGATGTAGACTTGCCTTATTAGGTTTATTTCTCTTTAGTATGCTCTCTCCTAATACGATACAGGCTGACTCCAGTTTCTGCTCTAGCGCTGAGATATTTAGATGTTTTTTGTTTGGGATAGGTTGTTTTAAATGTGATTATCCTGATCACATCAAACCAATACATAGAGTTGATGTAGTTTTCTCCATCTCTTGAATTCTGTGCTACTCTGAGTCTCTAACTCTTCAACCCTCGCAGTCAAAATCTCTCTCATATATGACTTCCCTTTTTTCTTTTGCTTGTCAGTTTTTCTTTACTGCTCATAAATTAACACTATGTTCTTGGTTGTTCTTTGTGGGAAACATTAGCAAGGCTGTTTTATGGGTCACTCAGTTACATAGAATCATAGAATCATAGAATGGTTTGGTTTGGAAAGGACCTTAAGATCATCTAGTTCCAACCCCTCTGCCATGGGCAGGGACACCTCACACTAAACCATGCCACACAAGGCCTCATCCAACCTGGCCTTGAACACCGCCAAGGATGGAGCATTCACAACTTCCCTGGGCAACCCATTCCAGTGCCTCACCACCCTTACAGTAAAGAATTTCTTCCTTATATTCAATCAAACTTCCCCTGTTTAAGTTTGAACCCATTACCCCTTGTCCTGCCACTATAGCACCTAATGAAGAGTCCTTCCCCAGCATCCTTGTAGGCCCCCTTCAGATACTGGAAGGTTGCTATGAGGTCTCCACGCAGCCTTCTCATCTCCAGGCTGAACAGCCCCAACTTTCTCAGCCTATCTTCATACGGGAGGTGCCCCAGTCCCCTGATCATCCTCATGGCCCTCCTCTGGACTTGCTCCAACAGCTCCATGTCCTTCTTATGTTGAGGACACTGGAACTGTACATAATACTCCAAGTGAGGTCTCACAAGAGAATGAAAAGTTTTCCAAAATACCTTGATTATCAAAAAAAACCAAAAAAAGGCAAAAGCTCAATTAGGATCAAATTAAAGGTCAACAAGGCCCAGAATCCTATCTCTAAGAGCCATCAGTTGGGAATGCTCATCTTGTGCAGATAATGGCGTCGTCTGTTTGCAGTGATTCTTTCTTAGCTTCTGGCAATCAGTAATTTAGATACTTCCAGAGGCACAGGTCAGTAGCAACAGCTGGACTTATCATTCAAAGATGTCCTGTGCCCTCCCTGAGCCCACATACAGCTGTGGTTTCTACAACATCTTGCTACAACACTTATCATGCCAAGCTGCATTTTCCTAATCTTCTGTCTCAGGGCTCAACTGACAAGGTTACGATGGGGTTCTAAACCTCCATGCACATTGTGTATCCATGACCCTTCAGCATTTCAGATCTTACAGCCAAGCCCAGATGATATCATCACTAGCAATCCTCCTGTAACACTCAGTAAAGTTCCTTGTTCACTTGCATTTCGTAACTGTGCTCTTCAGAAAATCTGATAAGATTAAGCTGATATATTAGTCACACACTCCTACTGTAGACCAGGCTCAGAAGTATGCCCATAACTCTCTTTAAGTGATTAATTTTAAACAGATTTTTACATATACATATATTCAATACTCAACCTGACATATACCACAGTTGCCAAGATAAGTTAATAATTTCCCTATCACCAGGTAGATGTGAATCCAGCCTCTGATTGCAGCTATCTAAACCCAGAGGGAAATTTCCCACAGTAGTAAAATTTTCTGAAAATTTCCCTTTAATGTTTCAGCAGCAGCAGCTCTTGTGGCTCCGGTGGCTTCTGTGTCCAGAGTCATTTTAAATGGTCTCTGACCAGATTTCATAGATGGGAAGTTTATAATCACACCGGATTTACAGCTATGGTGATTTTTATCTACATTAGGGCTCCCAGTGTTGGTACCAACAATGTAGATATACAGCATCTTTCCAGTGTTGAAATTACACTGAATTGGAAAAAGTCAAAAAGTGAAGACTGGCAGAATCTTCTGCTGCTAGCACTTCTACAGTATCCAACCATTCATAGTAAAGTATGTCAAACACCTTGACTTACAGAATCACAGAATCATAGAATAGTTAGGGTTGGAAAGGACCTTAAGATCATCTAGTTCCAACCCTCCTGCCATGGGCAGGGACACCTCACACTAAACCATGCCACGCAAGGCTTCATCCGACCTGGCCTTGAACACCGCCAAGGATGGAGCATTCACAACTTCCTTGGGCAACCCATGCCAGTGCCTCACCACCCTCTCAGTAAAGAACTTCCTCCTTATATTCAATCTAAACTTCCCCTGTTTAAGTTTGAACCCATTACCCCTTGTCCTGTCACTACAGTCCCTAACGAATAGTCCATCCCCAGCATCCCTATAGCCCCCCTTCAGATACTGGAAGGCTGCTATGAGGTCTCCATGCAGGCCCCTCTTCTCCAGGCTGAACAGACCCAACTTTCTCAGCCTGTCTCCATACGGGAGGTGCTCCAGTCCCCTGATCATCCTCGTGGCCCTCCTCTGGACTTGTTCCAAGAGTTCCATGTCCTTTTGATGTTGAGGACACCAGAACTGCACACAATACTCCAAGTGAGGTCTCACAAGAGCAGAGTAGATGCACAGGATCACCTCCTTTGACCTGCTGGTCACGCTCCTCTTGATGCAGCCCAGGATACAGTTGGCTTTCTGGGCTGCCAGCACACACTGCTGGCTCATGTTCATTTTTTCATCGACCAACACCCCCAAGTCCTTCTCTGCAGGGCTGCTCTGAATCTCTTCTCTGCCCAACCTGTAGCTGTGCCTGGGATTGCTCCGACCCAGGGGTAGGACCTTGCACTTGTCATGGTTAAACTTCATAAGGTTGGCATCAGCCCACCTCACAAGTGTGTCGAGGTCCCTCTGGATGGCATCCCTTCCCTCCGGCGTATCAACCGAATCACACAGCTTGGTGTCATCGGCAAACTTGCTGAGGGTGCACTCAATCCCGCTGTCTGTGTCACCAACAAAGATGTTGAACAAGACCAGTCCCAACAACAATCCCTGAGGGATGCCACTCGTTACTGGTCTCCAGCTGAACATTGAGCCATTGACCACAGCTCTTTACCTCCAGCCAGTCAGCCAGCTCTTTATCCACCAAGTGGTCCACCCATCAAATTGATGTCTCTCCAATTTAGAGACAAGGATGTCATGTGGGACAGTGTCGAACGCTTTGCACATGTCCAGGTAGATGACATCAACTGCTCTGCCCCTGTCCATCATTTCCATAGCCCCATCATAGAAGGCCACCAAATTGGTCAGGCAGGATTTCCCCTTAGTGAAGCCATGCTGGCTGTCACCAACCATCTTGTTTTTCATATGCCTTAGCATGCCTTCCAGGAGAATCTGCTCCAAGATTTTGCCAGGCACAGAGGTGAGACTGACTGGTCTGTAATTCCCTGGGTCATCCATTTTCCCCTTCTTGAAAATGGGGGTTATATTTCCCTTCTTCCAGTCATGGGGAACTTCACCTGACTGCCATGGTTTTTCAAATATGATGACCAGTGGCTTAGCAACTTCATTCGCCAGCTCCTTCAGGACCCGCGGATGGATTTCATCAGGTCCCATGGACTTGTGTACGTTCAGGTTCTTAAGATGGTCTCGATCCAGATCCTCTCCTACGGTGTGCTCAAGGTCTTTATTCTCACAGTCCCTGCATCTGCCTTCCAAACCTTGGGTGGTGTGCTCAGAGCCTTTGCCAGTGAAGACTGAGGCAAAGAAGTCATTAAGAACCTCAGCCTTCTCCAAATCCAGGGTAGCCAGTTCTCCTGAGAGCTTCCGGAGAGGGCCCACGTTGTCCCTAGTCTGTCTTTTATTTGCAATGTACCTAAAGAACCCCTTCCTGTTATCTTTAACATCCCTAGCCAAGTTTACTTTTTGCTGATGTCAATTGATTACAGCATTGACATTTAGGCTTGGATTTTCAAAGGATTTTGAAGTACCTGTATAAGCTTAATTCATATTATTTCATATTAGTTCATATTAATCATATATAATACCCACATAAGTAATTCAATTGCACCGCTGATACCTCAGACACTGTTAAGAATCTCACCGTGACTTCCTACAAATACCAAGCGGGAAAGTTTCTGTTTCTCCAAGGGGTTGTTGGGATTTCATAAGTATAATTAATAACTTAGAGGTCAACTGTCTCTCATATTGTCATTAATAAACCTATTACTTGTGTTCAGCCAGTAACAGTATAGGTAGATGAATAAATAGGAAGTTTGAAGAGGAAGTGTGAAAAACAGACTGAAGACTGTAATGTTGATTGTAATCATTATGCTTCTTTACAGAGAAGATGAACAACTCTCTGCTTGCTGCTATCTTTTTATTTGCAACCGGTAAGCTTGCATGTGCTGCATAACTTACTAATGTTTATAAATAGTAAAAATTATTAATGCCACTCAAAGACAATGCTGTACAGCCAAAATTGTGACTGAATTAATTTCTGTAGGTGGGAAAAACAACAGCCAGTAACATTTTTTTTTGCTATCTCTATTGCCGTTATCTTGTTGAAC
Source organism: Psittacula echo (assembly GCF_963264785.1). Lineage (NCBI taxonomy): Eukaryota > Metazoa > Chordata > Aves > Psittaciformes > Psittacidae > Psittacula > Psittacula echo. The sequence continues at coordinate 24,491,188 of NC_137742.1, read as the reverse complement.
AATAGCTTTTTATTTCCTAGATTCCTGCAACTGCATAACCCAGGGTTTCCCATTCTGCCAGCAGCTCCCAGGTGGGTAAATACTTCTCAAATAATATCTTACTTAATTGCACAGATGAACATCACTGTTGAATGGGGACCCTGCTGGATGTACTGATCAAGGGGCAAAGGGTTGACACCAGCACCCTTGTATGCAGCCACCAGGGACCCTGCCTGCTGAGATGGAGCTGGGACCACCTCACACTGTCTTGAGACAGTTTGTCTCAAAAGCAACACCAGTTTCAAAAGACAGTGCAATGTGTAATGTTTATGTGTGACAATTGTTGATGCTTTACATTTAGCTGCTACATTACTGTTAACGGCAAAAAGGGCCAGTCCAATGCGTTTCAGTGGAGGTTATTATCTTTTTGTAAAGAAAAAGAAACTGATTAAGATGTCTTTAGAACAGAGAATAATTTTTTTCTTTCTTTGCATAGCTCTTGGAGCACAGTCATGGTACAGGACAAGTATTGTTCTTAGTCTAGGAAGTACTAATAATACACATGTTCTTTAAGTGGAAGCAGCAAAATTGAACAAAAAAAAACCACTAGGACAGAACTGAATATGCATGTGGACTAATTCCCACAAATAGAACAAGTGAAAACATAAAGTGTGTAGCATTCAGTATGTTCATCTGGAGAAAGTAGCATAGAATTCAGTGTATTGGCAGTAGAGTAGTGCATCAGTATGTTAGTTGAGCTTACACACTATTTCCACATAAAGAATCTGTTATTTTTGTCTTTGTCTGTTCTACCACCATCATCTCATAGAGAAAGCCAGAGTTTTTTTGGAAGATTGAGAGCATGAGACAAAATACAACCCCCCTTCTTCTTTTGTAAGCAGATGTCTGCAACACTGTGGTAATTATTTGGATCTCAGTTAATAGAAATTATTTGAAGAAGAAGTTAGTAGAAATTTAGTGAAGAGCCAAAATACTTCCTTCTTGTTATTCTCTCCAAAACTGTTATTTTAAGTAGTTTTGGAAGCAGTATGTTACAAATATATTGCCATAAAGTATTACAGCAGTTCCAAAAAGCATTTGTTTTCAGGTGTTTATTTTAAATAACAAGAACAAAAAAGAAACACAAAGTAAATTAAAGACTTAATCCAGGGTAAAACAGGAGAAGAATATGATGAGAGCAGTTGCCGCTTTCCCCAGCACTATGTCTATGGGTGAGACAGCCAAGATGTGGCTGGTCATCAGAGTAGGAAAGCAGAGAATTCAATAATTACTCACATTGCTGTAGAAACAAGGAAAAACTGATCTCCACCTTCCTGAAAGGAAGTTGCAAACATCTAAACTGATGTAGCATAACTTTATTAGAAAAGCACATTTCTTTTAGTAGGAGAGAGGAAGTGACATAGGGTGAAAGTACTAAAGTCTGAGCTGTACTCATCTGACACTCTTTTTTGTCCAAAGCAACTTTTAAATATACAGCTGCCATTTGAATGATGAAAAGAATACTGGGGATACTCTGACTGTGGAAAAGAGGAGGACTGATCTTCTATTTCATAGCCATAACTATGCTGTGACACTAACTCCACAGATATGCATAGTTAGTTACCAAGTAGCAAAACATTTCTTAGTCAAAATTGATAAGCCTACTGGCAGCTCTTTAAGCCTAAGAGAAATAAAGGACATGTGAGTCTACTCATCAAGAAAAAATCATTTTTATCACCTTAAGTATCCTGCACGTGTTTAGATCCTGATCTACTTTTCTGAATATATAAAAAAAAAACCAGGGTCTTTTTGTAAAGGTGTGGGTGGTATTTTAAGACATCATAGCTGATTCTTCTGAACTAGCAGTTCAGACTGTAAGATGTAGAGCAAAAGCAGAACAGTCATATTTTGTCACTACTGTTACTTGATAAGAGATTTTTGAAACAGAAATAAGCTTAACCGCTAAAGACCAAAAGTCAGTTCCTTTAAGATTGTCATCAGTGTTTTACTTTCCTTCAGCTGAAAAATGTGTATATTCAGTTGTATAAAACTCCCATATTTTTCTTTCAAAAAATTAATCACAAATCATTTTGTATGTAAACTTATGCTCCTACTACTTCATAATGTGATCTTTATGAAGCTGGTAGTGTTGCTTTTCTCCAGCAATAGTGCATTATTCTGAACTCCGGATAGAGATGACTGATGGGTTTGGAGAGATTTTGGAGCCAAGCCAGTTGGTTCTACTGTTGAAAATTAGCCTACGCTGCAGTGTATAATGCTTCGCAGGAAATTCCAAAGCAATTCTTGACAGCTGAAAATTTCGGAAACATCACATTGGCCTTTAGTGTTACTAAAATGCAGTCCTTCTCTCCCTTTTAGCCCCAACTCAGTTGCATGGAATTAATTTCTAAGATGCTTCAGAAGAGAAGTGGGGACAGTTCTGGCCTATACTTTCAGAAATGTCTATAAATTTGTGTTTAACATTCAATAAGCTGCTCAAGCAGAGACAATTCCGGTTTATGTTCTTGCAGGTGAACAGTGCCTTCCATGCAAGGCAGATGCTCCCGGTTCTGTCCTCCAGGGCTCCCAGGTCACAGCAACTCCCCCAGGGAAGGGGTTTGCTCCCCAGACTCAGAGTAACGCACCACAAGCCAAAGCTTTGTACAGATTTCAGCAAGCATTTGAGCACTTCCAGAAACATGGTGTCATGACAGGCACTGTGTGTCAGATGAGAACAGTGTGAAACCAGAGCAAAGCTGGGAGATGAAAATCTAAGGTCTCTTACAGCAGATGTTCACAGTAATTTTGTCATGTGGTTCAAGATTACTTTGCAATAACTTTCCTTGAAGCAGAATGCCAAAAGCTCTGATGATCCTTTTAATATATGCAATTTATTTCTGCATTTTTGTGCTGAACAATGCAATAGTGTTTTCAGCAGTATAACAGATATTTTGTTAAGAATTGAAGAAAAGAAAAAAAATTAAGCTTTAAATAAGTTCAGAGGGAAGCAGCAAGCAAGATGTCACTATCATAGGAGAGAAGCACAGTTCAAATACGTAACCATAGCAAAGCTGTAGGAAACACCATAACAAGCATTTCAGTACTATGTTGTTGGGTACATAACAGCTGGTAATGGCATCATAACACACATGAAGAATTATCCCTTTCTACCTTCATGCAGGAAAACTAGGTTTTTTACTTGGAAACGTTAGGACTGATAAGGTTTAATCTTCCTAAATGTCTCTGTGCTGTGTTCTAAACATTAGTGAAGTACTTGCCTGAGAGTAAACATGGTATAAGGACTCACACAGCTAGTTCTAATTTTGTTGCATAGAAGGGTATAGCCTGTTTTGTATTTGAGTTTGCTTCAAGTCACCTTCCACTGATTAATGGTAAGCGGTTTCCTGTGATGGGACTTTTTTAGTCTTCATATTTTCATCTTGCAGACTGGGACAATGAATTGGCATGCTACAAAGAATTAAGTGAGGATCTAACCTGTACCTGGCTGCCAGTTCCCAGTGCTCCGGATACTATTAATTATACCATCTTCTTAAAATGGTAAGACTAAAAAGTCATTTCAGAAAATGAAAAGCTGTTACATTGCTGTTCAGCATGATTCTTGCCTGCTAGAGTTTTGCTCCAATATATTTCATCACATTGTAGGTTTTTACACAATACTGGTCAAAATCTGTCTTCACATTTTGTCAGTACATACTGATTTGGTAAGAATATGGTGGGTTGACCCTGGTGAGACACCAGATGTCTACGACAGCTGGTCTATCACTCCCCCTCCTTAGCTGGACAAGTAAAAGAAAATATAGCAAAAAGCTCTTGGATCAAGGTTTTCCTGGTCAAAATAGCTTCGACTTGGAGAAAGTGATCTAATTTATTACCAATCGAATCACAGTAGGATAATAAGAAATAAAACCAAACATTAAAACACCTTCTCTCCACCCCTCCTTTCTTCTCAGGTTCAATTTCACTCCCTATTTCTCTATCTTCTCCCCACCCCAGCAGCACAGGGGGATGGGAATGTTGGTTGTGGTAAGTTTATCACATGTTGTCTCAGCTACTTCTTTCTCCTCACACTCATCCCCTGCTCCAGTGCGGGATCCCTCCCACAAGAGACAATTCTCCATGAACTTCAGTGTGAGTTCTTCACACAGGCTGCAGTTCTTCATTAATTGCTCCACTGTGGATCCCTTCCATGGGTGCAGTCCTTCAGGAACAGACTGCTCCAGTATTGGCCCCTGATGGGGTCACAAGTTCTGCAGCAAACCTGCTCCAGTGCTGGCTCCTCTCTCCTTGGGGCCACAGGTCCTGCCAGAAGCCTGCTCCAATGCACGCTTCTCATGGGGTCACAACCCTGCTCCAGTGTGAGGTTCCCCATGGACTGCAGGGGCACAGCTGCCTCACCATGATCTGCACCATAGGCTGCAGGGGAATCTCTGCTCCAGCTACCATCATTGCTGGTGGGATCAGCCTTGACCAGCAGTGGGTGCATCCTGGAGCTGGCTGGCATTGGCTCAGTTGGATACAGGGGAAGCTTCTAGCAGCTTCTCACAGGAGCCACCCCATAGTCCCGCCACTTCCGAAACCTTGACATGCAAATGCAGTACAAAGAGTCATTTATGTCTTTCCATTACTCCCACACATTGTTTGAAACACTATTGCCAAAGAGCACTTTCATCAATTTCTTTTATTTGCATCTATTGACTTGCATTGAATATTCAACACTAATGCATGCAAAACACACAAAAGAACAAAGTAAGCTGGTTTTTATTATACTTTATATATTGTGTTATACAATGTATCCAAGGAGATGTCAGATGTGGCACATAAGAATAATAGATTTTTAAGTATTTTCTTGCAATTCTGAGTTATCAAGTATTGGTTTAATGGGTGGAATGAACTTGTAGGCTTAATCTTAAACTGATTACCTTATGGGTATCTTCAGCTGTGCCTTTCTTGAGAAAGCTACAACAAAAAAGCCAAGTAAAATGTATGGGCAGATTAAATCAATACCTGCCCATTGGTTAGTTAAAAATAAATAAAAGTAAGCATATTTCTGTCTCAATACTTGCATTACAAAGTGGATTTTCCTCATTTTTTTTTTCCTATGTATTTGGGATCTCTCATGAGATTAAGGTATGTTTAGAATTACAGAATTAAGATCAAAAGAGATGATCTTTATGGTGAGACCGTATCATGAGGTACACAGAGTACCACATCTATGACGTTGGCAGATTCTGATACTCATTGCTGATTATTTTGCCGCATAACCCATCACTCTGCATTTAAATAAGAGCTGTGGTTAGAAGCATTGTCACTACACTGGGAAATTCACAAGGGTGATCTTCTGCACATTGCAGAGGAGCAAAGCAATCACCTCAGGGCTGAGGTTAGTCCCCCCCATGGCCTTCAATATTTTCCCACTGGAGATAGCAGCAGGCACCAAGCTGCAATAAGCACCAAATCCCACTGCCTTTGCTGTCTTGCCTTCTGGGGCTTTCAGGTGTCCTGATTTCTTGGAAGAGGAGAAGCACCTGTGAAACAGCTCTGCTTCTGTAGAGATATTATCAGCCTAAGTATTCATAAGCTAGTTGCTGTTAAGAGTCCTCAGCCAAAATCAGACTGTATTGTTCCTAGGCTTCAGGGTTGATTTTATGAGCAGAGAAGGCAGAAGAAAGAGTGAAAGAGAAGGTGGGTAGGAGAGCAGGGAGGCAATTGCCTTATAGAGAGGTTGATTTTCCCAACCCGGAGGTAGGTCTTGAACCTCAGTCTCCAACACTTTAACCCAGTTGTCTTAAAGAAAAACTTCCTTTCACCTCTTACTGGGATAACAGGAAAACAAAAAAAAAAAGGTTGAAAGGGCTTTTGCTTGCCTAGAAGAGGACATCACCCCTTTCTGCAGGTAACATCAGTCTGACATTGAAATTGTTCCTTATCCTTGCTCCTTATGATTTAGTTGTCATGAAGAAAAGGATTAAAGAAAAATACTCCCACAGAGAAGTTCCAACCAAGCATTCAAAGTCACGCTTTGAGATATTAATGGCTGATTCACAGCTAGACTGAAGCAGAAGACAGGGAAACCTTCAAGTAGTTTTGTTGAGTTGTTAAATATTGTATCATGATCAGCACATTTAATACTTGAAATATGTAGGTAGGCAATTCGTACGCTGGCCCATTTCTTTAAGAACATTCAATTGGCACAACTTTAACCTTAAAAAAACCCTGCACTTTGTGTGGCAAAGAGAGTAAATGAGAGAGAGATGGGGAAAGAAACCTAGTCAGAACAGGAACAACCTCCTATGTGAGGACTTAAACCTCTTGCACTTCCTGTGCTGTGTGCATTAGGTATACCAGGAGAAGTCTACAGTGCTGAAGACTGAGGTGTCATTTAAATACATACGTCAAACTCTGATGTTTTGAAGGAACAAAGTCAGAAGGCAGAAGGCAAGCATATAACTTGCAAGAAGTTTTTCATACCTTTGTAGTAATTTAAATTCAGTTAACTGGGAAATTCTGCTGTTCAAGGGGAATTTCAGGTGCTCCTATGGTAGGTGGCAGGTAGACTTTATAAATAATTTCTAGTCTAATTTTATACCTTCCTTACATCTCACCATATGTACAAAAGAAGGCCAGACAGATTTTGTCTTATATCATGCTGTGCCTTGCATGTTTAAGGAATTTAACCATTTTCTACCATGCAACAAAGATTTGCATATGCAAATTTGCTAGATTTACTAGGGTACTGGAATTACATTTGCTATTTCAAGCTGCTCAGGCCACACCTGCAAGATTTCAAGATACTGAATTTTGTGTATAGGTACCTGGAAAACTATTAATTGCTGTAAAATTGTGTTCTGAGGCAGGAATGAGTAAATTTAATCCAATAAAATGTTAGTTTTAAATTCTGCTTACTTTTCTCCAAAGGGACAGAATACCAAAACTTTTTCAACGAAACACGTCATCATCTTCCATCACGATAGAACGAAAGAATCTCTATATGAAGCGATCTGCATCAATCTGGATAGCAGTCAATTATGCCCATGACAGCTGTGTGAAAGGAAAGAAGATCTCAGTTACACCAAGCAAAGCAGGTACAGTGGCTTCATCAATTGTGTCACTGCAGACCCAAGCTGAAGCACTGGCAGCATTTTCTTAAAGATTATTTCCAAAATTGTAACTCCCAATGTACACTTGCTATTTTTATGGGTCCAGAGAGCAATGCTGCAGTTTGGCTTCCTTGGAAGAAATGTTTACTGAAGTCAATAGCAGAAGTCTATCAGCTTTTATGGGAGAAGACTTTTACTTTAAATCATTTGCTAGACTAGGAAAGAGTCATAGCCAGAAAAATACATACTGATACTTGTGTACAGTACTTAACCAGTTTCCTGTGCTCTCTTTAATGGTTTACTGAACATCTTTATTAGTTTATAAAGAGTAGGTTGACTTGGTACCATGCACTTAAGGAATCCTTCTCATAGAGCATTAACATTTTGAGAAAGCTTTTCAAAGTTCAACTCTTTTTGAAGGCCAGTTACCCATTACATGGTGCTGCAGGGGAGATATAAATAAAAGGTAAATCTTATTAACTATGTCTTTCAGATGCTTATTTAAAGACTTCCTACAGTATCTAATCACTGATATAACTTTGAGAGCTTCCCAAAACTTCCCAAAAAATCATGGCCCAAGAAAAAACAGTGCTCCTTAATGCCACGGAGAGCTACCAGTACAAACCAAATTATCCCTATGACCTCCTCGGAGGCTTTTGTCCACCTTGTGTTTATTAGAGAGGCAGACAAAAATGTATTTGCACTTAAAATTACATAGCTAAAGCAGTTGCTGACATTGGAAGATGTCCTGAAAGTTTTCTGTACAATCCACAAATACAGGTACTCTTGGCATTTTTGTTTTGCCTTTCAGACTCACTCAGGTTAGCACCTGTTTAGAAAAAGGGTCTTTCTGAAATAAGTAGAAGCATTCATAAAAGAAAGACAGGAGGATCAACCCTGTTTTGTTGATACCGTAAAGATTTAGTAATTTTTGATTTTCAGTCTTTTTAAAGTCTTTCAGTGTTCAGTATCCTATGCCAAGCCTTTTATTTTTTATAAACCACACCTGACAGACATAATTGCCAAAAACCTTCGTCCTTCTCTTGTATTTACAACAGCTGTATGTTCCTCATTTTAGAGAAGTGCTTGACACCATTGAACATAAATGCTCATCAGATCACAAACCAACTGATAGTAAAGTGGGACCTGCCTGCAACTACTACAGCATATGAGCTGAGGTACAGAGAGGCAGTCACAGAATCCACTCAGTGGACGCTGGTATGTACTTAGAGATGAAAATAATTTGAGAACATGAGGTGCCTTATTATCAGCTCAGCAGTACATATCACATATGCAGGACATTGACAGGATGCTACTGCAGAGCACACACAACATGAATAACAAGGAGGCACAGCATGCAGATAATCTGTAGGCAAATCTCACAAAGATCTCAAGCTTGTTCTAATAGATCCTAAATTGTTTGGATTAATAGTCTTACACAATAAAATATAGAACAGCATGTCACCCTTTTCCCATTCAGATATCATTGTTTTGTTTGTTTAAATGTGGTTAAGCTAAAAAATAAAGATTGTTTTGGCCCATTGGGACTAGTTTGGAACAGGTTACTGTAAGTAGCTCGTTGAGTGAAACCCCATTGGGTTATAATAATTCTTCAGTTAGAGTTTTGACCTTCTCTCTATGTTCTAATATAGACTCCCAGGGTTTGCCTGTCCACAAGAGTGAGTATAATGGATAGGAAGTGATAGAAAACCCAAGTACATGCTTCCTCCAATATTCTAAAGTTCCCATTAATTGTTGTAACTCCTTCCTTGATTGGGGCATTGGCAGCTTTTTTGTTTTTCTTAAGGTATCTGGAGCAATCACTTCACCGCCTGCTATCCACCAACTATCTAAATTTTACTTCTTTCCTTGGTCTCTGACATTTTCCACATGCAATGTCAATTTCTGCTTCATTTAGTGCTTGCCATACTGCTGCTGCTGCTTTCTGCACCTTCTCAGGGGAAGTTCCTCCAGCAGAATATCATCTGTATATCATTACAGTTTCACATCCCTGGGGAGTGAGACTGTCTGTAAAAGTTCTCAAATGTGGTGTGAGCAATAGTGGGTGAATGTTAATACCCCTGTGGGAAGCTGTTAAAAGTATGTACTATTCTCTCCAAAGAGAAAACTTCTGTATCATACATTAGGGGACCCAGAAAGGACATATCTTTTACATCTAATGCCACCATCCATGGTTGTGCAGCTTCAGCTGCTTGCAAAGTAGTTGTGAGTTTGGAGTGTTTGGGACAGCAGCTGTTAGCAGGGCTGTATTAGCATTCAGGTGCCAACAGTCAACTGTTAAATGCTACCTCTTGTTTAGTTCCCAACCGGCCGGACAGGTGACTTACATGGGAAATGGGTTCTGGAAGTCATTTGTCATTTCTCCAAATCTCCAGAAATTCCATTCCATGCCACAGCAGAAATTAGTTATTGTGGTACATTAGTAATTTTTGAGTGGGGGAGTAGAAGCCATATGCTCCTTGACCAGGAGCCATAAATTCACCTTGGCAGTTTAACAAACAACACCTGCTCCCTTCAGACTGCTGATCTTAACCATCGGGATTGCAAGGCCAGCTTCTCAATATATTCTCAGTATATTGAAATATATTCTTCAATACTATCTTCTTGTGTTAGTATTGAAATTTGTGCTCTCCTATCTATTAAAAATTCCACCAATTGTCCTTGAGGACCAACTGGAATTAAAATATGTGGGCCATCACCACTTACATTCTGATAAGCCTCCACTTTCCAGACAGGAAGGCAAATTGCCTTCTGGCATTACTCTGGGGTTTTTGATTCAGGCCCTGAAATTTCTCCCTAAGGGGAAGGAAGAGGCTGTGTCCCTTACTGAGTACTGGTGCTAGAGGACTTGTAATAGGCTCCTTCCTTTCACTGTTATCTAATTTCTGGGAGGCTTCAGCAGGCTGACCTTGAATCATGGTTCTGGGAATGCCTAGGGCAACAGCTTTCCAACTATACCAATTGTCATGAGCCCATTTTTCTGAGAAGTTGGGTCTTGGATTCACTTCATATCTCCGTAAATAATCAGTGGTACTACTTGCCAACCGATAGAATAAATCCATTTGTTACAAGTGAAGTGTGTCACTTCATCCACAAAAGAGAGTAGCAAAATGTTACTGATTTAAAAATGCAATTTAACAAAGCCTGATAGTAAATGTGATGATTTAACAAGTTTTGATGGCAGGGTACACTTGAGTGTTTACTGCATAGAGGACGGAGTTAGACAAAACTGTCATGGAGACCCTCCCATTGAGTCAGGAGGTTCAGGAAGAGCACCTGTTGTATTCTAAACTCCTTCTTGAGAGGAACTCAGGTGCAGCTGAATCCAGACTTAGTCCCAGATTTGGTTGATGGTGCATTACAACCGCCACTGGTGGTTATCACTTGAAGAGGGTTATGTGAAATAAAGGTCTGGTTGGAGCAGTAAATACACTGATTAATTAATTTTAATGAAAAAAAAAAGAAAAAGCACTGCAAAAAAAACATGGAGAAGAGCTAGGTTGTTTTGTTTGGGTTTTTTCTTTGTTTTGGTTTTAGTCCTTTGATAGGCTTTTTTAGGAATTACATATCATAAAGAAAACAAAACTTTACAGCAGACAAATTCTAAACCAAATATTTCAATCTGCAATAGCACTTTACCAAAAATGTTACAACACGTGGACCAAAAGTCCATGTAATGCAGGATACAGTGCTCCAATGGTGGCCACCAATGGACATCTGCAGAAAAGTGTAAAAGAGTTCAAGCATAAAGCAACAGTTTTCTATTGTATTTTGTCCCATATTTTTCAGCTCAGGTATTTCCTCAGACACAGGTGGTGTCTCTGAAGACTATCTCCATTCCCTTTACAGTTACTGGAGGTCCAGTGCCATAATCAGCTGCAGATGTACACCACTTCTGTGGTGTTAAGGCATAGGCAGCCACACATTCTATTCAGCCCTGCTCGCTCCTTACCACATCAGCCATACAGATGTATTTAGACATACTGTAACATTTGAGAATAAAGGTATTTTTTTTTTTTTTATTTAATTTGACCTTAACATCTTATTCTTCAGAATGCCAACAAGGTAAGTTAGGTAAGATTATTTTTCCTTATATATAATGCCTAATTTATTTTAAAAGCAATATTTAGACCTAAACTCTTGCTTATATGTTGTGACTGAACAGATCATGAAACAGAGGGTATTGCCTTGAAAGAAAGAGTGAAGAGACATTGGCTAAAACGTGTAGTAAATCTTCATTAATGAACAGGGACCCCTACTGCAGTCAGATGGCTGGTTCTTGACTGAGAAATCAGTTAATACAAGATTATGTTTTATTGCTGCCACATAAATTAAACATCATTTGTTTTTAGGTGCCTGTCAAAAGCAGTGCTGTCAATGTCACCATTTCGAATTTAAATGCTATGTCTTCATACATTGTTCAGCTTAGATGCATAGCCAAGGATGGTCTCTACTGTGTTTGCATTTGGAGTAAAGAGATTTTGGTCCCTCACAGTAAGTGTAATACAGTTTTGTCCTACTGGGAATAAGCATGAATGTAAAAGCCTCTTAAAATCTTGTATACATAGAAATAGCATTGTCAGATATCGTTGAAAATATGATGATCATATTGATTTATATCAGTGCATGTTTCCATTTTTTTCCACACTTACCAGAACTCATGAACAAGCCAAGAATATCATATAATGCAACTACAGAAATTGCTCCAGGCAGAAGAAGTGTTCTTCTGAAGTGGGAGGTAATGTTCACTTTGACTCTGGGTAGCTTCTATATGTCCATGCTATTAATTTATTACTTTGTAGGAAAAAATTGACTTTCTCATCATAATGAGACTCCTATATAAGCAGAAGGCATTGAATACTGTAGTCTTACTTCAGGATTCACTGCATTTTTATGGTGGTGGTTTAGCTTCTAGAAATTATCAATGAAAAAACACACCAACTTATAAACTTGAAAAAATATTAAACCAGCAATCTCTGTGCTCAGAATCATTGACTAGACTATTCTTCCCAGCTTGCATTAAAAATAGGTGTGCCTCAAGTTTGCCACTTTTCCTAAAAAGAGCCTAAGTCTTTAACGCATACAAGTGACATACCTTGTGTTTCATGTGTTCGTAAGGAGCATCCATATTCTCAAGAGACCAAAACTTTTTAGAGAAGTTTTGTAAGTCTACTAATTTACTAATTCTGAAGTGCAAACACATTATAATAGGGATGGAAAAAGAGCCTCTGGCTTATAAGAGCAGCCTCAAACTGCATGTTTCCCATAATGATATTTAAAGTTCAAACCTACACATCAAAGGCATGCCCTTTTCTGCAGCGGGAGTTGTTATCAGCTGACTGACTACAACAGCTTTACTGGCTGAAGTTCTCTTGGTAAGAAATGAACAACTGACAGTCTTGAATATACTGTCAATGGGTACACAGCCAATTTCAGTGAACAAGGTGTACGAGAGACGTTTGCATGGAAACTATTTAATTTCATCTAAATTCTGAGAGAAGGAGTGTCTACAAACTCCAGGAAATTTGACATAGGGAAAATCCCTGACAGAAAGGACAGACTCTGGCAGAGTTTTAAAATATCAGAATTGGAAAGTTCTGTAGTTACCTTATGTACTTTTGTCAACGGAAAGAAAAGGCAGCAGAGGAAATAGACATCTTCTGATAAGCATAAGAGATCCCCTTTTTCCCTTATCTACTGATGAAAAGGCAAAGCTGCACACTAAATTATTCATTTTGTGACCAAGCAGTAGACTGTACATGCCAATTTAAATGTCAAGTTACGAGAATAAATTATTCTGCATCTAAATGTTTAAGTTTAAAAAAAAAAAAAAAGGCAATATTAAATATAGAATCAGGGCTAAGATCTTCATTCAGGATAATACTTATACTTGTCTATTATAAAAAATAGGGTTCAAATCCAGATGGCATCAACAAAGGAGCAGAGGGAAGAAATTAACTCAATAATTAACATGTTAAATGTAAATGGAAAAAGAAAATCTTCAACTTGGCTGCTATAATTGTTTAAGCTGGTCTGAAACAAATAAAACAGCTTAGAGATATTTCAGCTAGCCATCGCTCCTCTGTTTTTGCGAACATTCAGTTAACAGCCTTTTACATAGTTTGTATCAACAGGCACAGGATGCTGGCTTCAGCTCTGAACACCTGACCAGGCAACGTGTATTGCTTTCATGGCTGCATATAACACGAGACCTCCTGCAGGACTGCACAATATAGAGCAGTGCTAACTTCTTCTGGTCTCAATTTGCTAAACTAAGATAGCTAAATTCTATTAGTTTCTTGTTGTACAATAGACCTCATAATTTCACATATCCTGGGAATTATTTCTCCTACACAGAAACATTTTCCAGTTTCAAAGCCTGGTGAGAGAACCATAACACTATTCTCCCAACAGTTTACCAGAGCTTCAAATAATGGCACTAATTCTTCCCTCTTTATCCAGGGAAAAAGGTGTTTCCATTTAAAGAACCTCCAACTTTATCAGAAATTCCTCTCAACACAGGTGTTTCTGCTTTTTTAAATTGTCATCCTGTTTATGTTACTCCAAAAGCATCCAATAATTTCATTAACATAACCCAATTTCTCAGCTTTGCAGTATATTCACACTATTAATTTTGTACCAAGAAATAACAAACAATCTTGATATCAGAAATAATCCTTGCAGAATTCACAGGCCTTCATGTATGAAGTTCAGTTTCTATCTAGATCACAGTAATTTCCATTTCTATGCACTCATTTTCCAACCTCTCATGAAGATTAATATGTAAAATAACATGTGAACCATCGCCACCTAAAAATGTGTATCAGTGGATATACAATGTGTTCTAAAGTTGTAGCGTAATTACTAGCATTTATCCTCAAAGAGACCAGATGCCTAACAAAGCCTAGTAGATGAAGATTCCCAGAGGCATGAATCGCAATTAAACACCTCTCATTAACTTTCAAGTTCCTAATTATGAGGGGTACATTTCACTGAAATGCAGAGAATGTTACAGCTGCTTCACTGCTGTTATTACTAATTGGACACACATAACTAAGATCTCAATTAAGCAAAACACTTAATACCATGCTTAAATCCCCTAAATATCAGTATGCTCTTAATTTTAAGGAAATGCTTTCTTTCATTGATTCCTAATAACCTAATTAAAACAGTATGATTTTATCCCCCTCATCAAAGGTGACAATTTGGTATTACAATTTAATTCCTCTTGATTTTTCTGCACAGAACATAATATTTATAGAATAATAATCTTTTTTCTCTTACTAGGTAACACAAAGTGAAAATATCCTTGGATATTACGTTAATGTGGAAAGAATACCCAACAGCTGCAGTGATTCACCAAATCGCATACTTCTAAGGGACAGAAAAGTTCTTGTAAATATTTCTATGGCTTATTACAGAGTTAATATTTCTGCCTATAATCAAGCAGGAGAATCTCCACAAGCCATCTACATTGTCCCAGACTTCTCTGCAACAGGTACTTATCATTCATTCATTAGAGCAATGGGGAAGTTTTATGAGCAATCTGTAATCTACCTTTTGTCAGTCTTTGGGACAGGGTTAAGTATTTCTTGAATATTTTTAGGCTGATATTTTTGCATAGCAAGAGTCAGTACTGTTTCTTAAGAAAATTTCAATAGAAGTTAACAAACAGACTAAGCAATTTAGCATTTTGTTCATCACTTCCTATTTTCTCAAGCTAGAGAAGTAGCTGTGTGCTAGATCTACCTATCAAAAGAAGGGTCATCGAAGTTAAGTAGATGCCAGCAGTTTAAACAAAGTTTGCAGAATGATATGCAAATCTAATATTTTTAAGCTAACTAACTATTAATAGACCTGCTACTGTCCTTTATTTCAGTATTATCCCTGCTGGTACATGGTGGGAGCAATAGGGAGAATGTACATGTCATATTCCAATGAAGATGTAAGCCATTGTGATGCCTAAAGACACAGTTTCTTTCGTTTAAACAAGAAAATAATTTAACATTGTTTTTCTTATAATATAAGCTAGTTTCATTTGTTATAATCTTGATGTACAGCTATTGCAATAAAAGAAAACTTCTTTCTTCCAAAGTAAGATTATCACCTATATCATGCGTAAGAGTGCCAGTGCCTTTGTTGATCTCCAGACAGCTGCAAGTAAGTGATTTTTCCAGAAACAAGGAGTTCCTGAACAAACTCGGAGACAAAAAGGAAACCTATAGAGGGTAGAAGCAGGGACAGGTAGCCTGGGAGGAATACAGGAAAATTGTCTGTGAAGCCAGGGATTGTGTTAGGGAAGCTAAAGCCCTGGTAGAATAATCTGGTCAAGAATATCAAGGGCAACAAAAAAAGCTTCTCTAGGTCAGTTAGTGATAGGGACAGACTTTTTAATAGGATCCTTTGCAATAGGACAAGGAATAATGTTTTGAAAATAGAAGAGGGGAGATTCAGAGTGGATATAATGACATGTGGCTGCCCCATCCCTGGAATTGTACAAGGCCAGGTTGGATGGGCTTTGAGCAACCTGGTTTGAGCAACTGTGGCCAGGGAGTTGGAACAAGATGAACTTCAAGGTCCCTTCCAACACAAACCATTCTATGATTCCATGGTTTTATAACACAGCCCCCTCATTCTGCTCTCCTTGCCCTGCAAAGACATGACAATTTGGTTATGCCCTATGCTTGGCTGCTTTCACTCCCCTCTGATGAAATATATACTACCACCTCAAGCCATCTTTTGATTGACAGCTACTTGTTTACTGAACCTCTCAGCCTGTTCTTCATGGCTCTTCTCAGACACACGTTTCAGACTTGGTTGTACTTATATGCAGGTTTGCTGTATCTATCATGGGTTAACAGAAGATATTTGTATTAAGTGCATTCCTTCTCAGCATGCACAACTTTTCAGCTAGTACAGCCGTTTTCTTTAATTTGACTGTATTATACTGGTTTTCAGACAGAAGATGATCTTGTCTGTCACAAGATCCACTTCTTACTGCAAAATGACAGGTTGTTCTTCTGTGCCCTTAGTTTCAGTCAGAAGGTCTTTCCTGTTATTTAAATAATCTGTCTTCAAAAATGTCAAAATGTTTAACATCCTTGCAGAAAATGTAAAGTATATGGAATATGAAATTATATGGCTAAAATCCACAATTAGCCCCTTCTCCTCCTCCCTCAGGTAAGCACTACCTCACAGTTGCTTTATGTCTATGTATAGCAGTTAATAGTGGCTCACAGGAGGTTATTTAGCAACATCAGGCTTCCTTTTCCTAAGGCTTGGAACAGCCATTTCTTCTTTTCCAATTTTGGAAATTAAAGCTCATGAACAGCAACTAACACTGGATTCCCAGACACCATTGCAAAGTACTAGATGCTGAGTTTCCTTTACTGACATGATCATGTAAAACTTACTACATCAGCTGCAGTGATAACTACATATTGAATAACCTTTGAAAAAGAGCAAAAGAGAGAAAGCAGTCAAGAGAAGAGAAACCTGCTTTCCTGTTGTTGATCTCTAATGGTATATTTGTTCACAGACATGCCTGGCCAAATCCACGTCAAACACCAGGGAACTAATGCTGTTGTCACCTGGACTCCAGAATACAATCCAAAATGTTTTGTGGTTGACTGGGGCACGGGTAAAGAGGATATGCACATGAAAATAGTAACTACAGCTACTGGAAATTTCACACTAGGTAACAGCAACCAACAGCAACCTGTTTTTAAGAGCAAACTGAAGATACAGATAAGTGCAACTCGTACCTCTGTTCAGCACTGAGATCACCCAATTTTTAGTAACACCGAGGCAGAAAAAATGTGGAGGTTTTAGTAGGATTCTTCTGGTAGCAGCTGGGCAAGAAATGTAAGCTGCTTTTGCTGGTATGATATCTCTACTTGCCCACATCCCAGGGAGACCTAAACAATACTGGCCTTAAAAGCAAAAATAAAATATTTCTCTTGTGTCTAGGTAAGCTGAACTTTAACTATGAACTGCTCTTTAGTCTCCCTTAGATTATTTTTTTACCCCAATGGCTGTCCTTCTGAAAACCTAAGATCTCAGCTCCAGTATTCTGCTGCCCAAGGTAGGCGTGATGAGCCAAGGATCATTTACACGACAATCACCAGAAATCTTGATTAAAATCATGTAGGTGACACTTGCAAAGGCCATGAAGGACTGGCTGTTATGTACAGTAAAGAACATTTAGCTTCAGAGTTCTACAAATGAATGCACTGTTTTCCTTGGTCCTTCTGCAACTTCCACGCTGCCACATTACATCTAGTTGTTCTGCTTGCTTTTAAATATGATGGCTGAGGGGGAAATACAAGTCCTTGCACTAAGATATCGACAGCGATTTTAGTTCCCTCCTCCTTTAGGAGCTCAAGCCTTTCAGAGACAGACTACAAATAGGTCTGGCATCTTTTAAAAGAAAAGTTATGTTATATCTCATTCTGCTTTTGAAATGTTTGTAGTAACCATCTAGAGACAATAAAGAAGGATGCACATATTTGATAGTCAGTGTAAAACACCATAAACTTATACTACATTTTGAATCTCAGAAAGTAAGAACTATACAGAAAAGCTACACAGCTGTTGTCTCTCCCTCTTTGTAATTTCTAACTTTTCAATGAACTCTGATGTACCTTTATTTGTTTTCCAGACGATTTTCAGCCATTTAAGTTGTACAAAATAATGGTACATGCATCTGATGTGTGTCAGTGTGAAAGTTTCACAGGACATGAAAAGACTTTTGGAGTGACCCACTTTTACTCAGTTGAAGGAGGTATTTCTCCGCTTTGTATAACCTCATCTCTCATATTTCTTCTCATTTCCTCTCTGCAGCAATTTATGTAAAATTTCTTTTCCAGGTGGCTTAACAGCATTGTCCAGTTAGCATTGCCTTTGGTTCTAGCAGTTGTGCTCTGGCAGTGAATGACCTGAATGTTGTTCCTTACTGACAGGTCCACAGAAATATTATTACGTAAGACATTACCAAAATAACAGAAAGAGTGTCTCAAATTAGTAACTGTGTCCAAAGTCAGACTTTTCAATCCCAATTTGGAAGTGTCTTATATTTCAAGTTGAAATGATTACAGCTGTGGCTGCTGGAGTAATGAGACAGTTACAGTTTCTACCTACTTTGGTATTGCTTAAGAAGGTGGTTTTACTTACTAAGATCTCTCCTTTATCTTTCACCTTGATGTTAGATTAATGACAACTAGGATCAGGCAAAGAGCTGTCAAGGAAGCACCTAGGTTTTAGTCTTGTATGTCTATTGCATAAGTATTGGTGTGGAGCTTAAATTCTTATCTGATTTTTAAGTTCCTAGGACAGGTCCTGCTAATGTGACAATCCTGAATATCACAAAGCATTCAGCACTGGTGAAGTGGACCAAAATAGCTGCTGAAGACTGTCTGGGCTTTCTGCAGGGATACAGGATTAGCTACACAGACACATCTAGGAAAAAATCTCTGGGTAAGTCGCTGCTGCTCAGAACAAAACAGCAGCTCAGTCATGACAGAAAATATTCATACAATCAATTGAGTGCTGTTGAGGCACAGTACTGAGTTCCTTACATTTATGTGGGAATTGAGCCCTCTCAAAGGTCAGTTACTGGTTATAGTTTTAATGTTCAGGATGGTCCTCTGAGTACTTAGAGTCTTTTAGGTATCATGTTGACCAGCAGGTCGAAGGAGGTGATCCTGCCCCTCTACTCTGCTCTCGTGAGACCTCACTTGGAGTATTGTGTGCAGTTCTGGTGTCCTCAACATAAAAAGGACATGAAACTGTTGGAACAAGTGCAGAGGAGGGCCACAAGGATGATCAGGGGACTGGAGCACCTCCCGTATGAAGACAGGCTGAGAAAGTTGGGGCTGTTCAGCCTGGAGAAGAGAAGGCTGCGTGGAGATCTCATAGCAGCCTTCCAGTATCTGAAGGGGGCCTACAAGGATGCTGCGGATGGACTATTCATCAGGGACTGTAGTGACAGGACAAGGGGTAATGGGTTCAAACTTAAACAGGGGAAGTTTAGATTGGATATAAGGAAGAAATTCTTTATTGTGAGGGTGGTGAGGCACTGGAATGGGTTGCCCAGGGAGGTTGTGAATGCTCCATCCCTGGCGGTGTTTAAGGCCAGGTCAGATGAAGCCTTGGGTGACACGGTTTAGTGTGAGGTGCCCCTGCCCATGGCAGGGGGGTTGGATCTAGATGATCTTAAGGTCCTTTCCAACCCTGACTATTCTATGATTCTGTGATTCTATGTCATATTAAACATTGATAAGAAAATATTTCCTTAAAAGTTACAGTTCTAAATTCTAATTCTTCTACTGAAGAATTCTTTAGTAACACTAAAAGGAAGATATATGCTGTCAGTATTTCTGAGCTGTTGAGTCTTCAGTCACAAAACTTTTATGTTTCATTGTAACTCAGACAAACTCAACTCTGAGATTTTCTGTAGGACATTAAGAAATTATACATTTCTCCTTTGAACTCAATTAGAAGGGAATACAGTTTGTATTTCTCACCTGTTTTCAAAGACACTATTATTTATTTCATTTTTAGAAAATTTGTTTTACATATATAGCTTCTGTGTTTGCCTACAAATGATGGAACTTCTACACACTGAAAAAAATTAAGAGTTGTGAGCTTAAACCACTTGAGTTAAAAAAGAAATAAAAAAAGAAAAATCTGCATACTCCTTTTGATACACATTTTACTTCTGGTCTTCAGTGGAAAGTCTTCTTGCCAATAATAATAATACATTGACTTTGCACATACTGACTTTCAAATAAAGTTAAAGGCATGCTATGGGAGACAAATAGCACCAGAGACCAGGCGAAGAACAGCAAGCATTCTATAATTGATGTTGGCCTAAGCCTATAGAGGGCACAAAAAGTAACAAAAGCTTCAAGTAAGCACCATCTTCACAGGGCCCTATTCCACCCGAATACCTATAAGAAAGCGTAAGAGGAGACAGAAGGGTAGTGTCCAGGACTGGATTTAGTTATGAGGTTTTTTTCCTTTGCCCTGATCTCCAGAGGTCTTTTCCAACCCTAACAGTTCTGTGATTCTCTGACATGACACTTGATCACCATGTTTCCCAGGCAGAAAGAATAATTTTATCAGAGAATTTCGGGAAAGGAAGCCTACAAGGCTGAAGCACCATTTCCACCTCTATGAAGATCTTAAATTCACAGCGGCAAAATTGAAAAGTAATTCTGCCCTACAGCATACTACAGGATCATTGGTTGATTATTCTGGCTAGGGGAAAAGTCATTGCACTGTCAGAAGAAAAATGTTGAGCTGAAAGCCCTACAAAGTAGGTGAAGCAGAATTCACAGACCTGTGTATGTACTGAATAATAATAGCACTGGCATTAATTAAGGTGAACAACTACTGACTACTGGAGTGAAAGTAAAGCATGTGATAGGATCTATTCCTTATGTCAACTGTTACAGTCAACATGAAAACCACTGTTCAGGTTGTTAGGTGTGTTTTCCTGTCATGCAGTATACACAGCCTTCTGCATTCACCACCTAAACGTCCTTAGAGTGTTAAAAGCTCATGCTTTTTGCCTCCGGATTTAAAACATACATAAGCACTTTTGGGAAATCTTGTACCTGTCCAAAGAACACCTGCAAGGTGTGGCTTCCTCCAGATATAGATTAGGGCACAGAAATTTTGCCTTTTCCCCAGTCAGCTACACTGATACAGACTCAACCATCAGAGTTAATCTAACCATCTTCCCCATCCCCTCTTGCTTTTCAGTTGTTACTCTCAATTCTTCTACCACAAGCTACCATCTTACCAGCCTGAAAGAAAAAACCAGCTACCTTGTGCAGATTTCAGGATTCACTAATGCGGGTGAAGGACCTCCAACTCATTTACAACCTTTCAGCACTCCAAAATACGGTACTGTGGAAGCTTTACGCGTCTGTGTTACCCAGCATCAATCCCTGCATAATGCACTATAGATGCCATTATTCTCTACCCTTTCCTACTTTTCAGAGAGTAACAAAGTGCTCATGCAGGAGATTTATTATTCAGTCCTTAGTTACTGATTGCAAACACACAACGTTGTTCCTTTGTGACAGGTAAACTATGCATCACAGAACAACTCTGCCTGTACTTCACTACCTAACATGCAGGAAAGACTTAGCTAGATCTCCTCATCTCTGAAACGTTTTCTGACCTTTTTATGCTAGCTATACGCACATACCTTTATTTATTACTGACTCCTGTCATAGATTTCAGCATTTTAAATATTCTGCCTGTGACTAAGGAGGTTCACTAGTCTTTGCTCTTGGCAAACCCCTGAGCAATCATGTGAAATTGGTTTCCAGTTCCCTAAGCCATTAATCATTAAAAGATAGAAGTCTTTTTCAATTGCTCCTATTGTGGGTGACAGCTAATCAAAGTATCCCGTTTTTTAATACTTCAAGTGCCTTTTATGAAACAAGTCCTACAGTTTGCTGGCAAAAGTTTTATTTTTCAAGGGTGCCTGGATAGACTAAGATCAATACACTTACATTTATAAAGTCTCATAATTTGCAATCATACAGGATTGCCTAAACATGGCTTCTCAGACATTTTTAGCACGTTATCAGTTTAACTAAATCTGACATTGCAGTAGACTTTTTTTCAGTTTTACCACAGCTTCATTCAATTGGAGCTTTCTAATCAAAAAAAG
The DNA here is from genome assembly GCF_963264785.1 of Psittacula echo. Classification (NCBI taxonomy): domain Eukaryota; kingdom Metazoa; phylum Chordata; class Aves; order Psittaciformes; family Psittacidae; genus Psittacula; species Psittacula echo. The sequence continues at coordinate 24,469,381 of NC_137742.1, read as the reverse complement.
AAAAGAAAAGAACAAGCTAAGATGGTATCAGGCACAGGAAAAGTAACCTGTGAAATTCAGAGACAGAAGCATGCAAATGGCTACAGCTTTTTTGTATTAAGTGATGGAGGTGTAAATACAAACAGCTGAATAGTCAAAACTGTGAAGCAGAAAGAAAAGTAAAATAAATTAAAAATATTCCTTGGAATCAAAAGGGTTTCTGTCCACCACCCCCAGTCCTTTCTCCTGTCAACACAACAAATTAAAGTGTCACCACTGCAGCTTTTCTGCAGGACTTTGTTCCATGTATCCTATTGAACATATAGAATAGGATATTGAACATACAGAGGATAGGATTGAATCTTTCAAGGAAGTTACAAAAATGCAGAGTTAACTTAATGCAACATTTTGAAAATTCAAGTAATTACACTGAATTTAAGCATTACATTTAATATTCTCCCCCTCCCCAACATTTCATGTGTTAGTTAATCCATTAAAACAACCTCATGTTTCTTTGTCATAAATGCTTTTTCAGCAACAAAGCAATTTGCAGGTTTTCAAGTACCTTTTGAAACAGAATCAAGTAGCTGATTCAAAAAATAGAAGTTTTGTAGGTAGGTGGGAAGGAAAAGAAAAAGCAAGTGGCCTTTTTGCAAATATGGCTTGTCAGTATCTGCAACACAATCGCATACTGACCACACTTTCCTGGAGTTATTCTGAACCTTTTGATTTAGCTATCCGTAAAGAGCACCTCAACCCAACCTACTCTTCAGACAACAGACTGCTTTGGCTCCTGTGTGAGCAGCACTGCTCTCCCTGCTCACAGCGAGCAGGACTTTATCAACCTTCAGTAAAGTTTTAAGCACTGTGCTTAAAAGATGAGTGCGATGAGAAGTTATCTCAAGCAGGTGTCAACATAGGCAATAGGAGATGTAGGTTTACAGCAAGGATTGACAAATAGCTGACTGCAGATAAAATTGTCTTAATGTATCCAACAGGGAAAGTGTGGCACCTACCAACTACACAAACCATATTCTTATTATTAGGACCAGGTAGGATCTCACCAGAAAACCCAAGCCCTACTGCTAAAACCTGAAAGAGATTAAAAAACACTTTCACTGAACTAGTTTCTCATGCAGTCAGATCTGCATTAGGGTCCTGAGATGTTAAACAATGTAGAGCTCACCTAATAGCGTGGGGATTAGGAATACTTCAGGTTTTGTAACGTGTTTATCTTTGAATAGTGGGTTTAATAATTCAGCACATAAGTCTAGGTATTTAAAAATACAAACCTGAAAGCCTCAGATCCCCCAGAAAACCTGGGTCTTGTTTTAACTAGGTTTCACTTACAGGCATCCCAGAACATGTGTAAGGTTTGACTTCTGTTTGAAATATTTCTCCTGTTTAAGCAAATAGTCTTTCTATACTTGGTACCATAAAGCTGATTCAATCTCTCCATTTCCCATCAGATAAAGGAGAATTTGAAGGTTTTGTGACTGGCCTTTGCTTCAGCACAATATTCATTCTGGTTTTTGCACCTCTCACTTGTTCTCTGGTGCTTAAAAGGTAAGGGCATATTGACTGAAGTTGTTAGCAGTGCTTCCAGTTTGTTTAACCCTGAGTTTCATAGCACTGGGCCTGTTTTGTCATTAAAAGCAATGCAAGTCAAAAAGCACACAACACAAAAGCATTTACAAAGTAAGAGCAATTGCAAACCACTATAAGCTGACTAAATTATTTTCTCAAAATCTATTATCTTTTGCTTTTAATACAGTTATCTGACTGCCTTCTGTCTCAAACACCCTTGAAAAGAGCAAGGACCATTTTTCACAGTCGGAAATTGGTTATATATACGGAAAAAGCATACATTCGATTATTTTGCACTTTCATTCCCAGCTGATAATCACCTCTTCTATTGAAATACAAAAATAAATTCCATTGTGTGGCACACACAAATTGATGTTGCTATCTAAGCAGCTTCCTGCAAACACACTTGGATGTCAACTGTATGAATTATGCACATAAGAACATAATGAGAAGGAGTAATAGATGTAGAGTAATAGAGTAGGAAGAAAAGAGAATAACTAGGGTGCCTCATCCATAGTAAGATATGGATGAGGTCCTCTTATTTTAGGATAAATTGTTCTCTGTAGTAATAAAGTACAACTCCCCACCTCCCCCCCAATTTAATCTGAGGTGCAATATTAGGGGCAAGTAAGAAAAATGGTTTACATAGTAATGGGTTCTAATATTCATTTTCTGATAAGCCTAGTTTCATACAGCTATTCATATTATTGGTTTGGTGTCCTAGAATACTACATTCCTTTTTTCTACTTTTTATAGAGCACCGGCCTCAGAAGCTGAAAACACAGCTGCTGAAGGACAGAACAGATAGATGGCACACCGTAGCTTGAAAGCCATATGGCAAGACATAGCTCTTTTCAGCTTGTGCATCAGGCTAAATTCCTGCCCTTGCCATTGAGAAACAGGCTGCACTCCCCATTAAGACTCCTGTGCACTGCCTTTTCAGATTTTACTTTAAGTTGCTTTACATCTGATCCAGTGTCTTTGACAACAACTTCTGAGACCTACACAGAAGTTTTCACCTAGATCAGAGAACCAGTAACTCTACAACCTCAGGCTTCACCTCAAACCACAGGCTAAACAGAGACAAAGTATATTGCAGCTAATGAAATCTAGGCTCGATTTGAAAACCAGACAACCCTGAAGCCAACACTAAGGCAGGGTGATGGGCTACACAGCCTCCCACAGTCTCTCACAGCTGTGTTGAGTTTTTTGCCCAGGGACATGAGTCATTGCACAAAACTCAAAGAGGGGCTCTCCGAGAGCAGCTACCGACAGGGAGATCACCTCAAAAATGCCAAGAGATTATCTTCTTCCACTCCTACAGAAGCCAGGCATGAGCAGCCAGGGGTGAACTGGTGCCAATGGGACCAGTCAGCTCAGCAGAAACTCCTTCTGAAATTCCCATCACACCCCTCTGTTGCCCCTCCACAGGGAAATCACAGCCAGACTGGGGCCAGCACCAGCATCCCAGGGCAGTGGGAATAATAGTCAGGTCACCATTGCAGCCTGTCTGCTTGGGAAGGGACAGGGAGGACAATGCCTGAGGTAGTACCCATGATGGCAGGGGACCAAGGAGGCTGGAGAACATAGCAGCTTATTCCCAGTTTTCTTTCTGAGCCCTCCAATGCAAAGAAGCAGCATGAAGAAAAGGGTTCTGATGGAAGACCTTTCAGCCAGCTGAAACTCATTTGAACACCTCTATTGAGAAATTCAGGTCTACCTTACAAACCCCTTTTCAGAAAAAGCCAAACTCAAAATGATTAGGAAAGAGCAGGAGCTGTGATGTACCCCTGCTCTGGTCTGAAGGTGTCAGGGAGACCTTCTTCAAGGCCACCAGTGTCACTGCACCAAAAATAAGAACATCAATAGCTTGCTTGTTTTTTCTTGGAGGGAAAGTAAGCTTCTAAGTAGAAGCCCAGGAACAAATACTTACTAAAACAAACATCCTCCTGAGCGTCCCAAAGTCCTCAAGGAAGATGGAGGTTTTGTGGAAATGATAGAAAATTAGGAAAATACAATGATTAAACGTATAGAAAGAGACATTACCAGGTCCTGTCACAGCCCCTTTGTCTTTAAACAAAGATTCTAATTGTCACTAACTCAGCACTTCGGTGTAGACTACCAAGCTTGGTCTTCTGTTTTTAATTGGCATTATGCTCAATAGTAATCATAGAATATCTTGTTTTTATGATAATGAAAATACCAATAAAATGTTACGTATAAATGGCAGTTAATTTAAATTAACAGGATACGTCAATTAACCTGAAAATAAATTTAAATATTTCTTTACAGGCTGAAAATGTCATGCTGGCCCAGTGTACCAAGTCCAAGAAACAGCAGTGCACTCCAAAATATGGCAAGTGCTCTTCCGATAGTGTGAAAAAATACACAAAGGAGATCCTTCTAGTGATTAATCAGTAATGCTAGTTACTGGTCTTTTCACACTTTACCCCAGCAAATGCCTAATATCAACAGTTAGGAAGCTAGGGTAATGTTAGAAATACAGGATTGGGGAGGGTTTAGTGTTGTTTAGCCAGAGGCTGTATGCAGTTTTTAATTTAGTAAAGCTTCTCAGACTTTTGTTAAAACATGATAGAGTGTATTGAAAGGTACAGCTGATAAAAGAACAAAGCCAAGTTGAGTAGCTGGAGATGGAATCCAAAGAGAGAAATTCAGGTTTTCTATCCAGTCAGTTTCCACCAACACAACTGATAATAAAGTACAAGTTACACAAAATACAAATAAACATCACAGCCTAATTCCAGAGAACTCTCACGATGAAGGCCATGTAAATGGTGTTTTCTGATATCTGTTTCTCACCCCTCAGTCTCTGCCTGCCTAAAGAGCAATCCAGGGGCTTTGCTTGGTCAGCTGGTAGCTGGCTGAGGACCACCTACTAGTCAACAGACACTAGGGTTCAGCAGCTTGTTCAGACGCGCCCATGGCTTTCACATGTGTTTTGGAAAGGGTACGTGAATTTCAGGACTGAAGAAGCACCTCAGTTTATCTCCCAAGTCTCAGACCACCAACCATTATATTTTTGCTTCCCTTTTCTAAATCTTTTTGATTTTTCTGGCAGGCCAGAACTTTATTTGGCACTTGTAGCTCAAAAGCAAATAATCCAAAATCAAAATATACCCGTTTAAGATGCATTAAGCTACTCCTACAGAGGCAAAGCAACTATAAAAGAAAATAAAGTCTGTATTAGCCAAGAGGGGTAGAGCAATATTGTAAGGTTGATAACATGGCAGAAACAGAAATTACATGTATCACGTAAGAGTCTGGTGGAAAGCAGAAAAAGTTCTATGTGAGGAGACAGTACAATAAAGATATATTCAAGATATATTCCCTAGAAGTAATCTGATATTAGGAACATTTCATGAAATGTGGAGAAAAGTATTCCCAAAATGAGCATTGTAAAATGGAGGCAAGGAGTAAATCTTATTATATTCTGTATATTTATTCTATTTGCAGGTTGTTTCAAGACTGAACCCCATCAGGTTAGTTGAACAATGTAGCAGCCCTTGACAGACACACACATATAGCCCAGAGAGGTGGCAAGAGAATTTGTACTTTAAATCCAGACAGAGCATTCTTTATTGCAATCAAAGGCAATGATAACATCCCACAGTACAGAGCAGTAGGAAGAATTGGGAACCCTCTCCATTCAGTCACACACAGAGCCCAGGAAAATGAACTACAAGGACCAAGATGGCCAGCCAGCCACCCCATCAGTGTCCTGTTCTTCATGGTTAGACAAGATTCTTCAAAGATGATGCTTTCTCTTCATCCATCATTGCCTTTTTCGGACAGAAGCTCACATAGAGCTTATTTTAGATTTGGTAGGTGTAGAGTTTGGGCTGCAGTTCATCATAAGTAAGATAATGGAGGTACATATCACACAGGTCCTTATTTAAAACAAGGCGAAATCTGACCATGCAGAGGTGTCTACTTATCCCATTACAAGAGAAATATAGAGATATTTTATGTGGGATTACAGAGAATTCAAAGAATAGCATACTAATTTCCAAGTTAGACTACAAATCATAAAAAGAAAGAAAATTAAAACCAATACACTTTTATTTCTTGCAAAAGAACCATAACAGTTTTAACAAATTTAGAACAGCTGAAAAGAAAAAAAAAGAGCTAAAAAAAAAGCAAAATAGTTATACCAGAGAACTTACCAGCTTGGCGACAATTTAAAGAACTTTTTGGCAAAAGTGGACAAAGCCAGCAGAACGATCCAAGTGGAAAAGAAGTCTTACAAACTGTTCTCCTTTTAATCAGGTAGAACGTGCAAAAACTTGTAACTCAAGGTACCCATTTAACCCTCGGATCACAAAATGGCATTAAGCTGAATAACAAACCAGTTGCAGCAGCTGGTAGATAAACCTTGTTCAGCTGCTGTACAATTCAAGCTGCCACCTTTTTATATTAACACATTTGTTAAACTTTCAGAATAGCACATCATGAAGCCTACATTTTATCATCACTACATTTCGTCCCAATCACACATAAAAGCAAGAAAAACTTTGCTTATTTAGTTTGGGAGAGGAGAAGATGGTTGTCCTGGGTTCAGCAGTAGTAGCCATTTTTCTCCTTCTTAGTAGCTGGTGCAGTGCTGTGGTTTTGACTTTCAGCCTGGGAACAGCACTGATAACACCAATGTTTTTAGTTACTGCTCAGTAATGTTTACTCTGACCAAGGACTTTGTGAGTCTCATGGTCTGCCAGGGAGGAGGGGAAGCCGGGAGGAAGCAGAGATAGGACACCTGACCCAAACTAGCCAAAGAGGTATTCCATACCACAGCACGTCATGGCCAGTATATAAACTGGGAGGAGTTATCCAGAAGGGTTAGATCACCACTCGGTCGGGCTGGGTATCGGTTGGTGGGTGGAGAGCGGTTGTATTCTCTCCCCTTGTTATTTCCCTTATCATTATTATTGGTGGTAGCAGTAGTGATTTGTGTTATACCTGAGTTACTGGACTGTTCTTATCTCAACCTGTGGGAGTCACATTCTTTCGATTCTCCTCCCCATCCCTTCGGGAGCAGGGGAAGGAAGGGGGGAGTGAGCGAGTGGCTGCGTGGTTCTGAATTACTGGCTAGACTTAAACCACAACAATGGTCCTCCGAGTTAGTGAAATCAATTTTTTTCACTCAATTTTCTAAAATCAACAAAGATGAGATTAAATGTATTAGTTAGCATATTATATAGGTAGGACCAGGCTGCCTGTCTCTTACCTTTTTGTTATTTATCTCAGTAAATTGACAATTGCATTTCACAGAAGTATGACATATGAGTATTGGGGCCTACAAGGATGGTGGGGAGGGACTCTTCATCAGGGACTGTAATGATAGGACAAGGGATAACAGGTTAAAACTTAAACAGGAGAAGTTTAGATTGGATATAAGGAAGAAATTCTTTACTGTGATGGTGGTGAGGCACTGGAATGGGTTGCCCAAGGAAGCTGTGAATGCTCCATCCCTGGCAGTGCTCGAGGCCAGGTTGGACAGGGCCTTGGGTGGCATGGTTTAGTGTGAGGTGTCCCTGCCCATGGCAGTGGGGTTGGAACTAGATGATCTTAAGGTCCTTTCCAACCCTAACTTTTCTATGATTCTATGACACTAAAATTATTCTGTATCCCTGCTTTGCCTTGCAGATTAATTGGAAACCTGTTTCAAGGTCACTGTTTCAGGCCCTGCCAGACAATGTTACTACCAGTCTTTATGTCATCGAGCATGAGACAAAGGCTCCTTTGAAGTTAGACCTCTTTACAGATGGTGGAGAAGACAGCAAACGTAACACTGGCCAGTCAGAAGAACCTAGCAATAACTTAGACATAAGCCTGAAGCAGGAAGAAATCCCTGAAGAAGTAGTAACAAGTGAAAAAGAAGGAATCATTTCCATTACAGTACCACTCTTGAGTGACTACACTAGCATGGAGATCAGCCAAAAAGCCTCGATGAGCCTGACAGTGAAACTGCCTGCAAGAGTTGTTCATCCTCCTCTGAAAACGGAGCTAAGAAGTAAGCCAGCACAAACTGAGCATGAGCGTTTGTTTGCTCCCCAAGACTACCTCAAACAAAACCAGCTGGCTCTCTTGCCATCTGGACCAAATTTCATGGGACAAGTCAACTCAAACTGAAGCCATAACTTCTTCATATTTTTTTCAAATTTCAAATTTCAAAACATAATTTCCCATACTGTAAAATTCAGTTCCAAAACCTCTAATGCTCGAATGAAGCCATTAGGACCATGTAGTGTTACCGTAAAAATTGGTCAGAGAAACTAAGACTCAATTTGGAGTTTAGAAAGCAGCACTCTTCACTGCAGCAATGGGTGCACACGCAAATTGTTTTGCAAAGGTGAGTGCCCCCATTACTTGCCGGCAGCAGCTGTATATTTAGCATGTTCATGCATATTTACAGATTTCCCATGGAATTATTTACATATTCATGATATTTCCAGGAACTAATTGTAATATTTGCATCCTAATTACACGTGCTCTTTCTTGCTGAGTGGGGATCTCTGGTGGTCGCTGATATTCTTCCTCACTGTATTTACTGAATGATCTCAGTCCTTGTGCATGCTTGCAAGGTGCCAGTGCTGAGTTAGCAGCTGGTGTGTCTTTGCTTCTGTTCTGCTCCATGTTGGGTGCCACTCTGCTATCTTGAAGGCTGGCATCCTTGGTCTTATTTACTGTCTCCTTAGTTGTTATAAATCCTGTGATGTTCCTTCCCTCATCAGCTGGACATACCTTTCTCTCTACATGTGTTTGTTGACGTCATCTATCTGGACTTGTGCAAAGCATTCGACACTGTCCCACATGACATCCTTGTCTCTAAATTGGAGAGACATCAGTTTGATGGGTGGACCACTCGGTGGATAAAGAACTGGCTGGATGGCTGCACGCAAAGAGTTGTAGTCAATGGCTCAATGTCCAGCTGGAGACCAGTAACGAGTGGTGTCCCTCAGGGATCGGTGTTGGGACCAGTCTTGTTCAACATCTTTGTTGGTGACACAGACAGTGGGATTGAATGCACCCTCAGCAAGTTTGCCGATGACACCAAGCTGTGTGGTTTGGTTGATAGCTGGAGGGAAGGAATGCCATCCAGAGGGACCTGGACACACTTGTGAGGTGGGCTGATGCCGACCTTATGAAGTTTAACCATGACAAGTGCAAGGTCCTACACCTGGGTTGAAGCGATCCCAGGCACAGCTACAGGTTGGGCAGAGAAGAATTCAGAGCAGCCCTGCAGAGAAGGACTTGGGGGTGTTGATTGATGAGAAAATGAACATGAGCTGGCTTCAGTGTGCACTCGCAGCCCAGAAAGCCAACTGTATCCTGGGCTGCATCAAAAGGAACATGACCAGCAGGTGGAAGGAGGTGATCCTGCCCCTCTACTCTGCTCTTGTGAGACCTCACTTGGAGTATTGTGTGCAGTTCTGGTGTCCTCAACATAAAAAGGACATGGAACTGTTGGAACAAGTCCAGAGGAGGGCCACGAGGATGATCAGGGGACTGGAGCACCTCCCGTATGGAGACGGGCTGAGAAAGTTGGGGCTGTTCAGCCTGGAGAAGAGAAGGCTGCGTGGAGATCTCATAGCAGCCTTCCAGTATCTGAAGGGGGCCTACAAGGATGCTGCGGATGGACTCTTCATCAGGGACTGTAGTGACAGGACAAGGGGTAACGGGTTCAAACTTAAACAGGGGAAGTTCAGATTGGATATAAGGAAGAAATTCTTTACTGAGAGGGTGGTGAGGCACTGGAATGGGTTTCCCAGGGAGGTTGTGAATGCTCCATCCTTGGCGGTGTTCAAGACCAGGCTGGATGAGGCCTTGGGTGACATGGTTTAGTGTGAGGTGTCCCTGCCCATGGCAGGGGGGTTGGAACTGGATGATCTCAAGGTCCTTTCCAACCCTAACTATTCTGTGATTCTATGTTAGCAAGTTGGAACAATTTACTGTATTTTACTATGTTAGTTTAAAGCCACACAGACTATTGTTAGTTTAAACCTGTAACTAATCCTACAGTAGGGCAGCTGTGACAATAGTATCTACTTCAATAAAATTCCTTGGTGAGATAGATTCATTATATAATTATATTAGCTATTTCACCACAGTCAATTCTGTGAAAGATCCTACTGTCTTCACACAGGCAAAACTTTCAGGAAACTGTATTTTCATACAGTTCATACCTTCCAGTGAGGTACCTTTTGTTAGGTGCTTAGTCCCAGGGCACTCAAGAAGCCATTTCAAGGCATAATTCTATCAGGAGAGTTCACTATGACCAGTTTAAGACCTGATTTTCAGATCTGATAATTTCTTCAGTAAAAATTCCAGCAAAAGTGTCTACCACCCCAAAAGAAGCTGTCCAGTTGTTCAGAGCTGGCCAAAAGAGTGAAAAGCCTTCAATATAGGAACAGAAAATTAAGCTTATCCATCTATGTAAAGCACTATTTAATGTTTTATATGTTAGAACTTTACACCTTTATTTATCATAGATGAATAGCACTGTGTAAATGAGGATGATAAGTATCATTATTAGTGCTGGAGTTCTTACTTGCTTTAAATTTAAGCTATTTCTTCCATGTTTATCTACACAGGCATAGAAATCCATTCATGTTCTGTTTTGAGATGTAGTTACCATACCATTTCACACTGCATGTAAGGATGGTATCTGTTGAACAGACTTCACGAGCTGAATAGATAGTTGTTATTAAACCCTCCAAAGCTTGCACTGAGGAGAAATCACTGGGAATCACATAGGGAATAAAAGGGTCTTCCTTAACATCCTCTTCATTTGACTCCATCATGTATCTCCAGTGCAAGGAGTCTGAATTGGTTTTCAAGCTTATGAGAGCTTCCCACCCATGAACTCTAGGCATCAATGGTGTGCAGCTATTGTAGATGACTCAGTTTATTGTTGTTGTCTCTAGCTTACAAAGCATTTTATTATAATTATTTTGTGTAGAAAGAAATTGATCCACTGTACCGTGAGCACCAGAGGCTCCTCAGACAGACATCTCTTAAAATTCTCTTGTTTTAAAGTGAAGGACGACTCACATTCACACAAATACTTTCATGCATATTAGGCAGTATGAATTATAGAACAGCCATGCTTACAAAAAGCTTAAAGAAATTGTGTATGTCCTGCTTGACTGATTTCGTGAGGCCCCAAAACAAAACCTGTTCTATTCACTCTCTCTTTATCTGTATCTCTCTGTCTGTTAGGACTGGCAGGAACCAACCTGTATTTCACTGTGGCGTTTGCATTGTTCTTTCTTAGCAGTTAAAATGCTTTGTTTCGCCACAAAGCAATCTACCTGTTACCACTTAACCCTGTTACCTCTGCTCATTAAATGAAGGGGTAACAGGAGCATTCCCCAGACCACCTCAAAAGTTTGAGCAGTCTTTCAAATCTCTTCATGTGTTTAACTTCAATTGGTGGGCGGGGGGAAGGGGAATGATGTCTGTTTATTGTTGTTTAGGTCTTCTGTGGGAATTTTTAGTTCAGTTGTAAGGAACCCATAACAATCGCTTAGTCTAACTGGCTGACCTCTTCAGGCAGTTTATAGAAATGTGTGCATATACCGACTGTAGAAGCCTGCCTACCTCTACAAATAGATACTTCATGTGCTGTAGTACTGTTCAGGTGGTTTCAGTAGGATGCTTAGCTTCAGTATTCTTAGCTTTGGTATTGTTACGTTAGGAGTGAAATGGCAAATATGGAAGCTCAGAGCCAGTGTTAGCAATAGTGAGAACATGGACGTTGTAAAAGTTTAGACACTTAACTGTGGGTCTGGAGGCACATAGCATAGTGATTTATAGCATGGGGTATTATACTGCAGGGTTACAGTGTTTAAGCATTTTATATTTACAAAGAAAGGAATGTAATATACAGTCTGTAATATGGCCTCTAAAAAAACATGCACAAAGCAAAGTTAGTACATGCCTATTTTTCCTGGTACCCAGAGTAGATGATTTTCTCACATATTCTAATGTAATATAGACATGGGGATTTTGTTGCTGTTGTTTTGGGGCCTTGGGGAGCTGGGGTTTTGGGTTTTTCTTTTTACACTTCAGGTCAGACTACAGTGCAGTATTCAGATAGCACTGAAAACTACCACAGAGTTTCAGAGACAAGATAAACAGTTACTCAGCCTGGAGTAAGAGACTGCCACAACCACAATATTCCACGGTTTTTTTTTCACTCTGCATTAACTAAATAGAATAATTACAGAATCGCTACAAATCTCCTAAAATCCTAAGCCTTTGGGGTACTTTGGCAACCTTAAAAGACACTTCTGTGGCACTGGCATCTGCACTCGAGTGTCCACCTGAAAGCAAAGAGCACAGGGGCATCCTGTCCATCTCAGTCAACTCATTACTGCCACAAAAATTGTAAATAGTGAAACACTTCATTAAAGCCCTGTATTTACAGAAGATACTTGTCTGAAAGCTCTTGACTGCGTCACAGGCTCTTGGTTTACCTGTTTCTCTGTTGATGGCACTGTTTGTCTACTGCCTGAGTGATGTTAACTGTGTCCTGGTACTGCACTGATGGTATCTGTATGAAAGTGGGTAATAAAACCTGGGACAGCTTATATCAGTCACTTCTGAGCACTGTTTACAGAAGGCTGCTTCTAAGACAAATCAATCCATGCCAATGGAGAGGAAAACAAGGGGGTGGGAGGGGGACAGAGAGCATGGAATAATCTCATCCCCATATCTATTTTATTTCTACTGCGGAAGCACAAGTTTAATTAATAAAACTGAAAACTACCTGCCATGCTAGAAACGGTCATTCACATCACACATACTCAGAGACCCCTTTAGTGCTTCACAGAATCACAGAATAGAATGATAGGATCATTTAGGTTGGAAAAGACCTTTAAGATCATTAAGTCCAACCATTAACCCAACACTGCCAAGCCCACCACTAAACCATGTCCCTAAGCATCACATCTGCATGTCTTTTAAACACCTCCAGGGACAGAGACTCCACCACTGCCCTGGGCAGCCTGTTCCAGTGCTTGACAACCCCTTCAGTGAAGGAATCTTTCCTAAGATCCAATTGAAATCTCCCCTAGTACAACTTGAAGCCATTTCCTCTCTTCCTGTTCCCTGTTACTTGGGAGAAGAGATGACAGTCCCTCAATTGCAGCGAGCGATAAGGTCCCCCCAAGCCTCCTCTAGACTAAATAACCCCAGTTCCCTCAGCTGCTCTTCACAGGACTTGTGCTCTCTAATTTTCCCACACACAGCTTTCCCTGGATCAGGATAGAAACAAACTGACAGGGAAACTGTGATGAAACATGTTCGGGCCCTTACTGGAAACACTGGAGTTCGAGCGGGCTGGAGAGTAGCAGACATGCTATTTTAACTGATAAGTTGTAGGCTGCAGTAAGTTTTTGATATGTTGCTCATACAGAAATGGATAGCAGAACCATAAGGATCTTATGGGTATTCTCTGACCTTTCCCAAACAGTTGACTGCTACTGTTAAATTTTGCTGGTCATGGTTCAAGTCAAGATACTCAGCTATCAGCAACCTTCAACTTTCTTGTGAATTGCAATTAAAAAACCATTCTGGCATTCATTTCAAGTGTATGGTGGCTGGGTGTAATCAGACCTAGAATCTATGAAGCTCAGTAATTCCCTTTTAGCATGACAGCTGTGGCTTTGCTTGCACTATCTGGATGGCTTTGGTGCATTACATCTATCTTGAAATGAATGTAGCCACGGTGACTTCTGCATGTTATATTCAAGCGCTACACATTCAATTCTGGAACGGAGGCTACCCATGTTTCTGCAATTTTTAAATATCATAACTGTCTCAAACCAATTGTAATTGCCAATGCCCATACAACATACATAGACAAGCTATTTATCTAGACACACACTGTATTGTAGCTTCTCAACACTGCATGGGCTAGTGCCTCATAAATACTAAAGCAATAGCATGTAGTCACTCTGAAGTTCTAATCTGTTAGGCCCGGTTACGCTGTGTCATGGAAATGTTCTTCCAATGTTACAGAACATTTGTGGAAAAGTTAAGATAAAATATACATGAGATACATTGGCTCAATGAAAATAAACATTGTTAGTAAAGATCTCACTAGGAAAAAGTAAAAATATTTCCACTACTAACATAAGAGATTTTGTGGATGCTGAGAAAAGCCCCAGCTCCAATGACAGTTAAAACACAATCCAGTGATACAAGATTCTGTTCACTCTGTTTCAATGTTCATTCAACGTTGGTGAGAAGACCCTTGGAATTTTGCAAATGTAAACAAGAAAAGTGCAGCTCCAGAAGCAACACTGGAGAAGCAGTTGCAGTCCTAACAGAATATTAGTTTTTCAACTTCCAAGAACAGTTGTCTTTTGATTTTGGTTTGTTGTTTGGGTTTGTTGTTTGGGATTTTTTTTAATACTAGTTGACTATAGGAAAACTTCAAGGAAAAAGAAGGGAAGGTTTGGATGCAGAGAACAAGCTGACAGAACTCCAAGCACCAGGAACAAAACAGAAGATACTCTGGTTATTCTTCATTATACCCTTACACTTGTGTAGTCTGCCCTTCCAGCACCGCCAATGTATCTTGGCCCTGAAACCAACTGCATTGCCTGAGAGGCCCAGTATTGCATATTGACACCATGGTGTTCTGCCTAACGCTGTATCAGCAGAATCCAACTGTACAGTTCCTATCTCTTTTCTGTGCTAGCACAACTCTCATTGCAGTCATAGACTAAGTTCAGATATAGTTCATTTTCTCCTGCTTTAGATTAAATAAAAGCATGTGCCTGCTCCCAAGCATTTTAAATTACCTTTCCCCTGCAAAAAAAGAAAGAGTTCAAATAAATTTCATCAGGTAATTAGCTGCATGTAATCAAATGTAAAGCTCCAGCATACATCAGCCTCAATATCTTTGTGTTGGTCCAAAGCACCAGGTAATCAACTGGGCATATCCTCAAAGTCCAAATGAATCTATTTCAGATATTACTAAAAAGGCCCTGTAACCCATACAAAGAGTATCACCTATTAATGTATGAGTAAGTACACCATATTCCAGTGCATTGTAGCAGATTGCTACTGCATTAGGTATTAAAATAGCAGTGGTCAGGTACTAAAAATAGTGGTGCTTTGCAGTGGGCTTGAAACAAAGCCTGTAGCACACACTATGTCTAAATGTGCAGGGTTTCAAACAGTATCTGAGGCATTACTGCAATAGCTCAAATGGGGGTGCTCCAGCACTGAATTTTATACTGCAGTGCAGCACAGCAGCTATTTTTAAAGACAACGCTCTTCTCACACTTCACACTTGTATTTTTTAAAATTCCAGGCCAGATTCTGGCTTGAAAAATTTCTGTTTCTCCACTGTAATTCCCTCAACAAGCCTTAAAGGGCTTGAATCTGAGAGTTCTTTCTCAGGACACGCAACCAGTCTGTGTTCTAAGCCAAGGAAGGGCAATATTTTCAAAACAAGGTAGTGCTACAACCCCCAGACTACAATTATAAAGTCTTGCTAAGTGATGCACAGAACTGTATTAAAAAAAAAAAAAAAAAAGGATGTGTTGGGAAGGGAATATCATCAACTGTAGCACCATGATCCAAAATCAACACCACCACAGGTGATACAGAAAGCTGATGTTAAAGTTTATCAAATCACAGCGGTAAAGTCAAGTTTCTGTATACGCCCCAAATCAGCATCGTGCCTAAGTTCCCATCTAACATCAAGGCCTCTCTCTTGCAAACTTTCATTCATCTGTCTCACGTTTCAATCAACTCACTTCCACATATGCAGTCCTCTTCAACCAGTACAGCCATTAACCCCTCATGATCTATACATCTCATCTTCCAATCCATCTCAAAGTTACCTCACAAGTTCACGCTTTCATAATACAAAAACAGAATGAATCTCACACAGCTCTTGCCCTCCACCCCAAAACCCAAACCCCTTCCTCCACCCAAAAGTCACAGCTTCCAATCAGCTAAGCACCACGTGGCAGCAACAGTTTACATGGCTTAAATTAACTGTATAATCACCACCAGCAGTGTTTCATCATCCATGTTAAGCATTTTACATTTCACGTGTGTGCCTGGAAGTTAGAACATGAATCAACAATAGAACCAGCAGGCTTGGACAGTTACTCAGCCTTTTATGCTCTTCTAAACCTGGGGAAGGCAGGGGACAGGAATGATACTTGACTGCTTTATAAACCTCCTGAGAACTATGATCTGGAAAGATGACATGGCCTTTAAAATACTAATTTTTGCCTTTATGCTTTTTATAGATGTCTGTTTCTCTCCACAAAGAGCATAAATGCAAAAATTTATCTTACAGGCAAAGAATGACACAGAAGCCACGAAACGTGATCACTTCTACAGAGACATACTACTCTTTCCAATTGCAATTACGAGCTACTATTAAAGTTTTACATCCGACAGAAGAAAGTTCTTAAATAAAAGAAGTAGGATTTTAGGTTTTATAGTGCTTGCAACTATAAATTACCCCAGGTAAAAGTGATCAAAGGGAATCTGATTTATTAGAATGAATTAACTTATGCAACACTTGGCTACCATCTTCCACCTAGCCATAAAAGCATGGTAAATGCCCATTTCTAATGCATTCAGTGCAATGCAATGATCCAGGTCTAACATTTTGTTTCATCAAAAGATTCTTAAGTATACTTTAAACTAATAAATTCAGCATTGCCACACTTCAGTTGAATAAAGCAAGAATGCAAACTCCTGTTATTAGAAGAGAGAAGAACAGAGTATTTCAGTGACTTACTACATGTCTCACATTATCTGACAAATGGCACTATAAAGCAGTCTCCAGTTCACATCAAATTATCAAATCACAGTGGTAAAGTCAATCTTCCCATCCTCTTTGGAGATTAAGCAACAGCACAAACATATCACAGTCACAAGGATCTTTACTAGATCAGCGTATCCCCTTGCTGATACAAATGAAACTTGGACAGATCGAGTAACACACCTTACAATTAACATCATGAACACCCAGCTGACATCTTCTGCAGAGGCCCTCCCCTCTTCTTTGCATCTCAATAAACTCTTTAATAACCTATCTACCACAAATCTCCTTTGGCCAGAGGAAAATTTAACTGGGCACACCAAAACAAACCAAAAAGCACTGCATGCTTGTTTCTTGTTAATATCTACTATCTCATAACATTTTTCTGTTCATTCCATTTAATGGTTCATCCAGAAATACTGATCATTTTGCCTGAGGCTGATCTGTAACATCGGTTAGTATGATTTACAGTACAGTTCAGACAAGTCTAGTCCTTACCTAGTCTTGATGAGACCCTACAGGGTAACTGGGATGCGTGAGCTGAATACTTGTGAGGAAAATGCTATGCTCATAGAAAGGTAAGTATTTAACAGTTCAGAAGACTTATTAAAGAAGTCTAAAGATGAGTAGTCCTACAAAATTGAACAAAGCAGAGGACCAATTGTGAAAAATATTTCCTCATCACAGTAAGATAAATCTGACAGAAACAGATGTACATTCTTTTAGTGTTCACATTTCATGTGGAACAATGCATCTGCTTTGAACTTCTAAATCCAGTAATCTGAAGCAATCCTTTAAAATATTACTTCAGTAAAATTTAAAGTTTTTCTTTAGGTTCTACCTTTAAAATGAAAGGTAAAATTAGTAGAGAGAAAACCAGGAGATGCAGTCTTCCCCACGTCTGATACTGAAGCAGCGCATTTAAGAAACGTCTAGCACCAATGCTTATGTCTGCCTGTTTTCTTAAAACAAGAGGCAAACCAAGCCATTTACACAAGAAAGTTTGATTTTAAGACTGACACTTCTTTAGTCGATTTTCCATCCCCTCCTCTAAAGAGCTTTTTTTTAATTACTTAACGAGATTAGGTAGCATATATTATAAACAGGTCATATACGATTTTGAACCATTGCTAAGACATCTCAATGTATTTCTCAGATGTGTTTTTTCTTCCTTTCACATTCAGAGGAGCAGCATCGTAAAATGCAGTTATCTAGACTGAAGATGTGTTGACTAAATCACCTGATCACTAGGAGTTAAGCCAGCCACAAGTCTCATGACAGATATAACTGCTGTCAAAAATTACAAGATCAGATCCCTACCAAACAAGTTATGTTGAGAAGCAGATCTCAAACTTTTGCTCCTTAACCACTGCCTGTTACTGAGACTCTTACACATTGTACAAAGCAATAGGGAAGCTTAAGTGAATTTTAATATGAAAAATATCCATGGCAATAAACTGACATGTACTGTCAGAAGCTCTGCATGAACTCCTGATCCTACTTTAAAAAGAAGGAGAAAAAAAAAAAAAGGAAAATTGAGAAATACTTTATGCAGCCACACTTATTAACTTCCTGTTTGAAAGACAACCTTCCCTGGTGGAATTAGGGTAGTTTTCTCTGGAGAAGAAAATCCCCTGCTAGGCCAAGGGATTTAACTAAACAGTGATGATACATTTAGTTAGTTAACCCCTCACCCCCTTTCATGTAATATGCTCGTCAATATCAGTCCCAACAGACTTAGTTACAAAGCACTTGACTGAGATAGATGTAGCCTAATAAATAAAAAAAAATTTAAAAAGAGAAAGTAGAATTGCTGCACAGCCATTTGCTGTATCTCATCCAAATTAAGTGATTTTATGACACCATTAAAGCTTTGGGGTATTATTTACAAAAACAGCAACAACATAACAGCATTTAAAACTTCTTTACTTGTACCATTTCATAGTTGCTTCACTAATGCAAAAATAAACTAAATTTGTTCCATTTTGGTAATGTTTATTAAACTTGAAAGACCTACTTTATTACCAGAAATACCAAACTTAGAGAAGGGAAACAGTATTTTTGCTGCTGTACTGCTTAGGTTCTTGAGCTATACCTGAGCACAGACTGTAATAGGTGCTGCGTGCAACAAATCATAGCTCCTTCATCAGTGGGAAAAATACCAGAAGGGATATACTGACAGACTACATGAATTGCGCAGGTCAAGTTACTCTCTTGATGTTTCCAGGGCAGATCACTCATTCTGTTGATTACTATGAAGATTGTGTATTTATGAGGTAGCAATTTCTAAGTGGCCCTTAATTTACTCATCGGTGCAGCAGTAGTTCTATACCTTTGCACTAAGAAAGGTTTTACTGAGTAGAACAACAGCTCACAAGAAAGCTACTTTACTGGCAGCCTCATTAACATTAGGAAGGACTAGGAAATGAAGCTACAATCATTCTTTCACTACTGCTGATAAGTCTTTCATTTCAAAAAAGACATGCAACATTTTCAATTGAAGATTAATTTCATTAACAAGTTTACCATGGAACATACTTCATACACCAAAAATCTCAAGTCTTGTGTCTTTGGCATTAGATTAACATAAAAAAATATAACAAATTTAAGCTGAAACATACCAGAAAATATATAAACAGCTAAAACTTTAGTTTTGCTGTCCATGTTCTCCTGTATTAAGCTCAACAATGATAAAACTATGACGACAATTTAAATAGAAAGGATTTTTTTTCCTCCTGAATAGTAAGAGTTCACAGTTTCAGGGAACACTGTGGAAGCTGAAGTTTGTAGATAGCTTCTCAACTGCAGTATTTACTTAAACAATACAGAATCGAAGTATTGGAGGAGTGTCTCAAACTAGGTGGAAAGCAGCTGCCTCCTGAGATTGTCAGACAACTATATTAAGCTGGTTTATATTGAAAAGAATATTGAAGAAATCCCCAGACAAATGTGCTCAGATCCTGCAATAGGACTTGTCTGTAAATGAAATATTCCTGAAGTAAAAATAAACACTGCATGTAAAGACATCTTTTAAAGTTTAAAATTAAACACCATTGAAAGTGTATCTTACATTAAAAAAAACCACCACCAAACACCTTTTCATACAGTGCCTTAGTTTTCAATATTATTTTAATTACAGTTTTCAACATATAAAAATAAACCTAAGGTACAGGCTCAAAACTTTTTTTCTGTTTACATACATTAGCAAACAAAATTAAGTTTCAGATTCTCTTCAGGTAATAATGGTATCTACAAATTTCACCTGCCACACTCCAGCCTCTGGTGAGAAAACCACATCTTTCTGAACTAAGTGCCTACATTACTTTAGCCATTAACAGGTCTCAGCATTTGTGTCATTAAGTTCAATTCTCACTTTTAAAATCATGATAACACCAAAGGCAATTATCAATTACTATAAAACTAGAAGTACACCAAGTGGCAGGCAGTACCCATAATATGCCCCGGTTTGCAAGTCATTGTTCAGAATTCACAATTAGCTAGTTTACTGCTATAATGCAATTTTCACACTAACATTTACAAAATTCAAGATTATTTTTGTCTAGTTTTTTTTTCCCCAAGTGAATGGCTACCAAAATTAAAATACATGAACTCTAACCTTGTTTGATTACAAACTAACAAGAGGACAGTGATGCAGAGATGACTCAGCCCTAGAAAATACGAACCAATCACCATGGCATTACTGCTTGCAACAGCCATACACGAATGAAAAAAGTACAGAATAATAAGGACAGGTATGAAGTATAAAATTTTACCACACAAAGCAGCCTTTGCTTCTTACCTCCTCCTCAGATTAAAAGAAAATCACAGAAATCCCTAGATCGAGTAACTATTACAAAAATAGCAGTACATGCTGAAAGCAACACAGAGAAGCTACCATGTAACAAACATCTGCAGTTTCAAAGTTATTTCAGGTATTGCCTTATATGTAACTGGCCCAGGGAACACTAGCAAGCAATGCAAGCTATGTTAAAGGCTACAGAATTTACCTTCTTTACAGCAGAGGAAACACAAGTGACCACAGCT
This sequence comes from Psittacula echo, assembly GCF_963264785.1. Taxonomy (NCBI): domain Eukaryota; kingdom Metazoa; phylum Chordata; class Aves; order Psittaciformes; family Psittacidae; genus Psittacula; species Psittacula echo. The sequence goes on along the minus strand of NC_137742.1, from coordinate 24,448,950 downwards.
CATTTCAGAATCCAAGCTGTGCACAGGTTGCTGCCATTAGCCAGATAATTCAAAGCTAGCTCAGATGCACCTATCTGAAACTGCCATTAAAAGAGAGCATGTTACTAATGAGTAGGTAAAACCCACATCTCGCTGATATCTCAGGTATTCTTCATGTTTCTAGATTCTAAGTGAAGTGCCTTCTTTTTCCCTTAGTTCTAACAATATTCTTTTCATATCATACTAATGTTTGCAATCAAAATTTCATCCCTCTCACTTGCGTAAACTTATTGACTTTGATGAGTTTATCTTAGTCACAGCCACCTCTACTTTGAGCTTGGAATCCTGTTTCAGTCACCAGCAGTTGCCTTCTATCATCTTCCCTCAAAATCCTATGAAAAAGCCTATCCGTTACCCAGAAACACTGCTGTGAAATAACTGTAGCCACTAATAGAAACTTACACATACATGCTTTACATGGTCTTAGCAAAATGGCTAATCACTTTTCTAAGCAATTATCTGTCATATTTTCAAATAAAGACTGATTCAAATGAAATAACATTTAAAGCAATAAAACTATAATGAACTACACTGTTCTCAAAACATCACTCCATGTATAATCTTATTTATGAAGTGCAAAACCAAGCAATCTACCACAGCAGCTCAGCATGCAAACCAGTTAACAATGAAGGCAATTCCAGTGGAGTATGAACACATTTAATGGATGATGCACACAATCCTGCTGGAGCAAGCGGAGACTTCATTACTGTGCTACACTACCAGTTTGAAAACTATCAATCCTCTGCAGAAACAGGCATTTTACAGAACAGTAGTTTTCTACTAGTGGCTTTTTAGGAAGACGGGAACTGCAAAACACCTAATACAAACAGACAGAACTTTACCCTACAGATCTGCACAATATTTACAAAGCAAACCCAGAAAATACAGCATTTTTAAGAAAATATGACTTGAGGTGGGGAGGAAATGTCTGTGTTTGGTGGTCAGTTGTTTTGGGGTTTTGCCTTTAAAAACAAAACATATAAAAGGCTTTTTTGTAAGGGAATTATTAATTCACAAACAATGTAACAGTATGGTGCACATGGACTTATACGTGGGATCAGTTAGTTAATAGGACTGCCATCCTTAACTATTAATTTCCAAAGGAACATTGCTTCGCTAACTGTACATAATCCTTTATATATTCTGCAATTGATTTGTAATGACTATGCAATTTCAGGATAACAAAACTCAAGAAATCAAGCTAGTATCAGCTGAAACATGATACACTGCAAGAATTATAACTCCTCCCAAAGAAGAAACCCAGTTTTTCAAAGATACTATAATACATTTGTATTTTCACTGGTATAGACATTTCAAATTAAAGAAGCTGCATGAATGAGATCCAGATCAACTAAAAATATTCCTTTAATAAGTATGTACTAGCAGAAACTTCCCTCTAAAATACTTGATTTTATTAGTGAAATGGTACCAAAGATAACAAGTATACAAACAATCTCTTTGCTCTATGCTACTTACACATCATAAATAAGACAGCTGTTGTTGCAAGACACAATCCTTCATAGACTTCTTGTAAGCATACAGATTTCTCACTCTTTTATCAGAATAAGCTGTTTACCAGCCAACAGCACAAAAATGACTGTCTATACTTTACATGGTAAAGCATTTTCTATAGTCTTAAATGTACACACTGGCAAGAACATTAAATCCTACTGAGAATGAAGAGTGATTAAGCAGCTTCACAATCAAACTGGGTTTCATTGCTTAGGAACTGGGCAAATTTTTCACTCCCTGTTAATATGGGGTGGGGGGTTTTCTTTTTTGGAAGAATTCACTACGCAAAGTTGAAAAAATCAAATTGAAACCAAGTAGCTAATACGCTATTGCGTTTTTTTTCAACTGTATCGTATTCAACAGTACCTCTTCCTAAGAGGTAAGGCAATTAAGTCATTTGATTGTATTAAGTTGCATTAAAAATAGTAAGTTTTAAAGGAATGACTCTTAAGAAACTTCATGTAACCAATTAAGTTAGCTCTGAGAAGACAAGCCATGTTTTACCTTGACAAAAATATTTGATTTGTCATTCTCTCTTGCTTTCTCCCCAGAGAATAAAAAAAAAAAAAATCTCTACCATTTAACTCTTGTGTAATTAGAATTTTCTCCCCAAATTATTTTGCCCTCTTCGTTACACGCAATTCTTTCTGTTTCACCCAGCAGATATAAGAGATGATGAGGGACAGGTCATTATCAATTAATTAAGGCCATCCAAATGTAGATTAAATGTCTATAAAGGGCTGTCTTTGATGCAGGTGATCAGAAACTGCTTTGTATTTAGCTACTACTTTTGTACAGTGGTGGTCCCCAAACTGCACCTTTGCTTTTATCTATAAATCTCTTCTTAAAAAAAAAAAAAAAAAAAAAAAAAAAAGGATCTTTAGTATTTTAACAAGTGAATACAGCAATCATTCTGACAAATCACTTGCATTCTTGTCTACAGTAAACTGGTGGCAAAACAGCAATAGAGATCATGTAAGATTTAGCTGAAAATGAGTAATAGCACATATAAGTTTCTAGAAAATACCAAATTTTAAGAAGGCACTAAAGCGTCTGCTTGTGCTCCCACTTTTTTTTTAAACAAATAAGAAAATTTTGTTTTCATAATGGCACCTGTACTATTTGCAGCTTACACACTGCAGTACGGCTGAAAACAAAAGCTGTAATTCAGATAATATGATACAGAAGTGCTCACTTCTGGAAGGACAAAGAAAACAACAAAATTAAACAACCCCAAAATAACTCAGTAATCTGACCTATTATCTATAACATAACAGTGCCCCTTTTACAAACAGAAAAGTAACATGCATTGTTCAAATACCTTAAAAGAAATATTAATTTTAGGGATATTAGTAAGAAACTCTTTCAAATAATAAACCCCAAGAATCTCAAGCAGTAAGCAACTGAAAAACATGCTGGTCAGTGGGTATTTAACAAAAAACCTGTAAAACTGTGTTTATGCTCAAAACCCCTTTCTGTTAGGGTCATTTACAACAGAAAAAAGTGTGTATATTTATGCATCATTTCCAAGCACATCAAACAGTACACAATGAAGTTTTTGTGGATTTTTTTAACCCACAAGGTAAAACAACACAAAATCATCAACAAGCAGAATTTTAAACAAACTTCAATGCATATGTTCAGCTTCTTTTGGGTAGTACAGGTTTACATCTTTCAGTTTCTACTTATTTGTAACAGCTTATGGCAAAACTTAACATAAATCATTTCACAAATAAGTACAGCCATCATGAGAATACATCGATTTTCATAGATGAATAGTTTTGATGGCATCTGCCTTTTCATGGTATAACTACTGGTCCGTGCTCTCTTGCTTTACAGCAAGAAGACAACAAAGCTATCACAAGAATTGAAAGAGCTACTAGTACTATCAACACGATCAGGTTGATTGCTTTATTTTCTTCCTCATTCTGGGAAATAAAAAGCTTTGGATTTCATTCCTTAGTTGAATCGGACGCCCACTCTTTGCTTTAAACCTCTTCCATTTTAATTGAGAGGTTTTCTTCATTTGGTTGACAGTTCCCATTCTGTTGTAGTTTGACTTCATCTGTCCTTTCTGTATCTCTGCTGTCTACTTCCTTGTCAGTTTCTGAATTCTGATCCTCTTTAGTGTGATCTTTGTCCTACCAAAAACAGAATTATTTTACAAAAAAAATCATATTCTTAGCATTACAGGGTATGACTTTTATGGCTTCCAGCCACCTTTTGTTATTTTTGGCTTAATTTTTACACGTCTATCTTGTCTTGGCAATTTTTATGGTAGAGGTGTCAGCTTCTCTTCCTTTTCAACTGGATGAAGTTAGGCACTCATAACAACTAGTCATCCAAGAAATCAATGCCATAATCTGTCTTTACGATCAATACTAAGAACAAAGTAGCATCACAGAATCTATTAGAAACAGCTCCAGAAATGAAGATTTCTCCATACTTCCTAAATAAAATACGATTAAGCTTTTTTCTTTCATAGTTTTTGGCAGATACCTGATGCATTTTAACAAAGTTCATGGATAATTACTTAAGCATGTGGGCAGAGTCACCCAAATCAGCTGTTTATAACAGTAGAATAATTCTGAGTACAACAAACTACTCTTAAAGGCATGCCGCTTTTCAAATACTAAGACGGAAAAAATCTGAAGATATTTCTATCCTTAATCACACCACCTTCTATTCTGCAGGAAAAATCCCATACCACTCTTCCCCAGATCTTCAAGTTTACTCCTGTGGAGTCCAACATGCACACCAGGGCAAAGGAACCAGGGAGAGGCTGAACTGAACAGTGGAAGTTTATTGAAAAGTAATCTTTCCAGCTTGACAGCCAAGCTGTCCCTGAACACTTCTCCTTAGTTACACAGTCTGCTTCCTGCCTGCTCATACAGATAGGCAGTCAGCCAGGTCCTAACATATGGAGCAAGAAAGAGAAACAAACAAAAAGTGTTTCCATAACCTACTCATACAAGCTGCTATGTCCAGTGAAGTTCAAAAATGGAGACATATGAAACTGGCCCACTAACACACCAACTGTAGGTTTTCACTGGCAAAAGCCAAACAGAAATGGTAATAATTTGGTAAGGAAAACAGGAGAAAAAAGAGAGGAGGAAAAGAAAGAAAAAGAAAAAAAGAAATTTTAATATTGGCTCCACTAGCACCTCTTCATTCTGCTTATTACTTGGTCATACATAGCTTACCTTCAAAGTACTAGCGCGTTTGTCAGATTTCTCCTTTCCCTCTTTTTCTTTACTACTTTTTTTCTTGGAGGTGGAGCGTTCTCTTTCTCTTCTTTCGTTATTTGTATCTCTCTCTCTCTTTTTGTCTTTCTTGCTTCTGTTTAAGAAAATTTTTACTCATATTAGAATTTGATCAAACAGCAAAAACCTTCAAACCATTTAACTGCAAACTAAATTTTCATCTCTGGATTTTCACAAAAAACCTCAAAATATTAACAAAAACCCCCTTTCGCAAAGACAAGGGCATTTTTTGACTGATATGAGCTGAAGAATACATGTGTTCAGTATGCAGGGTACTTGCAAATAAAAACCAAATCCATCTGTATCCCGTGAAGGGCTTTTAAAGATTTCAAGCAGATCTGCATTGTTCACAGATCTGGAACTCTCCAGGTGAAAGCATACCAAAGCTCAAATTCATCATACTGTCCAACTGAAAGAGTCTGAGATGGTCAGTGCAAAAGCAGTTAACCAGTGAAAATACTAAAAATTCTTGATTCTTTACTGCTCATTAATCTTTACGTTTACATCAAACCGACCTTCTTGGAGAAGGAGTTCGTGAAGACTTTCTTTTTGTTGTTTTGGATGATTTAGGAGACTTGGAGGGACTTCTGCTCTTCCTTTTACGCCTTCCTCTACAGGACCAAGAAATTCAAGATCATCAAAGAATAAAAATAAGAATAAAAATAAACTCAGGAACCAGATAAAAACAGAAAGCCCTTAAAATAATCTGAGACAAAAAATTAAGTAAATATCCCTGAATTTAACATTTTATTATTAGCAACAATATGTGAACTGTAGAAAGAAAAAAATAAATTTATGTTTCAGATGGTGGGAAAGGGAAGGCTAGATGTGGGAAAAAAAGGTTGTACCTTTCAGATTTTAGTTTTCTCTTTATTCTCACATGACAACAACAGAAACACACTTAATTCACTAATCCTGTATTCTTCAGTCAGGAAAATAATCAAACTGAATGAAGAGCCATCTTAAGACAAAAGGCCAGACTTTAGTAATGCAAACCTCAGCATGTAACATTACAACCTCAGGATCACTGTAATTTCAGTTCAACCTGACTGAAATTTAATTCCTAAATACAGGAGCTAGTATTCCTATTGGTTTAGAAGTAAACTGTGCAAAATGAAGCTCAAGATGTTGTCAAAATCAAAATAAGAAGTCATTATTTATTGTTATTCTAGCAGTCCTTGCTCAGCAAACATAATGTTACCATTCTGCAAGACACTGAAGAGCTCATAGTATTTTACTCAATAGCTGTTTTACAGACGTATGATATATGGAGCTTGCCAGTTATTATAGAGTCCAATCTTGAATAGAACATAACATTAAATAACTTGTTGCAAACATACCAAGATATATGTTAAAATAAAGCAAAACCTGATCCAGTAAAGCTTCATTCAACATAAACATAGAACCTGTCTCTGTCAAAGTAATGTGTTTTTTTTCCTATCACTTCTTCCTCAAGCAGGAAAAGTGGATGCGTAGAGCCATCAAAGAAAAACAGGGAAGTTAAAAATTAACTTCAAGATATGCTATTCATACACATACCAGCTTTCACAATTCACACCACTAGGTGTGAGCATTTACATCTTCAACATTTAGAAAGGCCAGGAAATCACCAGTTATTAAATAAATTACAAAAGGATTTATTAAGATATGCCTCGTATCGCTATCTGGATTGATACATTGACAATATCATCTACCGTGACCTCCTCAAGCTGCACAGGACAAAAATTCATAACTATTTTGTTCAGCAAGCTCTTTCAGTTTGACTTGATCTTTGGTAAACAAAAATACAAAGTGGCCTCAGAATCATTGCGAAAATAACAAAATCACTAATCAGGTTCCCACTAATTAACACACATTTTTAACAGATCACATTTAGCACCACCTTTTTTAATACAAGGATACTGAAAACTGATGCATTACACTGACAGTGCTCCCACTTGGGCTACAATGAGTACATCCCCACTAAATAAAGTGGGGATTAATAAAATAAAGCATACGTATCTGTAACGAAGTGCCTTAGCATTTGTGTTCATGATAGAAATCATTTATTCATGAAATCTAATTTTCAGTTTCTGCTTTTCATGTTTCAAGTTGAAGAGCTTTGTCTTACAGTATTCGTTCCCATCTGTCACATTTGTCTACAAAGATGCGTGTGCACCTGTTTAACAATGTTAAGAAATACTACCACAGCAAAACTTAAGAAAAAACAAGTTTGAATACTTTAACAGGGATTCGGTGCCTCTTAGTCATAAACAGAACTAACATTCCATAACTATCTTCTCTGCTACCTTGTAAATATTTGTTGGAAAAGGAGTCAGTTCCTCCTCTTCCTCTGGTCTGTGCCACTTCTTCAGCTAGGAGTCACAAATAGCCATCTAGTTTCTAGTACCTGCATGCTATCTGTCAATAAAGCAAGGTCAGCTGCCACCTAGTTCTCAGAAGGTCCTGGATGTCCAACTCCACCTCTTCTCCAAAAAGATGCCTATTTGTCCAGTATTTTACACTCATCCAGTAAAGGATTAGCAATCCCATCTCAGTCCTGCACTGGTAAATTGAGGCAGCTGAAATGCTATTTCAACTACTATTTCAACTAGGCAATGTCAATCACCAAAGTAAACAGATATCCCCAAATGCAGGCTAACTGGGACTTTGTAATCCAACCTACTCACAATTACTTCTCAGAGAATAACAGAATTACTGAGGTTGGAAGAGCCCTCTGGAGACCAGCTAGCCAAACCTCTCCGCCACCAACCTAAAAAGAGAGTCAACTAGAGCAGGTTACTCAGGGCCACATCCAGTCAGATTTTTACTATCTCCAAAGAGACTCTACAATCTCTCACCATAACTGGGTCCAGTTTGCCTACAAAAAAAAAAAAAAAAAAAACCCAAAAAACCAAAACCAAAACACCACAATTCAAGCACTGGAAGAAAGTCTTTATTTCCCGTATGTCAGTATGTGTCTACTGCCTCTTAGCCTGTCACTGGCCCTCACTGGCTGTCTTCTTCACACTCTCCCAGCAGGTACTCATATGCACTGATAAAATGTTCTCTCAGCATTCCCTACTCCGGACCAGACAATCCCAGCTTTCACAGTCTCTCCTTCTATGACATATGTTCCAAGCCCTTTAACAGCTTCGTGGCCTTCCACTGGACTCACTCTAGTACATCTGTGTCTCTCGAACCAGAGAGCCCAGAACCAGATGCAAGATTCAGATGTGGCCTCATCAGTGCTGAGGGGAAGAATTACCTTCCTTGCCCTGATCACAGCACTCTCATGCAGAGCAGCATACTGCTGACCTAGTCAGGATCCCCAGGACCTTTTCCACCAGCCAGCCTTCCAGTCAGTCCCTTTCTGTACTGGTGTGACAGTCTGCCTGCTCAGGTGCAGGATTTGGACTTTTCTTTGCTCAAACTGAGACGCTTCAGCCCATTTTTCCTGTCAATGTTTCTCTGAATGGCAGCACATTCCTCTGGTGTACCAATCTCTCCCCCAGTTCTGTATTGCCTGCAAACTTGCTGAGGGTGCACTCTGTCCACTGATGAAGATGTTCAAGAGTATCGGTTCCAGTATTGATACTCTAAGGATAATGCTATGTCCAAAGGAAGAATAACAAATCCATGTAAAAAAAAAGTGTTTCTCTCATCCTCTGTATTCAAAAGAACATTTTCCTTGTTTAGTAACATCTCTCTTAAAAAAAAAAAAAAAAAATCATACCAAAGTAGAGTTTAGCACTGTGATTCCACTACAAGAGATGCACTAATTTTCACTAGAATCCTTTGCTCTTTTAAATAGCAAGATTCTTAAATGAAGCATTATTGTTGCAAACTAGAGTATGAATTTTTGGCAACATCCAGCTACATACACTTGCTGTTTGATATTAAGAACTATGTCTTCCACCAGGTTTCTTATATAAGCTACATATTGTCAAAATCTTAAATCTTTTTTCTACACTTACCTAACTGAAAACTTCTGAGATCTATAGACAGAAAATGTTATGTTTTCAAAGCCGCCAGAAATACCTCTACTCATTGTAGGTCTTCAACCCATGAAATAATGTTAAAAATGCATTAAAACAGGAAGCTCCAAATGCTCAAAGGCAGCAAAGTATTTTGCCCATCAATTTCAAAAACAACATGGACTGCTTTGTATGAGCCATGCACTCCTGAATTTAGAGGACTGTTGGAATTTTGCTTTTGTCCATTAAGATGATTATAGTATGTAGAACTTTTCCTAATTCATCCAGCATTTCATTCTCTCAAGTTAACAAATAGAATTCATCTAAATTTGATGTGTGATATTATTGAACTCCCAATACCTGAGGTATTCAGAAAGTACTTTTTCCACCAAAGCTTCTGAACTTAAGTTAGCCACAACACTTCTAGATTATGCATGAGCTGGTCCACTTACAGAGCTTATCATCAATCTCACAGCCTCCTTTTGTTGTACTGAATTTATCCAGACTTCCACCCAGTTCAGCCTGCCTCAGAGCCAAAAACAACAGCTACATTAACTTTAATGTTTTCATGCTTGCTATCAGCATCATTAAGGAATGTAACTTTTCACTTGCACCTGGACATCTACCAGCAAAACAACATATGCTTATCTTCCAACTGAGATACCAATCTTTCAAATGGCCAGTCAGCCAAGCGATATACTCGCTTCCTGCTGGTTCAGCCATCCAACTGAAGAGTGACAAATACCCAACTGTTCACAAGATGTACACATCAACACTGTACAGTATGTAAGAAACCAAGGAACTACATAATAGTGACTCAGATTTTCATCAGGAGAAAGACTATGTGTGATTTTGCTTTATCAGAACTTTTGGATGGCTTCAATGTAGAGAAATGGCACAAGAATCATTCTACTTACTGTCCTCAAGGACTATACTAAATGGTTGTGTGAAAGGCAAGCACCAGCAGCCCAACAAGAAACTATGCTCTATCAGGCACCATACAGAGCTCTTTGCCATAGATTTTACTTTACAGGAAAATCTACAAAACAAGTAATACCAATTAAATCAGTAAAAGACATGGTGATACTAATATATGAAAACTAGGATGGTGCCTTATTGAACTGACAAGTCAAGAAAGGCATGAAAAAAAATTCTAAACAAACCTGCTCGAGCTACGAGATCTTCTCGAGGAACTATAGCTTCTTGGGGGTGTTCTGGATCTCTTCTCTTTCTTCTTTTTATCATCTTTCTCTTTTTCTCTCTCTTTCTCCTTATCCCCGTCTTTTTCTTTCTCTCTGTCCCTCTCTTTCTCCTTATCTCCCTCCTTGTCCTTAATCTTCTCTCTGTCCTTCTCTCCTTCTTTCTCAGTATCTTCCTTTTCCTTGTCCTGGTCTACCTCTTCCCTGTCTTTTTCCTTCTCCTTATCTTTCTCCTTATCCTTGTCCCTATCCTTATCCTTGTCTTTGACTCGCTCCCGATCTTTGTTTCTCTCTTTATCTCTCTCTCTGTTTCTCTCTTTATCGCGTTCTCTATCTTTGTCTCGGTCTTTCTCCTTGTCTCTGTCTCTCTCTTTGACTTTTTCTTTTTCCTTGACCTTTTCTTTGTCTCTTTTCTTGTCCCTGTGAAAAGCCAAACACAAATACATTAATTCATCCTTAAACTTCCAATTAAAATTACAACTCTTTAGTGTACATTAACTGCGCAAGATAAAGTATGTGTCTCTGTTGCAAATAATTCAGTTTTTTACATTTCCAGCCCTGTTCAGTATGAGGGAAATGTTATATAGCTAAAAAAAATTTGGAAACCAAATTGGAGAAGGGGAAGCCAAAATCAAATTGAACTGTAATCTTCAGAGTAATGTTACTACACCTGGAGAAGAACATGTCTCTTCACCTCACAGTTATGTTATACATACATAAACTTTATACATTTTGTCAGGAGACAAGCTCTAAAGTCTGTAAATCCACTACTAAAAGTCTGTCCACATAAAATGGACTGCAGATTAACAAGCCCCACATGATTAGTAACAGCTGATTGACGTAAGTCTTTATTCTACCGTGTTCTCTCACACAGATATCCTGGAACTGCTTGGAAATCCAACACCAATTAATACACAAAAATAAACTAACAGGAATAAAATTTCACCAAACGAATTCCCTCAAAAGGTAAACGTAAGATCAAAACTCAAGACAATTCAGTCATCTGTAACGTCACTAGGAATTCAAAATTGTTGAAAAATTGTTAATACAGTAATATACTAAATCCAGAAGCAAGAACAACAGAAAAAGTCAGCCTCTTTGGGACAGGCAGTACGATACACGTTCATAAAAAGTAGAGTGAGGAAAACTACAACTGATGTTCTAGTCATCAAGGCAAACAAAAACTGATTAGCTCACAGCTTTGCCTGGAAGACTGTATTTCTGTACAGCATTATTTGGAAGTGCAATACTCCATCTTTTTTTTTTTTTAGCACAGAGATTCATGACTCCTAGACCTGCCCCTCAGACAGATGAAAATGAACAATTTTTCAGAGATAGAAAGAGGAAAAAGCACAAGAAGAGAAGTTGATTAGCAGGCCTTTGAATGTCCAAGAGAACTGGACTGACAGAAGTTGCTGTGTCTACTAGTAGTGGTACCTATTCTAGGATTTTTAAAGTTTGTTAAAGAGACTCCTCCACACACAAAAGGTCCTAAGCAGAGCCCCTACCTTTCTTCAACAAAAGGAGTGCTTGGCTGTATCTTCTTCTCAGCTGCTAAGAAAATAGTAGGCTGTTGTATGCTCTGTGACCTGACAATTTTGCTTCCCACAAAGTTTTGGAAAATACTTCTTTAGAAGTATCAGAAAAAGAATGTAAGATTTTAAAGATGAAACAGCACACAACTGCTGCAGTAGCAGAGTCTCACAATGAGCCAAGAAGTGCCTTTCACTTAATATATCACAGAGATTTTATTGAACATCCTCCTTCCAGTAAGCAGGTATCTCAAAAAGCTCCAAAGAGCATCAGCGAATCAAAGGATACACCAATAAGGCCCAGCTAGTTAGGTAACTCATCCCTGTTTCCACTAATATCCAAAGACGTGCAGTTCTCTTTTCCACAAAACTTCTTCCCTCAAAAAATCAGAGGCAACTGCACAACCTAAGCATGAAGCTCCCTTTAAATCAACCAGGGGAATTACAGAGATGAAACAGAAAGAAAAGTACCAAGACTTCTATTCATGAAGCTACTTTCCTAGGGACATTTGTTTTGTGAATATTCACCACTTCGTCCCTCAGAAAATTACGTTATTTTGTTGGAATTTCTCAGTTCAATAATTAGCCTACCAGACTTAAAAATTAATAGACTAGGTAAAATACAGATATATTAGATCCTGAAATGCAAATATGCTGTAACAGACACATGCTTTTGTGTGCACAGCACCATATGGCAAATATGAGATAGCCAAAGGCAACAATAAAGGCTTGCACACAAAAAATTTATACATGTTCTCAGAATGTGGTATCAAGTTCATCCTGAATCCAATCTTCTCAACAGATAAAGACTGAACAATCATCCTCCACTTTTTTGTGGGCTGCACATGCTACTGAAAATTCTCAATCTATTGGTTAAAGTCTGGCAATTAAAGGCAGCTGTTTTCAGTCAGTTTGTACATTACTGTAATTGTAGACTAGATTATCAAAGATTAGGTACCTTAGTATGATAGTTCAACCTCCATAGGCATCATATGAGCTACTACGAAGAAAATAAACTTTATCCCAGCCAAAACCAGTACACTCTGCATTAAAATTTACTATTATTTTGTCCCACATATAAAGCCTAGGGAGAGGCTAAAGCATTTAGAGATTCTACCCTTTACCATCACCTGAAAGGTCTGCTAGATTTTTTTCAAGTACTCTGTACTGTGTACTAAGAGCAACAGTATCATTTCGTAGGAATCGAACTCACCGAGAACGAGAGCGACTTCTTGATTTCCGCCTTTCCCTAGATCTAGAACGTTTTTTCACAGGACTTCTGGATCTGCGTCTGTCCTTGTGTCTTGAGACTGATCTGTTGCCAGATCTACTTCTACATTAACATGCCAGAAGAAAAATAGTTTAATATTGAAACTTCATAAAAATTAAGTCAATCAACAAAGGAAAAACCCCATAAATCTTGCCTCACTACATAAAATTATAGAAGAGTTACACCTCAGTAATATACTGTGTACCAACATTTTTGCTGATACTTCCCGATTCACCAGTTGCAAAAGCCCTCCTTTGAAACAAATGCACCATTTAAGTTAATACCCATGTTTCTTAATACCTCTATGAACATTCTGGAAAATATTAATTTGTATCATATTAGAGTATCTGTCCTTAGTAAATTACAGTGAATAAAATCTACTGTAGACAATTTCTAGCAGCTTGAAAAAATAATTAGTTAGATTTTGTTTCTTTTCCAGGCCTAGTAACTTACTGCAGTCTTGGTCACTCAAGAAAGATGACTTTAACTGGTCTCTTTTTGCCTTTGTCTCCAGACTTTCAATTTAAATTAACTTAAAAAGAACCCCAAACTAACCAAACAGAAAAAAAACCCTGAACCTCAAGAACAAATACTATCTGTGATTCAGGCATTTAGTCATGTTATCTTTTCAGTTGAAAAGATATGTTAGCATGGATTTCCATTATAAGAATTCTGAAGGAATGAGCATTTACTAAATGATAAATATGTAAGGCAAATAACGTGCATATACTGACAAAAAATTCAATTAAAAGTCTTCTGATATATGTAGTCACAGATTTGATGAAGAAATTATCTGATATATAGTCACAGATTTGATGAAGAAATTAAAGACTTTTAGAATCATAGAATCGTTAGGTTTGGAAAAGACCTTAAGATCATCTAGTTCCAACCCCTCTGCCATGGGCAGGGACACCTCACACTAAACCATGCCACCCAAGGCCTCATCCAACCTGGCCTTGAACACTGCGAAGGATGAAGCATTCACAACCTCCCTGGGAAACCCATTCCAGTGCCTCATCACCCTCACAGTAAAGAAATTCTTCCTTATATCCAATCTAAACTTCCCCTGTTTAAGTTTGAACCCGTTACCCCTTGTCCTGTCACTACAGTCCCTGATGAACAGTCCATCCCCCAGTATCCTTGTAGGCCCCCTTCAGATACTGGAAGGCTTTTGAAGTACTGCTTTTTTTTCTCCAAAATATTCCCTATTTTTGGAAGATCATACTCCCTAGGAAAGCAAAATAAAAAGCTGAATTTAAACATGAAGTTTCAAAACCCCACATCATTAGACACTTTGCCTGACAAGTTATGGTGCTATGAAGTTTAACTTACCAAAGACAGAAACACCAATACATCCTGAAGAATACAAAGGTACAAAAAAATACCAGTTCAACCTGTCTTCTGGAGCTCAAAACACAGAGACATATAACCCAAGAGGAAAAGCAACCATTTTTTTTACCTATGGTTTTGCTTCCCTTATCAGCACAAACTAACAACACAGCAAATTAATTATGATTGAGCCAAAATAAGACCGTGAATCAATTTTGTATCATAGGGATTAAAAGTGTTTTATAAAACAGTAAATCTGTGGTGAGGATAGTTTACTCTTAGTGATTAAGTAGCCTCAATGTATCAGACTGTCCTTTTTTTCAGCATATTTTCAAAACACACTGTAACAGTGGTAAATCATTTTAAAAAAACCCCAAACCAAGTCTTAATGATAATCTAGGAATTTTATTTCCTCTCATATTCCAAAGCCTGTTTTGGAACTGAACAAATTTAGCAAAGCAAACAAAACTGAAGAACGAAAAGCTATCTGTAAAGCCTTTTTCTTATGCTTTAAAAAGCCACAGTTTTACGTTACAGTACAGTAAATAAAAACACTGCATTCACTAAATCAATATTTAGAAGTTCAGGACATCTGGAACTTTCTACTAGAAAAATTAGCTAGCCTATCTGCTCAGGGTGTAGCTGGTGCAGTGCTGTGTTTTTGATTTTCAGCCTGGGAACAACGCTGATAAAACCCATGGTTTTAGTTGTTGCTAAGTAATGTTGACTCTGACCAAAGACTTTCTGAGCCTCATGATCTGCCAGGGAGGAGGAAAAGCTGGGAGTAAGCAAAGACAGGACATCTGACCCAAACTAGCCAAAGAGGTATTCCATACCACAGCACATCATGGCCAGTATATAAACTGCGGTAGGGGGGAATTACCTGGAAGGGCTAGATTGCTGCTCCGGTTGGGCTGGGTATTGGCTGGCAAGTGGTGAGTGGCTGTATTCTCTTCCCTTGTAATTTTCCTTATTATTATTATTGGTGGTAGCAGTAGCAGTTTTGTGTTATACCTTAGTTACTGGACTGTTCCTATCTCAACCCGTGGGAGTTACATTCTTTCAATTTTCCTCCCACTCCCAGAGAATTGAGAGGGGGGAGTGAGGGAGAGGCTGTGTGGTTCTGAGTTACTGGCTGGGCTTAAATGACGACAGAGTATTAACAGTAAACTAAATGTACAATATGCAAAATAAGTTTACTATTTCCTTTTAAAATACAGGTCACTAGATGGTATTATGATACCTGTCACAAAATGTACCATGAAACCATAGAAATTGTTATGCTACATGTCAGAGAAAATGCCTTCTAGTATGTTTTAACTTAAAGTAATCCTGAAAACATTTAGAATTTGGAGAGAAAGAGTACATGTTCAGAGACAAAATTCCTGGTTACTCTGACCTGCTCAGTGTAAGTTAGTAATTTCTGCAAGGGTACTTGTCTCAAAACTCAGTAACAAATCTCAGTAACCACCACCACCTCAAAAACCTTCAGTATAGAATCACAGAATCATAGAATAGTCAGGGTTAGAAAGGACCTTAAGATCATCTAGTTCCAACCCCCCTGCCACGGCCAGGGACACCTCACACTAGACCATGTCACTCAAGGCTCTGTCCAACACCACGAGGGATGGAACATTCACAACTGTTTTGGGCAACTCATTCCAGTGCCTCACCACCCTCTCAGTAAACAACTTTCTCCTTATATCCAATCTAAACTTCCCCTGGTTAAGTTTTAACCCATTACCCCTTGTCCTGTCACTACAGTCCCTAATGAAGAGTCCATCCCCAGCATCCCTATAGGCCTCTCTTCAGACACTGGAAGGCTGCTATGAGGTCTCCACGCAGCCTTCTCTTCTCCAGGCTGAACAGCCCCAACTTTCTCAGCCTATTGTCATATGGGAGGTGCTCCAGTCCCCTGATCATCCTCGTGGCCCTCCTCTGGACTTGCTCCAACAATTCCATGTCCGTTTCATGTTGAGGACACCAGAACTGCACACAATACTCCAAGTGAGGTCTCACAAGAGCAGAGTAGAGGCACAGGATCACCTCCTTCGACCTGCTGGTCACGCTCCTTTTGATGCAGGCCAGGATACGGTTGGCTTTCTGGGCTGCGAGTGCACACTGCCAGCTCATGTTAAGTTTCTCATCGACCAACACCCCCAAGTCCTTCTCTGCAGGGCTGCTCTGAATCTCTTCTCTGCCCAACCTGTAGCTGTGGCCTGGGATTGCTCTGACCCAGGGGTAGGACCTTGCTCTTGGCATGGTTAAACTACATAAGGTTGACATCAGCACACCTCACAAGCATGTCAAGGTCCCTCTGGATGGCATTCCTTCCCTCCAGCGTCATCAACCAAACCACACAGTTTGGTGTCATCGGCAAACTTGCTGAGGGTGCACTGAATCCCACTGTCTGTGTCACCAACAAAGATGTTGAACAAGACCAGTCCCAACAACAATCCCTGAGTGACACCACTCGTTACTGGTCTCCAGCCGGACACTGAGCCATTGACCACAGCTCTTTGCCTCCAGCCAGTCAGCCAGCTCTTTACCCACTGAGTGGTCCACCCATCAAATTGATGTCTCTCCAATTTAGAGACAAGGATGTCATGTGGGACAGTGTCGAACGCTTTGCACAAGTCCAGGTAGATGACATCAACTGCTCTGCCCCTGTCTCATCAGTTTTGTAGCCCCATCATAGAAGGCCACCAGATTGGTCAGGCAGGATTTCCCCTTAGTGAAGCCATGCTGGCTGTCACCAACTATCTTGTTGTTTTTCCTATGCCTATTTTATATTTATATTAGCATGCCTTCCAGGAGAATCTGCTCCAAGATTTTGCCAGGCACAGAGGTGAGACTGACTGGTCTGTAATTCCCTGGGTCATCCATTTTCCCCTCTTGAAAATGGAGGTTATATTTCCCTTTTTCCAGTCGTCGGGAACTTCACCTGACTGTCTTGATTTTTCAAATCTCTTAGCACAAAACAAAACCCACACCTACCTGTGTTTTGAGTGTGATCTTTTCCTCCTAGATCGGGATTTTGAGCTAGATCTGGATTCTGAACGAGAATGGGAACGAGATCGACCGCCTTTTCTTTCACTGCTCTTTCCAGACTCTGAGAGGAAAAAACCACTTTGCAGTGTAAGCTCAGAACATTTAAAGATCCCAGTTAACAATCTGGCACAAGTGGAATGTACCACATATAGTGCAAGGGGCCTACTCTTTGCATATCTTCCTTCTTTGCAAATATCCTTCAGAAACATCCAAGAAAGTCATTGCATATACTCGTTGAGTGCAGCCATCCTGCAGCAGTACACATAAACCAGATAATTATAAACAGCTAGTTCTATAGGAATGGGATTTATGTTGCTGCCACAATGCACAAGATCACAACACGTTTTTAAAAATAACCTGAGAAGAATTTAGAGGACACAATTTTGAAAACAAGCATAAAATGTAAATAGTAATTAGCACTTCCTGTACTTTTTTTTTGATCTTTCAACCACTGTACAATAAATATTGAAGTTTTATTCCTCAAACACTCTTTTAAAGAGATGGAGAGAACAGGGTGAAATGTTTGATCCAAAAGCCAGGAAGTCAATAGAAACCTTAACTGTGACCTCCCCAGATTTTGGCTCAGACTCTAAGATTATTATTCGTCTGCTTAACACTGATGAAACATTAGAGTCACTTTTCTTCCAACCCAAAAAACACACCATAATACTTAACCATACTGCCCTCCCCCACTCCCCCAAAAAAAAATCCCTCAAGACTTCAGAGTATCTAACTTACATTAAGACAATGCCTGGGTTTGTTGGCAAGAAGAATGGCAAAATATCGCTAATGAAAAAGGAGTATTTCAACTGCAAGTTTAACAATTGAGAATTCTTTTATGCTGTGGTTTTGCAGTCAGTTTACATCAGCATAAATCAGCAACGAAATGTCTAACCTCTCAACCCACCACTGCCTTCCTCCTGACCTGGCATCTCAGTATTAACAGAGACTAAGAAACCAATCTGGATGAAAAATGTCCTTTATAATACGTTAAGTTCTATCCCAGGTTCCTACTCTGATGTCATTTGCTATGAGAATCCACAGAGCCTTGAGCCAGCATGAAAGAGCATAGCACGGGGACAAAATTAACTTGCTGCAGACAAGGAAAGCATAATGTCACTGCTTTCAGAACCCTGCTAGCTCCCTCTGACCATGAAACTATGTTCTTAAAGGGTGTCAGAGGAGCACAAAACAAAATGTAAAATATTTTCCTTTACAAGTTTGTAAGCACTTTGAACTTAAAAAGAAACAACATTAGTTATTAATTTAGAATTAACTTTGCATTTTTTAAAACATTCAGTGAGCATGTATCTGAAAATAAGACACAATGAAATAGTCAGCTTCATTCCACTGCTTTGTTGTACCTACACAATTTTGATAATTTTCTTTCTTTTTGCCAACACTTAATTGTTCACTTTCAAGTACCTTTTTTCCCATGCTTGAAAATGCTCTTAAAAGCGCTTGCCAAGGTACACACAAAACATGTCTGCCAGGTAAGGAGCATAATATACCTACCTGGCTCAATAGCAGCAGATATGAAAGACTGGGCTTCTCTAACTCTCTTCATCACTTCTTCCAGTTCCTTGGCAGCAGCTTGTGGTGTCATTTCAGGAGGCTTCACTATTGCATTATTGGAGTGATTTATTCTAAATTAGGAAAAGTAAAACCTTTAAATCTCAAACACTTGAAAATGAAAAAACAACTGAGAAAACACCTCAACTTCCAAGTACAATTAAAAACTTCAAAGTTCATCAAAACTACAGATGGGTCCTCAAGCTTGTCTAAAAATCAGAAATGTCTTTCATTGCTTTCAAATCTTACAATGTTTAAATAAATGCAGAACAATATTTCTGTGTTAAAGTATTTTCTACTAGAAGTCTAGGAATCTATTTCTCTATTTCAGATCAAATATCTATGTTAAGGCCTATTAATTACATACACATCATATAGAAATCTTAATTGGTACTAAAGACTTATGCCATTCATATTCTTCTGAGAGAAACTTTGAAATTGGAGTTTATAAAAATGTTCCATTTTGCTAATAGATCCTTGTATTGAAAAAAATATTCATCACAGCAGTTTCCTGTACATCAAAGTCATAAATGTAGAAGCATAGAAAGAAATCTAGCATTCAACAGTTATACAGGTAATTAATTTCTTACTTCAGTGGCCTGTCTCCAAACATAACTCCATTAAAGGCAAGAGCTCGAGGTACGGAATTTTGGTCTGCAAATTCCACAAAAGCAAATCTTGTTGGTTGTGTCTCATCACCTGCCATTCGCACAAATTTGACTTCTCCAACTTGCTTAAAGAATTCAAGCAGCTGATCTGCTGTTGTAGTCTAGAAAGAGTCAAAGAGCTCAGCTGAAGTGAAATATACAATGAAAACGACTTATCCAATATATCAGGCCATCTAAGAGCTACAGATTTTGGAAAGATATCTGACTATCGCTATGCAGGTGACATGAATTTGGTATTTTTCTTCCATTAATCTAAAGAATACACTACAATTTAAAATAGTGCAACCACACACTCTGAAGTCCTACATCGATGTTTAAAAAGCATTTGCATAGGGTTGTGCGCTTTTCAGGCAAATGATCTGAAATAACTGATAAGGAACTTCCTTACACACTTGTGTGGTTGTGAATTTTGATCAATTAAAAAAAAAAAGTCCAAACAATATCGCAAGACTTAGCTTTTATCTGCTTTCCTACTAGCTTCCAGCTCGTTTTATTTTATTGCAATCAATAGTACTTTCACACTCTAGTAGCTAATTTAGCAGTCAAAAAAACCTCCAGATAAAATACATACATTACCATCAGTCAAAAGCCAATTGTTTTTCAATCAGCTGCTAAAAAAAAAAAAAAAAAGAGAACCAACCACGACGTTTCTGACAGACCTAACTTTCCTGTTACAGAAACTCAACGGTATTTTCGCTAATTTATCAACTTCCACTAGGACACACCATTCCACCTTACTATAGTTGAGCCATTGCACAGTGTTGATCTCACAACTTCAGAGGCACTGCTCAGCTAACAACCCAGCTGTACATTTGATCAACACACAAAATTGCAAGTGTGCTTTTGCAATTCAGCTACAGAGTGATTTCTTTCATGTCCTGCCAGAATGCTCCACAGTTTGGTCTCATCTGATTGGCACAGGAGCATTCAAAATTCAAAATACCACTAGAAACCAAAGAAGTTATTATTTTTTAATTCCTACTGTTATCAATAAAAACTCTTTTTTAACATGTAAGATTAGAATTCATAAATTGCAATTCTACACTTTCCATTAGTATTTCCATTACACAAAAACCAGCTACCTGTGAATTCAAGTTTCCAACATAGACTGTTCTCCTGATTTCATCAATTTTGGATGGATCCACATTCCCCATAATTGGTGGTTGAGGTATTTCTCCCAGAGCCGTAATGTTAGGGTCCAGTGCTGCTGCTGGTATAGCCCCCAAAGTGCCAAGTGAAACACCAAGCTGGAAAACACAAAAATAGAATATGCTTTGCAACCAAGCACTGGTGGAAGACACTTCACTTATTAACACTTGCTTGTAACGCTTGTCTTGTGCATTTCTGTAAAAATAAATCTAATGAATACAAGCAATACTTTAAGGCCCCAGCTGAGCACTTTTTTTACAGAATAAAAATCAATGCATAAATAACTTCCTATAGTTAAAATTTTCTATGCACTATTAGTTAACATCTTATTGAAGAGGTCTGGCCAGCAATGCACTGTATCAATCAGAAAACAAATTGACTTGAATTTCTAACAATCGATCAATTTGATTGAGACACCTCCAGACACTGCTCATATCTTTTTTTTTTCTACTTTTTTTTTTCTCCCACACCAAGTATAAAAGTAGATGAGGAACTGCTGAGCCCTTGTCCAGCATAGGAAATAGGCAATCTGCAGTGCCCAGGACCAATTTGTTCAGTAACAGGTATCAGTCCATCAAAGGAACAGGTAAGGTACCTTTTCAACCAACACATCACGAAAGGCAAAATAAATTACAGTTGAAATCTGAAGGATATTAAGCCTAAATTCTTCTCCTACAAACACAGTCACTTCCTAGAGAACGAGGACAATACAGCTCTGTTTCACTTAAAAATCACTACTGAACTGGTCTGCTGAGTTCCTGGTTTGAATTTCATTTTCTCCACTCAAAAAGCAACTGCCTTTCCAACAAACCGATTTTCTAATAAATATGAGAAATTCTCAACTAGGCACCAATTTTTTATTTATTTTTTTTTTAATGCAACAAAAGAGAAAGCTACTCTATTTCAACTTGATTTTTTCCCTGAACAGGTCACAGAAGCCTGCTGATGTCAAGAGGCAAAACGGAACTAAGCAGAAGTAGCACCAGGTAGTTCCTATGCTTTTTGTATTGAAAACATGGTTAGGCAAAACAGTCAAAAGCCCTGTTGTACAGATAACAATTAAAGCACCCTAATGCAGCATTTTAATACTCCAAAGAACTGTGTCAATGTAACCTACATTTTAACAAATTTTTAGGAAGTTGATAGCACTGCCATTGAACCAAATTAATGGGTCTAGGGAAAGACGAAAATTAAAATCAACACAAGGATAGATACACCACAAGGATCAGATAGTTCTTGTTCTTCTGAACACAGAAAAGGCTACTGAGTACAGAGGAAACCAGAAATCAAACACAAGCTGAATTTTGCTTACTGTAGTCAAAGGGGTTGGTGTAGGTATAGGAAGCAACCCTGCACCAGGCATCAGACTTGTCATAGTAGGAGCAGGCGCCAACAGGGAAAGGGCTTTGGCTTCATCTGGGATTTTACCTGAAGAAGCAAATGAAAGCATTACACAGAGTTGGAACACTACACAGATGTTACTCTTTCTATGATTTTACAACTACCCTTGTATTTAAAAATGTAATACATAACAATGAATCTATCTACCAGATCCTTACAAAGAAACAAATAAGAACTTAAGTTTTTCCTTTTACCCTGCCTCTACTAGGAAAAACAAAAGTGAGCAAAACTTCAAAGACTAGCAATCTCATTAATGATTATTTTTAAAACTGAATAATGTATACAATTATTTAACACTTTGAGCTATGGGTCACCTGTACTGGAAACTTAATGTTCATGAACCAAACGATATCAAGCATGGACGCTTTCCCAGGGCGGTGTTTTCGCGGTGATCGAAAGTTGTTTTACACATGACAACCGTTCGTGTTGGCTGCATCACTAATAGCACACAGAACATCAGATACAGAAAAGAAGAACATTTTTTAAAGTTTAATCCCCAGAAATGGCAAATAACCAAACCAGTAAAACAAAAAGAAAAAGAAAAAACAAAGTATGTGCTAACTGAAATTTGTGTTTGTTTTTGTTTTGTTGTTGGAGCTTTTTTTTTTTTTTTTAATTCCTCTGGTGATACCTACTTCGGATGTAAAAATAAAGTAACAATAAAAAAAATACTACTAAACTACTGTGACTCCACTCAATACACATTACAAGTGAAGTCGGAGGTGAAGGAGAGGAGGGCAGAAAAAAATTCAGTTCATACTGTCTCACATTCTAGTTCACCTCAGTTTACCTGAAACTCTGATAAATAAGATTTAAATTTATTAAGATTGAAAAAAATCGCAACTGGTCAGCTAAGCAAGCTGTATTTTCCCAAAATATCAATTTTCCACTATTTCATCCAGATTATACTGCCCCTGTCATGCTAGAAGTTTACGTAGTATCTAATCTGAATTAAACGGAAGTTTCATTCAACATTGGCCACAATTAGACAGCTACATGACCCGAAATCTTCAAAAATCAAGATTTAATAATTAAACAATTATGACTACATTTGTACGTACATATTAAATTTGAAATGCAAAGCGATTTAAACTGGCACAAACATCAAACACTAAACTGTAAAACTACAGAAAAGTTCTAATTAGATACCTATGATCTATTCAAAATTATTGGCATAATTGTATATATGCTATCCAACTGAGCCCTTCAGTATGCACTTTACTAAAGTAAATGCTTTTATTCAAACATTGTTTTAAAAGTCAAGGTATCTACAAGTACTGCACCAGTGGCTTTTACTGCTTTGGTTCAAACTGTGTATATTTAAACCGTAAACCCCCCACCTTCAGGGTTTAAAAATTAGTATATAAATATTCATATCAAAAAGCAAAATACAAGGTAAGTTTCAAAACACTGTGCTGCTTTAGCCATACAAGTTCCTATAGACTCCACAGGAAACATCTACTTTTAAAAAAAATAAAAATAAGGAAACCTGTTCTACAGGTCTGCAACAAGGAATAGGTTACAGCTGAGTGTCACCAAAAGACAAAACAAATCTAAATGAAACTTAATGTGTATGTAGCATGGGTGGAATAAAAAAGAAAAAACAACAGTACCCTTTTTTTCTCATGCTTCCTATTTACATTTATGTTAAATTTTGAGGCACCTTGTTCCTTAACATGTAACAAACCACTTGATTTTGCTATCAAAAGGAGAAAAATAGGAAAATTATTAGCACTTAATAATTAACTGTGCAATAACGATTTCCAGGGCTTAAAAAAAAAAAAAAAAAACAAAACCCATGCATGAATCTGAGTCATCATCACAATGTTCGGCACTCTTTATAGATCTCATTTTGAAGTCAGACATGCAACAAGAGGTGTACATGATCTGCCTGACTGCTCATGAGTATCAGGTACTTTGCTGTACATCCTGCCTATTAAGTAGCTCACTAACAGGCTTTCGAATATAGTTCCAGCAGCTGTGCATGCAAATTAGGCATAGAATTACATAACAGTTCTTCTGAAAATCTTAATATCTAAGTGCTTTCAAACGATAAATGAACCAGACTTTATCCTGAATAACCAGCATCCTGCAATTCACTGAATACTCATGCAGGTTTCTACAGGATCAACAGACATGGATCAAGTAAATCCAATGGTGGAAATGGCTCCTGAAGTGGTGTGTCTGCTTTCTACTTTAGATCCTTGTCCAATAATGTACATAAGTATATGCCTAATTTAAGTATGTGCTTACATACAGCCAATTCAATATATACTTTATCAGATAAATTTAAGAGATCTTTAGGCATTTAGCCCTTTCAAGTAGGAACTGAGTTAGGCACGTAACAGACAATGAGCCAAGTTCTGACAGGTACTTAAATACAAGCCTAAGCTTTAAGTATATTGTTCATCTTACACAGGTAATTGGTATTACTCATGTTGCTCAAGTAACTACTTTTGGTTAAGTGCACCATTACAGCAGTTCGAAAAATTAACAACATGCACATCTAAGTTGTAAAGTTAACAGCATTATTTCCAGAATACTCTGGCCCTTCATAATATAACAAAATCTAGTTGGTTAGTTCCATGCCACAAAAAAAAGATTTGTGTATTAATTCAAGAATGATAAAGCGTCTATGTTTACAGACAGAACCCTGAAAATTTGCCTGAATATTCAAAGATATTGCTTTCTCAAAAGATCCTTCTCTACATCTTAAGACCAGGTCAAATGTTAAAAAATTCTGTAGAAATTAAACTCAGTCTTGTGGGGGGAAAAGAAAAAAGAAAACCTGAAATATCTTGCAAATATACTTCCCTGTTCTTTACAGAGTTAAAAAAAAAACCAACAAAACAAACCCACAACAAATTAGTACGTGAGGCCAAATAACCTCACTTTTGACAGGGTTTAAATTCAGGAGTTTTATCTCCATGAATTTACTTATAATAAAGGAATACAAGTCAACAAAGATACAACAAAATGTGGGTTATGACACAGCAAATTAGGACATTTTAGTTTTAGAATAACTGTTTTGTTTTTAAACTCACAGTATTTAAAAGCTGAATGAAAATGAGGTAAAGATATTTATTTTCTAACAAGAGAAACAGAAAAAATAAATCTATACATCCTAAAAAAGGTTTCCTGGAAGTTCTTGTGTTTAGGAAATATGGTTTCTATGATAATTTATCTATTGATTCTTCATTTGCATAGGAATCTGGAAGCAGATATAAATCAGCTCTGTATTGCCTAGACACCCTATGCTTCCGAGTAAATGTACAGCTGCCCTAAATATTAGTTACGATTGTTACTTTTTTGTATCAAAGTGCTCAAGAGCCCTAGTCATCCTTGTCCATACTGCAATCCATTTTGCTGAACACTGAACAGAAGTATCTGTGTTAAGCAAGTACTAATCATAGTATTTTTATTCCCTTCCAAGTCCTCAGAAGAAATTAATTTCCTACTCTTTGCACTGAAACTACATGGCTAGCTCCCCCCTCCCTCCCTGAACTGCTTCTAAAATAAGTTCGTTTTAAAAATACTTACAGTTCAAATCTACTCTAAACATAATTAAAGAAATTGATATTTTCCTCCTATTTTAAACCAATGAAAAATGCAGACTTACAAATAATTTCTGTGTGATCCAGTTCATGACCTTTATCGGATTTAGCAGCAGTGATTAAAGAGATTACACCTACTGGCAATTACCTCAATGCCACAGCTAAATCCAACAGAGATCACCGAACAAAGCTCTTTCCAGCTGCACTGCACAGCCTGCTGCATTATCAGAGTGAAACCAACCAATTCCTATGCAGCAGGCTGGGAAGAGCCATGCCTGAGGACTAGACACACCACCTGGTCCACCACTTCCATTTTACAAGAACATCATTTACACACAAGAACTTTCTCAATCACTACAGCATGAACTGCCAGGGTTTGTGAGATGACCAAGAAGACACTTGCTCTTTCTTTCTTTAAAAAAAAAATCTCTTCTTGAAATCACCACCACTGTAGCATGTCAAAGTGCAATATACACGTACATACACACACAGGGAACTGATTCAATCTTCCCACAAATAACAGTGTTGAAAGACAATGTGCCTCACATAACACATTCCAACCAAAACTTCAGGCTGCATTTGTACTTATGAGTGGTAAACAGGTTTTTTTTTGAAATTTACAAAAACAAAAGGATGAAATCTTACTGCCACTGAGCTCATTGGAGCAAGATTTCATCAGAAGCAAACAGGTATTTCATGGCATTCAATATTCATGAAAGTTCAGTTTCAGAACTAATTAAACTGTTCATATTAGTCATAAATAGTAAGCCTTCCTCTAAATAGACTGTGCAACCTACAACTACTCTGCTAAGGGGAAAAATAGCAGAGAAAGATCATGACTCTACTTTGTAAAGTTAATTTCTCCAGAAGTATGAGTTTTAACTGCTCTTTTCCAAGATAAACTCATGAAGTACAACATATGAGAGAATGAATTTTAAAACGGATTTATTTTTCACTGTTCCTGGATCCTGACACAATGTGTTTATCTGTTCAATTTAGATGCTTAAACGTATTCCAAATCAAATTTACCTGTAATTCACAACATAAATCATGCTCTAAATTCTGTGTATACCATCCACCATTCATAAGCAGCTTCAGGTCAACTTCAAAATGAAACACTGTGAACCCTTTACAAAACACCATTTTTACAGAACTGAAGTACCAGTTCACAAGTACAAGGGAAAGAGATTTAACAGAACAGAACAAAACAAAACAAAAGAAGAAAAAAAAAAAAAAAGAAAAAGGGACAAAATAAAAATAAAAAGAAACAAAGGAAAGAAATCAAAATAAAATAAAAACAGAGACAGGGCGTCCATCTTCAGCAGGCCAGACTTCGATCTCATTTCCCCCATGAAGGTTTCACTTGGCGGCAGGTTTAGTGGCATGGCAAACAATGCCTAACTCAGGCAAGTGTAACAGGTCTGCCTTGGCCAGTCTAGTCATCTAATAATGCACAAATATCACACAGAGAAAACATACAAAACCAAATTAATAGTCAAGATCCATCTACCAGATAATGTGGACATAAAATTTAGAATGATTAGGGTGGCATCTTTATCTTTCAACCTTTGTGTTCTCAAAGAATAATGTTTAAAGAAAAACCTACCCATTCACACACACATAAGTCATATTTTGACAGCTTAATAATGTTACTTCATTTACAACTGCATTTTTGCAGAATTGTTTATTAAATATCACAAAATTAACAGTTTTCATTGTGTAGTGATTACCTCCTCATACTCCCTCGATTTACCACTGTTTAAATACACTTCAAATTTCAGATTTTATTCTGATTTTTAAAATCATGTTTTCAGAGTTTCCTTCTACCTCTTCCCTATGCTCAATTTGGCACATGAAATGTTTTGTTACTGGCACCGTTGGCCAAGGATATAATTTTAACTCCTGGTACAATACAGCCATCACTACTTTCAAAGCCCATGATGTACTCCACTGGCTATTACTCATCACATGATACATAGTGAATTGAAAATCTTACTTTGTGCTCTCCAAAGCCATACTTACTCCACACAATATATTCCTCAGAAAGTTATACCTATATAAATTCACATCTTTAAAATTAGTGATTCTGCTATAAAGTTATATGGAAACACCATTTTGACATTAAAAAAAATTTGACCTCTCAATTCAATCACTTGTTCACCTAATTATGCATACATCTCTGTGGGGTTCAGAATCATTCTGAACAGTGTGAATTATTCTGTAATACATTTTCTCAGGAATGCCTAATAAGTCAGCTAAAAATGGGGCTGGAACAAGAGTAGCCAGAACTTTGATTTTATTCTCTTTCCGTTCATTGTCTACTATCAAGAGACACAGGAAAACATAGTTTTACCTGCCTGTTGCCATATCACGTCAGGCAGTGATCTCATCACAAGAAAACCACCAGGAAGTGTTGTTCATTCATTAGGCGGCAATCATCCCCCTCTGGCAGTATACTGAACCAGTGTTAAGGTCTTTTCGATGAAATGTAAAACTAAGATCCTGAATAATTTGCAGTCAATTATTTAGGGGAATTTTTTTAATAATAAGGACTCTAGTTCTATTAGCCTCTACAGAGCTTCAGCAATATCCTCTTTGTAGTTTAAGAACAAATTCAAAAAATAAAACAAAAAAGCCCCCAAAACAATATATGAAAGCAACTAAAAAAATCTAAGCTTCACAAAGACAAATATACACACCATATGCCCCTATTAAGAAAACTACCAAGATAGACAGTATATTGCAGGTTAATAAAGCCTTTACTGAAAGTACTTAAGACAGTCTACTTGTAAACTTGTCAGAGTTTGCTAGGAACATCCCAGACCATTACAACAGCTACACCAAATCTCATACTATCCAGATGACATAGCAAGCATGCCAAAATTTGGTACTCTGGGACCACTGTTAACAAACTCCAAGAAGTCAACAGTATTTATTGAACCAAACCCCCACTCCTTCAGCTAGAAAAGTTATGTTCATAGGAGGTATTTCTGGACTTCCATGGTCCAGAAATGGTTTATGGTTCATTCTTAATATTGCTGTTCATGGCAAAACAGCTAACATGTTCAAAGTGAAGTTAGGTTCACTCCACCAGCTGGAATGTTTCTACTCTGAAGAGTCAAAAAGTCCAGAACCAAACAGAGGGTGCTGAGTTCCACAATGATCCCAATGAAGTCAATGGCGCCCTGCCTAACTTCAGCAACATGCCTCCTAGGACCATGCTTCATATAACTATTCTGATCTGGGACATTATACAAACAATACAAATTACCTTGTATTCAACATACCTGTAAAAATATGACCTCAAAGCTAGTTAAAGGAACACTCGTAAATCTAGTATTCACCAAGCATTTTATTTTATTCAGAGTTTTAAAAACATTTTATGGTAGAAGCATTCTGTACAGATCACTGCATTTTTTAAGAGAGAACTAAAACCAAAAAAGGAGTACCAGCATATATAAGAAAACCTTTTTGTGGCTCACAAAGTAATATTTTCCACAATAACAAGATAGGAAAATCGTTGGGTTTTTTTTTAATTGAAAGAGCAGGTAAACATTTATATTCAAACAGTAATTGTCAATATGAATACTAAATATTTTAAATTAGAGCAATCTAAAATGGCTAAATGCATATATTACATGTCTACAAAACAAAATCAGGAGTCAGTCTAAAAAAAATGAAAAGTAATTAGGATCTCAGAAACAAACAAATTAAAAAACAAACAAAAAAAACCCACACCACAACAAAAAACAAAAAAACCCAACAAAACTAAACAAACAAACAAACAAAAAAACCCACAAAAAACCCGAAAACAAACCAAAACAAAAAACCCCACCACATTAAAGGTGATACATTAAAATTCAAACTGCAATTTACTGGTGCCAGGAAATTGCCTAATCTTCTCAGTGCTCCATTGACTTCAGTGAGAACTCTGTGAGAATAAGCTTGCCAACACAAACCATATTGAAGCAAATTATTTATCTTCTCTTCCCTCAAAATATGTAATAAATTGAACTATCCTAACTACCTTTTTTAATACCAAATTGCAATTAAATTTATATAATTCTGTGTCACTGTTCCATTTTTAATTTTCTTTTAAGACTTTTTTTTAAAAAGCAATGAAATAAAACACCAATAGAGCACCACCTCCCTATATGGAAAGCTTAAAATAACTAGCAGACTTGACAAAAGAACAATATTTCAGAAAATGTCTATAATACCAACCTTCTGCGCAGGGCACAACTATCAAAGCTCTGTCAATAAAAACCGTGTTAGTTAGATGCTGGGCCACACCAACACTCGATGCTTCACGAAACTTAATATAACATACTTTGGAGGAAAAAGCAAGAGGTGCGTTGCTGAAAGATAAAAAAAAAAAAAAATATTAGTCACATTCAATAATTCTATGTTTGTATTTTTAACTATTACTCCTTAATAAAAAACTTTACAGCTCCTGGAATAGTCAGCTAAAAGGCAAGAGTATAGAAATTTACTGATTTGCCTACTTTACTATGTCAAAAAGCATATGTACAAAAGCATAGCATAGCATAGCACCTCCTCCTTCTTAACGGAAAATTACAGAAAAGCCAAAATCCCAAACTAACACGGCTAATTTTCTTTCATAATCTTGCTAAACAACACTGAGTAGCGTGTTCAATGTTACTACAAATTCTCTTTTAGCATCTACCTTAGTCTGGCATATCGTAGCGAGGAGAAACTTTTTTTTTGGAAAACTTTCTGGCTGGAAAAAAAACTTTGATCTGC
The DNA here is from genome assembly GCF_963264785.1 of Psittacula echo. NCBI lineage: Eukaryota > Metazoa > Chordata > Aves > Psittaciformes > Psittacidae > Psittacula > Psittacula echo. The sequence continues at coordinate 24,418,691 of NC_137742.1, read as the reverse complement.
TTTACCAACAGAGATGTCAAACACAAAAGCACTGTCATTTTGATCAAAACCAAGGAAGTTTGCCTTAAAACATGTACTCCCTTGTCAAGGCTTGTAACCTTTACCTAAGCAGCTTATTTCTTCATATGAAGGAAGCTCAGTGAAATCTCCAAAGAGGAAATGCTATAAATAAGATATTGCTGGAACATCAGCAGTTTTGATTTGAAAAGACCATCTGTCTTCTAGCAAAGCAGTAACTCATGGTAAATAAGTTGTAGAAACTGGTTCACCTAACCCTCCCTCAATGGAAACAGGAACACTTGGCAGCTTTCTGGAAGTGCAAGAAGCAGCTCAAGTTTAGTCCAACCCATCCTGTAGTCCCTCAAGTTCCAAGTAGGTACTCCCAAAGTTGTATGGAATTAATTAGATTTTAGTATTTAAATATAAGCTCAGAAGTTTGACACACATTATTTCATCATTTTAATTGCATAAATGAACGAAGAACTTAGTCTGAGATAGACAGACTGGTATGCTTCTGTTTACCAGAAAGGTAACACCTAAGTACCTACAGAGCAAGCCAACTTCTGCATGGCACACAGAAACACTTTATGATGGAAAATTCTGTGAAAACAGATACATTGAGGAAGCAAAAAAAAAAAAGGAATAGGAGAGATATATATACAAGTCAACCTTACAGAATTTAGAAAAACACTGCAAGTAAGTATAGGTGACATTTATTTAAACTACTTCAGAGGTTTTTTTTCTGTAGTTACACTAATATTGTAGAGCATATTGAAAAGTATATCACAGCTAAAACGTGTAGCTAAGCCTTCCAGTATCTGAAGGGGGCCTATAAGGATGCTAGGGAGGGACCCTTCATTAGGGACTGTAGTGGTAGGACAAGGGGTAACAAGTTAAAACTTAAACAGGGGAAGTTTAGATTGGATGTAAGGAAGAAGTTCTTTACCGTAAGGGTGGTGAGGCACTGGAATGGGCTGCCTAAAGAAATTGTGAATGCTCCATCCCTGGCAGTGTTCAAGGCCAGGTTGGAGAGAGGCTTGGGTGACATGGTTTAGTGTAAGGTGTCCCTGCCCAGCAGAGGGGATGGAACCGGATGATCTTAAGGCCCTTTCCAACCCTAACTATTCTATGATTCTATGGTTACATTTCTCCTGCCCATTTATTTTCCTTGTAGGGGCCAGTATTTTCACAGTTTCAAGTCTCCGCATTCAGGAAAGAAATAATTGTCTAGAATTTCTTCTGAGAGTTTCCAACAGCAAAAGTGGCAGCAAGCTATGACTTTCTCAGCAAAAACGTCTGCGTACAACTTCTAATCTTACATATTCTTAAGATCCAGACTTCCCTCACTGCAAAGATACTTCTTTATATGGCCAGAGGGGGTTTTGTTTGGTTTACTAATGGAAGTGTGGAAGGGGGATGTGTGGGAGGAGAGGGCATTTTGATACTGTTGCTTAGGGTTTGGCTGAAGGCTCCACTGAAAATTCTGCTGTCCAGATTGTTGAGACTTGAAATATATCCCAGGCTTTGTTTGGGGTATTTTTTGTTTGATTGGCTGAGGTTTTGTAGGGGTTTTTTTATTATTTATTTGTTTTGCAGTGTTAGTTGGGATGGTTTTTTCTTTTGTGTGTTTTTTTGCCGTTTTTTTTTTTTGCCTTTTTTTTGCAGGTTTTTTTTTTGCAGGTTTTTTTTGTTTTCATTACTTGCTTAAAACTATAATTCTGTTCCAGGCAGTCCCAGGCTTCATGAATAATCCTTATAAATTTCAACATCCGTAGAGGCACCTCTGACAAGTGAATTTTTTATATAGTATTTCTCCCCCTGCATTTCCTGGATTTCAATCACAAAAGCCACGTGGAAAGTATGCTAAAAAAATATTAACATCAGAAGACTGCTGCAAACAAGGCTGTAAAAAAAAAATGTCTTTGTACAAAGTCCATTATCAACAGAACTGGAAATTCACATCCATTAGAAATAAACATACCCAGCAAAGGCAACAGGATTACAAATTACTTCTACAATAAATTAACACGAATACCCTTTTCCTATATACATGAAATGACACATATAGAAGAGAACACAACTCCACTCTGCTCCAAAAACTCATGCTTGACTAAGTAAGTTGTTTTGTGTGTGAGCTGAACATCTGCATTACAGAATTAGAGAGAGAGAACAGGCTGCATTTCAACACAATGTAACGTAACACCTTCAGCTCATTGCTTAATATATTCAAAAAGTTAGGATAACACTAATTTTCATACTACATCTTTCATTATTCTTGAAACAAGAATTGTTGGCTTTATTTTTTTTTAATGATGTATTTCTATGCAAAGAATAGAAAAGGGAGTTCCAATCTCGGTGAAAGCTTCAACTTAACTTCAGTAACACACACACTCTCAAATTACTGAAAGCTGCTAAGTCACCTTCCTCTTATTCCTCAGCATGAATTAAATTTAACAAAGCATATTAATGTTTCTTAGTTAGTACTCTGTACCCATGAGACCTGCAGTTCACTAATTCAACTTACTTACTGAATTATGTTTTCCATCTAGAAACTGGACTGAAAAGTGAGTTTCCGCTGTTCCATGAAGCTAACAAAATTAATGCCCTAGAACGCATCGAAGTTTGGATGTCTTAGAGAATCAATTTTAAAGGTAACATCAGATGATAAAATATTCTGGCTGATTTTCATTCTAATGTAAAAAAAACAAAGTTCCTTTTAAATTGAATTAATAGAAAATCAGATTTTTTTTTTAAATCTAGGCCTTAGATCATTAAATACTTAAGGAAAAAACAGTAGCAGAAAATAATGTTAACAAATTGCAGACATCTATTTCACCATCTTTTTGCTTGAGACACCTTTGCTTCCCATGCACTTGTCAATGAAACTTTTTATTTATCGTAATATTATTCAAATATGTTCTCAGCGGGTCAACATGTTTGTTTCACAAGAAGGCTATTATTGTAAATAATTTTTCCAAGGTAGTAATTTGAAAGTCAGTTCGTATGTCCATACTCATTAGGCAAGGAAAATAGTATTTCCAAGAATTATACATAAAAACTATAAATAAAACCAAGAGTAAAATAAGTAATCACAAACCTGCATCTTACCTCTGATAAATTAATAACTTAGAACTGATGCTTACAGAATTATAACCTCCATATATCTATGTCAAAGCCTACTATGGTACTGGATTTTAATATTTTATGTGTATGCGCACACTGGCAAAATTTTATACATAGGCACAAATATTATTTGCATGTGAATTATCTGCATGTAAAGAAAGTTATCTATTTTAACTTAAGTGAAAAATAACACCACCATCTATAACAAAAAACCATATTCAGCCAGGAGAAAATTCTAACATATTAAGAAGCAAGTGTAGAATAAAACCAATGTAAAACCGTAGAAACTGTGTAAAAAAATCACCAGAGATTACGGAGTGTTTAAAACTCAGTAAGGCTGTTTTAAGCCTATCGTCACATAAATGGATTCCTATTACTTTTACTTTATATGTACATATTAAATCATATGTAAATTTTCAGAATGTTCATCATTCAAATCCACTCAGATGTAATGTAGTTACACATTCAAATTTATAAATATCAACATTTTCTTCAAGTTAGTTTTTAAAATCAGCATGTCATTCAGCTAAACATCTTCTTTGTATTAAAACTGAAGTATCTGGATGTGAATGGCTCCCTCCCCTTTCTGCTATTCCCATTTAATTTTCGTAAGAAAAAGACGGTTTTGAAAGAACAAGCTTACCACTCACTTCCTAGTACAACAAACGTATTAAAAAAAAAACAACTTTTGTTATTTTGTTATTTTGTGAACCTCAGAATCCCCCGTCAGACTGCATCCCTCACACGCAGCTGACATAAGAACAGCTACAGTGTGGAGAAACGTGTAATGTCCATTATTAACTGTAATTTTCTGCACATCTTGTCAGGGCTATTTCAAGGCAGGGCAGGTTCTAACCCCCTGTGAACCGCTATTCTGGGTTCTGTTCGAGCGGCGTTTTCTCGAAGAACAGAGGCCTTCGAACAGGCCGAGGAAAAAAAAAAAGGGTGGGGGAGGGGGGGGAGGTAAAAGGGGGAAAGAATATGGAGGAAGATTGACATAAGTAATAAAAAAATTGGTTTGTTTCACTGGCACACACCGGTTGGGCCAGCTGGGCGGCGATGGGGCCTGGGGCTCTCCCGCCCGCCTCCCTCCACTCAGTTCGACAGAGGAGAACGGTGGGCCGCAGAAAGGGGATTTTTACGAAAAAAGAGAAAAAACGACCTGCGCCGGAAAGCGGCGTGGTCACACTTCTCGCCAGGCTTTCGGCTGTGCCTCGGTGCCGGCTCCTCACAGAGGCCGGGCTCATCGCGGGCCGCCGGCTGCGGCACACAAACCCTGCCGCTCCGCGGATGCCACGGCTGCTCCCTTCCTCTGGCGGGGCCGCCATCTTAAGTACGGGCGAAACTCCCATCCCCTGCCGCTCCGGCCATATAAAGAGGTGGGAACACGTGACACACACCCTCCCGCGGAATCCTGTGGTGCCCGCACTCAAAATGGCGCCCAAGACCTTCTGCCTCATCCATCCCCCACCACCCCCCTCACTACCCCCCTCAGGACCTATCCCTCCTTCCAAATCTCTATCTCTCCGGAGTCCGGCACAGGCCCCACTTACTCCGGGGGGTAGAGGCGCAGTTCTTCAATATCTCCCAGGAAGCCGAAGAGAGTTCGCATCTGCTCACTGGTCACTGCCGAGGACAGGTTCGTGACCTGGATGACGGACGTGGGGCCCAGGGGGAAGCCCAGCGGCACCCCAATCCCTCCGCTGTTCATCATGGCGGACCCCTCACGGCCGCTCCGTTCCCGACGGTGCCACACGCAGCCAGAGAGGCGGGCCTGGCCACAGAGACGAGCACGCGGCTCCTACTGGAGCGCCCTGCCGCGCGGGCGCTCTAGCGGCACACTCCACTGCTCCCTGGAGGAGTTTCTGGGCGGGCAACATTCAACGCCCGCTGGATGGGCCTACCGGGAAGCAGCAGCCCCGCCCCGCGCAGGCCGGCCGCGGGCACCGCCCCACTCCCGGCGGAAGCTCACAAGGTGCCGACCAGACTGCCGTGGGGAGGGCGGGATCGGCGCGGGGCTTGAGCCCCGCCTAGAAAGGGGCGCGGGGCCGTGCGCGCCTTCTGACCGTTAACGGCCGCGTCCCCAGGGGCGTGCCCTCACGTACTTGCCAGCCGGAAACCCCGCCGGGCGGCGGGTCCCGGCACCTCGACAGCGGATGTCTTGTAGCAAAAGAAAAGGTTCTCCTTTTAAACCCGGAGTGCCAGAGGGCCTAGGTGCAGAACCCCTGTGACAGGGCAGCGTTGGGTTCCAGGAGGGGCAGTTTAATTACCATAAGGATTAAACCACTGAAAAAGCCCTAACTACATTTAATCAGGAAGGGGTTATAATGGAGTAAGTTGTCAATGGTTTCGTTGTTGGCTGGGCATCTGTCCCAATTAAATTGATTTTACCTGGAGTTAATAGTTCAAGCTCTCTTTAAAAATTAAATTGGAGAAAAATGAGACAGCACTGGGTGATCACCATTAAGGATCCAACTGCGGTCTTTCGTAGGTGGTAAAGAGCTGTGCATTGGAAAGATTTACTGTTTCAGATACGACTATTTTAGGTTTTTAAATTTCCTGTACCCCACACCTGAACTGAGGAGGGACTGAAGTATTTTTTAAGTTAACCTGGGCTGAAAAGTTTGCAAATTTGTGATAATTCTCTGAGCAAGTAGGTCGTCACAAAAGCTCCATAGATAAGCCTCAGTAGTGCTTCCTTTATTGAGGCTTAATGTTACAGAATTTTAAGTAGTGTCAAGCAATTGTTGGAATTTTACTTTAAAATGCCTATGTGTATGTTTCAGGTACTACTTACTTCAAAATGAATCAGTGCATGCATATTCTTTTTCCATATTCCAAAAGTACAAGAATTAAGATCGAAGTTAAATAATTTCTTTCAGCCGTCCTGATAGCTTTAAATTAGCCTAAGTTTAGAGAAGCTTAACTGGAGATTTCAAGATCGTTTGTTATATATTGTGCAAAATTAAACTCTAGTGTGATTGTTCTGTCTGTGAGAGCATTACGTGAAAATTTCCTGTATATGGACTAATACGTCTGATCCAAAGACAGCAGAGATGTAGAAGCTATTACTGCCTTGAATATTCTTGTCCTTTCTCCTTGCATCTCTCAGTGCAGGGTACCAGAAAAATGAGTTCTAAAATACACAAATGGAAAAGTCGCATGATGTCAGAACTGACTCCGATACCATCCTTCAGATAAAGCCTTGAGGAGTACGTATGAAATTCTGAGCTCTTGATCTGCTTCCCAAAGACAGAATGTAAGAAGTCAGTTTAAACTTTGTGCTTGTCAGGCTCTGCCACAGGACAAAACTAGCCCCCAAAGCCCAGTGCCAAAAGCCTTGATTCACACAGGCCACCGTTAAAATGCAAGAAGCAAACTATGACTCTGTTTTAGCCAAACTGTTCAAAATTTAAAAGTATTTGAGAGCCACTCCCTCTCCTATAATAAAAAACAGAGCTTCTGAGAGGAGGAAAAAAAAAGAAAAGGTATGCCATTGTGTACTCAAAATTCTTTCAGTTTCTTCAGAGTTGCTCCAGAAATAAGGCTGAGTGGGATTTGACAGTTCATAGGGGTCCACTGGAGAGCAGTTTTCAAACACTGTGAAGGCAGATAATAAATCCATGTATCAACAACATGCACGTTCATGAGGGCAGATAAGCAATCCCTTATGAAAATAAAAAAAGTGGGGTTTTGTTTTTAGAAGTACAGAGCAAATCTCAGAACATGGAGCATTTGCTTGTCCTTATCACAACATATCTTTTCTGTTTAATTAATCAGCTGAATTTTTCCTGTGTTTATAATTTACCGCTAAAACTGCATCCTTCCCTTTTCTTTTTAGATTCTGAAAAGCAACAGAAATACATTACCTTTACAGAGATCACAAAACTGAAATTCCATGTTACCTACAGGTAAAATGGTTTGGAATTGGCCAGTAGATCTTATAAAGTAATAATTTGTATTGACTGAGCAGTGCGTAGGTCACACATAGGATTTCCAATCTAAATATAAGTGTAAGATAGTCTATCAAAACTTTGTCTGAGGAAGCTTCTGTGAGTACACAAAAAATCTCAATGAGTTTGCATCACTGTCAGCAAAACCAGCCCATCTCAAAGGTTTGTATCAGAGTATTTGCCTGCATGTCAAACTGTTTTTCTCACTTGTCATAATATTTTTCACAATCACCAGTTCTTCCTTATGTTCATCCTTCACCAGTTGCTCAGCACTCTTACCAAACAAAGAAGAAAGACCAATAGGTACATTGTTCAAGGAGGAGCTGCCCATGTCGTTTAGGATGGCCATATGGCTGGTACTCTTTTCAGTGGGCATTTCTTTGCTGAATTTGGTTATCAAATGGCTAGGTGTTTCAGTGTAGGCTGTTTGTGTATCAACTCACATTAATAAATTTTCCTGATGTGAAAAAACACACTCTTTGGTTCTGTTTATCTAGTCAGGCTTTCATAATGATGCAATTATGCACTGAACTCAAAAAACTAGCAGTTTTTAAGGAAAAACAAATGTCCAAACATTAAAATAATCATTGTATAGCACAGCTTAAATTTAGGGAACTTTTGACATCTTATTGAGACTTCAGAAAAAGCTTGAATGAACGGTACAAATGTTTAAAATACTACCATCATTTAACCATAAGTAGCGCCTTTGGTTTTCATTAAAGCATTCAAGTTGTGTTTAGTACATGACTTTTATTTATACAAGATAGTGAAATTATATATTTAGCTTAATTTTTCAGTATAAAAGAGGGATTAAAATAGACATGTATCAATATGGTGAAGAGATCCAACAAAAATAAAGCATTTTTTTTCTGAATGTTCTTTCACAAGGAGTACTAGAATGCTACTAAAAGCCAGTATATTTGTATAGCTTTTGCTACTTCAGTTTGTTTCCATACACAATAATTTTACACCATTTGCCTTACTGTACAACCGAAATTCAGATGTGTTGATGCAGAACACAGGAAAAAAAAAATGCATCTTTTACAATATGAATATTCCTCCTCTTGTGAATCCATCAAGAGGCATAATCTTCAAATGCCAGTCTTCTCCTACTAGTCACAGTAGACTGCCTGTTCAGACTGATTGCTGATAATACTCTTATTTTCTCAGCTTTTGCCCAGACATATGCTGCAGGTCAGGATATTTTTTCTGCTGCTCCTAAATCAGTCAGGAATTTTACTCAATGTATAAATTCATGCAGAGATGCATGCCAAGGTCTGGATGTAGCCAAAACCTCAGTTTTCATAGCATGAACTGTTTCCCATCAGAGTAGGCGATTACGATGACATCTGAAAACAAGAGTCTATGTTTTGTCTACAGTTATTTCACCACATTTTATTTCAGAATAAAACTGCACATGGAAGTAGGATTTTTGAAATATCTGATGCAATTCAGATTCACAACTCGGTTTAACCTGAACTAACTTTCAGATACAAATCAGAAAATGTTAACTTTGCAGCATTTCAGAGTCAATAGACATAATTCTAAACTCCACATATTTTTCTAGTATAAAATTTCTCTAGTAGTAGGTTTTTGGGGTTTGGGTTTGGTTTGGGTTTTTTTCAGATGAAATTTGATCTAGGTATCTTAAAATCCTGCCTGTGTTACTAACATATGAACTCTGCATAGTCATTATAAGCACATTTCGAAGTTGCTGCCTCTTAATGGCAGTCAGCTATGTAAACTGGCATGGTAAACTGAAACAGCTCTGATACTTCTGCATATGCTTTTTATCTGGTTTATGACAAACACATAAAAAAAAGTTAGGATTGTTGTATTTAGTATAGCAATACCAGTTGGAAGAGTCACATTAACAGCTGTATGAGTGTGTTTTATAATGAAGTTCCCCTTCTCCCCATAAAATTCTTAAAGATTGAGTAGTTTTACTCAGATTTCAATTCTTTTTAAACTTACTCTGAAATAAGATGAGGGACTTAGCTGACAACCAGTAGTATCTAGATGGTGTTTTTATCTCTGATTCTCCAAGCACATACTAGCAAAGGAAGAGTATCACCACCTTTTAAAGACTGGGAAAATGTGGAGAGAGATCTGAGAAGATTCTGCATCCAGTTGTCATGTCAGGGCAGCATTTCTTCAGTCACTTGTGAAATCTAGTATCTATTTTCCACACAACACTACTTGGACTGCTGAAGCATTTCTTCTTCAAAAGGGGTCCTCAGAAAGCCCTCTTTTAAACCGCATAAAATTCTATGTATCAATTTTGTAAATTTATATGAAATTGGAAGTTTTATGAGATACTTTTAATATCAGTATGTGTGAATATGTATGTGTAGGGGAAAGAAAAGGTTAAAATTCCACACTTTTTAAGAAATTATTTAATTTTGTGTCCACTGAGAGATCTACTTGATATTTTTCTGCCAGGACTGGCTATTGGAACTGGTCAGGTAGGTGTCTGCTATTTCTGGAGAAAAATACCAACTTTTCTCTTTGCTTTGAGGTTTGTCTTCCTGTGAAGGATATTGATTTGAAGGAGAATAATCCCGGTATTGCTGCAGATAAAGTGGCTGCTTTAATTTTCTCTTACATGCTGAATTTCAAAGAATACTTCTTTTGCCTTAAGTCTGAAAAATAATACCAGTTTTGCTCATAATCAGTCAACCAAATTATTCTTATGTGAGACAGAGAAAAAAATATGAATAATGGTAACTTGCACACTTAAAAATCTAATCAGGTATGTCCTGCTGCGTGACAGGATGAGGAGATCTGGCACAGTCACCCTTTGCCAGTAATTCTAGTTCCTAGCCTCCTAGAAATTGTATCAGAATATAGTCTCCCACTGACAATAGAAGGATTAGAATCTTTATAATTACGCAGTTTGAAAACATACTGGAATATAACTCAGCACAAATAAACATGAACTTTTTATTTATAACTTTAAATTGAAAGTGGCATAAAATAGACAATATTGCAAAGTGGATTGAGTTCAGTAAGTACTAATGCTAAAAATTTTCTTACATGTCTTTAAGATGTTTTGGTATCTTCAGATGTCTTAAAATATAAGCACATCATGATTAATGCCATAATAGAATAATTACAATATACAATTAAGAAACTACCACACATCCCTTACTGTAAAGACTGTCGCATAATTTGAATCATGAAGTGTATTTCCATAGCTTTTTTATTAAAATGAGGCAACAACAATTTGTTCAGAGGTTTTATCTGTTTGGAGACTTTTCAGCATGGTTTCTAATCCTTACATGCATCAACTCCAACCTCATCAGTCATTTCTTGTTACAGTTAGCAAATGAGATAGTTTTACATGATTACTTAATTTGTCCCAGGACTTAGTATTAAGTCAGCTAACCAGCTGTTAATATCTATTTCAATACTTATTAATAAACCTCACTTTCTCCATAGAGGAGTGGTCTGGGTTCAGCAATAGCAGTCATTTTTCTAGGGAAAATTTCTCTAGCATGAGACTCAGAAAGTCCTTCGTCAGACTAAACATTACCGAGCAACAACTAAAAACATCGGTGTTGTCAGCATTGTTCCCAGGCTGAAAGTCAAAAACACAGCACTGCACCAGCTACTAAGAAGGAGAAAAACGATTGCTACTGCTGAACCTAGGACAAGGAGCCATAGCTTTCAGCTTACTTCTGGCAGAAACTGTCTCAGCAAAAAAATACCTTTTCCATATTCAGAACCAGTTGTTGATTATTCTATTGTGAATGGATGTTATTGCAGACAAAAATCAATCAAATATGCTAAAATGTTATGATGTTAGGAGCCTTGGCACAATACTTTCAAATCATGTATTTTTCCAATGCATATTTACAATTCAGTAGAAGGCTTTACCCCCTTTTCATTGGTTTGCTGTTTGTTTTCTGCAGTTTCCTTCACAAATCATCAACATTAGCAAGTGATTGGAATTTCTCTGTAGAGCATCTGGTTCATCTGCTACCAGTTTCTCTATTCAGAGACAGTCCTTGAGAAGGACATTACAAGTTACACGTTAACTGAAACTTCCAAAGCTCAGTAACATCGCTTGAAGGTGCACAAAGTACATGGGACCTGATGAAATGCATCTACAGGTCCTGAGGGAACTGGTGGATGAAGTGGCTCAGCCGCTATCCATCATATTTGAGAAGTTATGGCAGTCCATTGAAGTTCCATGTGACTGGAAAGGGGGAAACATAATCCTGACTTTGAAAATGGGATAAAAAAAGGAAGACCCAGGGAATTACAGGCCAGTCAGTCTCACCTCAGTGCCTGGAAAGATCATGGAGCAGATCCTTCTGGCAACTATACTAAGGCATGTGGAAAATAGGGAGGCGATTGATGACAGCTAAAATGGCTTTACTAAGGGCAAATTGTGCCAGATTTTGTGGCTTTCTGTGATGGGGGTTATAGTGTTGGTGGATAAAGGAAGAACAACTCATGTAATTTATCTGGACTTTTGCAAAGCATCTAACACTGTCCTGAGGGACATCCTTGTGTCTAAACTAGAGAGACATAGATTTGATGGTTGGACCACTCAGTGTATGAGGAATTGGCTGGATGGTCCCACTTGAAGATTTACAGTCAACAGCTCGATGTCCAGCTGGAGACCAGTAACGAGTGGTGTCTCCCAGGGATCAGTGTTGGGACCGGTTTTGTTCAACATCTTTGTTGGTGACACAGACAGTGGGATTGAGTGCACCCTCAGCAAGTTTGCCGATGACACCAAACTGTGTGGTTCGGTTGATACGCCGGAGGGAAAGGATGCCATCCAGAGGGACCTTGACACGCTTGTGAGGTGGGCTGATGCCAACCTTATGAAGTTTAACCATGCCAAGTGCAAGGTCCTACACCTGGGTCGGAGCAATCCCAGGCACAGCTACAGGTTGGGCAGAGAAGAGATTCAGAGCAGCCCTGCAGAGAAGGACTTGGGGGTGTTGGTCGATGAGAAAATGAACATGAGCCGGCTTCAGTGTGCGCTCGCAGCCCAGAAAGCCAACCGTATCCTGGGCTGCATCAAAAGGAGCTTGACCAGCGGGTTGAAAGAGGTGATCCTGCCCCTCTGCTCTCATAAGACCCCACCTGCAGTCCTGCATCCAGCTCTGGGGCCATCAACACAAGAGGGACGTAGACCTGCTTGAGCAAGTCCAGAGGAGGCCATCCATGAAAATGCTCAGAGGGCTGGAGCACCTCTTTGATGAAGACAAGCTGAGAGAGCTGGACTTGTTGAGCCTGGAGAGAAGGCTCCAGGGAGACTTTAGAGCAGCTTCCAGTTCCTAGAGGGTGCCTACAATAAATCTGGAGAGGGACTTTTTTCAAGGGCTTGTAGGGACAGGACCATGGGGAATGGTTTTAAACTGGAAGTGGGCAGACTTAGATCTAAGGCAGAAGCTCTTCCCTGTGACGGTGGTGTGGTGCTGGTACAGGTTGCCCAGAGAAGCTGTGGCTGCTCCATCCCTGGCAGTGTTCAAGGTCAGGTTGGATGGGGCTTGGAGCAACCTGATCTGGTGGAAGCGGTCCTTGTCCATTGGGTTGGAACTGAATGATCTTTAATGTCCCTTCCAACCCAAACCGTGATTTGTTACTGCAACTTGAAAATGTTGCCGAAAATCAGCTATACACAAGTAAGTAACAAAAATTGAGTAAAGGAAGATTTTGAGAAAGATAGGGGTTTTTTTATTGTTTATTATTTTTTTTAATTCTTTTGTGATACATGGCTCTTTTGGTTTTGGCTGGAATAGTTATTTTTTTATTTCTTAGTAGCTAAGAAGCCCTTGGTATATGGCTAAATTTTGGATTTGTGCTGGAAACAGTGTGGATAATGCAGGGATGTTTTCATTATTGCTGAGCAGGTTACAAAGAGCCAAGGCCTGTTCTGCTTCTGACATCACCCCACCAGTGCGTAGGCTGCGGTGCACAAGAAGCTGTGAGAGGGGAGACAGCCAGGACAGCTGACCCCAACTGACTCAAGGGTTATCCCACATATGTGGCATCGTGCTCAGCATATAAAACTGGGGCAGAAGATGCAGGAAAGGGAAGACGTTCAGAGTGATGGTGTTCATCTTCTCAAGTAACCATCACACATATTGGAGTCCTGCTTTCCTATGCATGGCTGAACACCTACCTGATCATGGGAAGTGGTGAATGAATTCCTTGTTTTGCTTTGCTTGTGTGTGAGTTGCTTTTGCCTTACCTATTAAACTGTCTTAATTTCAGCCCACAAGTTCTCTCCCTTTTACCTAATTCTCGTCCCCCATTCTACCAGGGGAAGGCAGTGAGTGAGCAGCTGGGCGGGACTTGAGTTGCTGGCTGGGGTTAAACCCATGCCATAAGGAAAACTTACTGAAATGGTGTCCTTGATCTTGACAAAATATGGCTCCAATTACTCAGACTGTGAGAAATCATATAATCACATAAAACTGGCCGAGACAAATTCAGACACTATAGCCAATAGTCAACTTCTAGCCAAATTTTATATACTTCAGCCAAGAATTCATCAGTGCTGCAGGACCACAGCTAGCATATTGCCTAAACAATGCATTGAATTGACAAGCACCAGGTCTTTTTTTTTTCCTGTTGATTTCAGTTGGCCACTTTATGTTCTCAGACAGAAATGTTCACTTTTACTTTGGCTACTTCATTTTTTCATGCAATAAAAACTCTTTCAGGCAGGAGCAATCTTATAGTAAAGGAGCTTTTGATGGAGTGGAACCTAATTTCAAGGTAGATGGTGCAACAGAATCTTCCGGAAACATTCCAAAACTGAATTTAATCCATGGTAACAGAAATAACACACCAAAAATGCACTTCCTCTCTGAAAAAATGCCTCCAGTCAGAAAAGCACAAGTTGGACCCAGCATTCGCAGGTGCTTGATTAGAAAGTAAACTGTTGGGTAACAAACCAAAGTAGGAGATCAGAGGCTCAACTACAAGGGAATGAGGCTTACCTAACAAATAATACCTGTGAAACAGGAAAGAATAAATTTGAAGCATAAAAGAATACAAAAAGGTCTTCAAAGAGAAAGTTCATAAGGAAGAAATGAATGGGGAGAGAATGCTCAAGTCCAGGTAGGGAAGCAGATACAGAAAACCTTAAGTAAGGAGGGGCCCAATGATCTAGGGTTATCAGGGCTGTAACCTGTTGTGGTTAGAGTCAGTTTTCTGTGCAGAGGAAGTAGGAATCCAAGATTCACATATGCAAGGAAAAAAGACTAAAAAGTTTGTGTTACTACTTTGTCAGGTGGTTTCCAGGAAGTCTGGATGTAAATCTGCATTTACCTCTCCTGGGAAATCCTTTGCCTGGATCTTCACTTTCTTTTCCTTGTGCATCTCATCAGAGTGCTCTCATTTTAACATTGCTCCTTGACAAGGTCACCCCTCTCTGCTATTGAAACTACTTAGTTTGCAGCAGATGAAGACCATTCATCTCTTTAGGAGAGAAGCCACTGGCTGCCCTAGCTGATTTCACTGCAAGACTGGGTCATTCACAGAGTATTTTGCGTAACCCAGTCTTGCAATGACCTAGAGCAAACTGCTGGCCACTGATATGCTCAGAGCTAGAGACACAAGTGTCTCTGTATATTCATAAAGTACTGAGGCATACAGAAACTACAGAAGAATAAAATAGTGTTATGGAGAATTTCTGAGAGCTTGAATAAGTCAAATTACACACAGCTTTAAAGAGCATTAGTTTATTATCTATTCTCCATGTGTTACCTCAGAAACAGTCTAATGATGTACAAAAATTTGGAATGTTGAATAAATGCTGATCAATAAAAACATTTCGTAGCTGTTGATAAGGGAGTATTTCTAAGCAAAACCCAAATAATCATAAAGGTTTGATTCCGTGTGTTGCTTATTGCTATGTTTGTGTTCATAGAATGCTTTCAAGTATATACACACTTTTTAAGTCCAGTCCAAAACAGAAAATAAAAAATATTTACATAATAAATATGTGGGAGACTCCATCTTTTCATTGTATCAGTTGAACTGATTCTTTAATGAACTATATTAAGAATAGAAACAATGAATAGTTTGCCTCAACTCACTGCCATGCTGAGTAACTTAGGCTGCTGATGGATTTTATTCTATTCAAAATGTAGTTTAAGATGTATTCAAAGTGAAAAGTGATGATATTGTCTCTCTTCCTGCTAAATCCTGGATGGACTAGTTCAGGAGACACCTTTCTCCCACTCTGCAAAATCACCTAGTTTCACATGTGTTCACACACAGACACTCAAGGAACAAACACATTTCAATCCACTGAAAACTCCAACATTTACTGAGTAAAATCATCATAATCCATGTTTTATTAGATGCTTAATTTGCTAATTTACTGAAGACAAGCTTTGGCCAAGTATTTCCACAAGAAGTACTAAACTTCCTGCTATAAACCTCTACTTCTATAGTTCTACCACAGCCAAACAATTTTTGGTAGAATTCTCCTGTGATACATAAATCTGAAAATTAAGTGACACAACAACATTTAAAACTTCTGTTACCATTAAAGCAAAATACAATACAGTATAATTCCTCAGTGATATATTTAAATGTACTGCAAAATGTATACAAAGTCAGTCCAAGATCAGTAAAGAATCAGTTCTGCTTTTTGGACTTTTCCCTTCTCAAAGATACCGGTTATGAAGAAGACCAAGGTAATTTAGGACTTGTCTGTATGCATTCCCTTTAAAAGGTAGTGTGTGACAGAAATAACATGATTAAAAGTAATGAAGATGTGATGGGAATATTTTGCATTTTCAATAAAAAAATAGAAACTAAACAACAACAAAACACATCTTAGAAGGGGAACACTGAGGCCTGCCATTATATAGCTATGTTTCTCATTCTTTTCTTTGAAGGTTAACAGCACACAGAAAATAAGTGAATTTTATCAAAATACAGCACATTTCTGCTAATATATCAAAAAAATCATTTTTCTATGTAAATATTACTGAAAATCAACTAAAAAGAATTAAAATATACAAAGAGTTGTTAAAGGGTTTCAATTAAAATTATTAGAACTATACACAGTACAATAAGCAATAGTTAACATCTTTGAAAGAAGTGCAATAATATTGAGTTCACTTATTTAAAAAGTACTGCCTGTTTATTACCACTAGCTACGTAAAATCCCCCTCTCTTCCAGCTCATTGTAGAGGCTGGTGTTTTTGCTAGCTGTATTAAAAGCGTTTACTTTTGTACACATGGGCTGAAAAAAAAAATCAATTTATACTTGTCTGAAACTACCAACTTACAGGTAATTAAAAATGAACTGCAATAACTTAATATTGCTCCAATGGCAGGCTAATCATTAGCCCTGATTAAAAACAGTTATTGGTCTTCTATGGCACTTTTCCCTGGTCCATAACAACCGTGTATTAATTATCACTGCACATTATGCAGTCTTTATTCAATTAAAAAGGAGAAAGAGAAAAATAAAGTTAATGTTTCTGGTAAACAAAATTAACAGAAGCATAATTGAATATTTTATATAATAATAAGGAACAAAGGCAGCCTGTGGTAAATCACTATTACATTAATATAGTTAGAAACCCTTTAATGACTCTGAAGTGTCTAGTTCACATTTAATGTTACCTGTATGAACAGCCCTTTAAGAAACATCATTACGAACTGGTTGGTTGTAAGTACACCCTCCCCCTCTGCTCTCCATCTCACCACAGCAATTCTCCCATCACTGTTCAAAGCTTTACAAACTTGCTTTGGTTACCTAGCTCCATGCGTATAGTTTCCTTTTTGATCAACAAGGCAATGCAAAGGCCGAACAAAACTGAGATGTCTTTAATAACCTTTCCTGCACCATTTAGTTTGTGTGTTTTTAAATATATACTACAGGCAACAACCTTAAAAACTGGCCATTTCAGTTTCATTTTTAAAATCGGTAAGTTTAAAATGGAGTACTTTTTACCAAGATAAAAATGTCACCATTTGCACAAAATTGGGATTTCCACAGCAGAGAAAAACTGCTGGGCTCATTTCCACAGTACAGTTGAAAAAATTATGTATGCAAGAAAACCCAACTGAACATGAATCACGTGGCAAATGAATATTCAATGACTACGTTAAGAACAAATCCTGTAAAATATCACAAGTTTGTAGTTACAGTCTTCCTAGAAAACACCTTAAGCTTTTATTGCATTTTCTATTGGTAGACGTACACTCCAGAGCTAAACACTTTGTCTTCTTTCCTGATGTCAGATTTAGATAGCAGATAAATAGTTGTCTCACCTGACCTTTATTCTGTCCAACCAGCACCACCTTCCATCTACCCATTCATCCATACAATGTGCACATAGCAAAGCCAACATTTTATATCCCCATTTCATATCTAAATAAGTGGTTTCAGCATAACACATTAATATCTAGTAAATAAAAATAAAGGCAATAAACAGCTACAGGACAGACAGCCCTGCCATCTGCCCATTGGCTACAACTGAGGCTTTGCAAAGCCTTGCACAAAGTTTAGTGATGTGTATGAATTATCCAAAAATAAACCTACCATCTGTACAAAAAAACAACACAGGTTTGTTCTTGGAGGTGTGATCCTTAGATTGCTATAATGCTTAAAAACAAGTTTAATCACCATATGCATTTCCAAAATGATTTCCTGTATGTTCCATACAGTGGTATGCCCTCCCTTAACCACAAGTTCATATCTCCTGTACAAATTTTGATCGTAATTATCGCAATTTTTTTTGAGCTCCTTTCATGTATAAAAATAAGCAAAATACTCAGTTTCTCGTAAGTCCTTCAATGTATCCTGCTGGCTTTTCCCCCACATCCACAGTACTTATACAGAAACTTCTCGCACAATGATGAGTTCCACTGCATTCTGAAAAGTCTTTAGCAAAGATACTGCTTGTCCATGATCAATATTGATGAAGCTGTATCCATTAGCCTAAAAAGAAACATTTAAAGTTAAAAGTGACAGCCTCTTATGCCATGTTAGTGAAACATGTCATATTTCATGTTTTTATTTAAGGTTTAAATAACCAAATTCTACAGTAATGCAGACAACAAAACACTCCATCTTTGCAGATTATGTTGTCAATGTGAGTTGGACATGTACCTGTATTGTACAAGAAATTAAACTACCATGTTAGCTCTTGCAGAATTTTGCCTAAAAGGTATTTCAAATAACCAAAAGAGAAAACAAAGACATCTAATTCATCAGTCTTAATACAGCCACACCAAAAAAAAAGCAAACGCAGTACAAATTACACGTCCTAGTTTAAATATCAGAATATTAGAAATGGCATTAGTGATAAATTTAAACTGTTGAAGCCTTTAAGAAAAAACAGTAATTGCACTGAGAGCCATTTTAGGGTGTGAGACCTCCTGAGGTCACCCCCAGCTTGAATATTCCTATGACTCTAAACAACATTGTCATTCCTGGGACAGGTTCGGCTTGGCAAACAAAGGCACACCTAGGTGGCCTACAAAAGAGAGGGAAAACATGGCTATGGTTCAACTTCTCAGGTTGTACTACTGCAAACTCATGTTCAGTCTGGGTGGTAAAATCTTGCAGAATGACAGATTTGTATAGTTTAAACTATTACTGCTTCCAGCTATGCATCCAACCTTTCTCCCTGAGCTACTGCCCCTCACATGGTGACAGAGGGAACTGGTCGCATGCTCTGCACCTTAACTGTGCGATTTTGGGGCTCCAGCTCCTTATCCCATCACTGAACATTTGCTGTTGTTCAGCTGCCAACTGAAACTTTGTTGTAAATGCAGTGGGTTTTATATCTGTCTAGGGTTGCTGACAAAGATTTTTACATACAGACTGTTCAGGCAGCAAAAGTGGCAATAACCCTTCCAAATCATCATAGCTACAGAATGTCCTAACATGCTGGTGTTCAGACAACACATTATTTAGAACACTGCATGTGAATGACCACGAGTTAAATAACTGAATGATAGTAAAGCCTAATGAAATGTGTACATTCCATCTTGAAAGGCAACATTTTCTGCCTGTTTTCTGTCTTTAAAAGTGTGAAAAATGTTAACAGTTTGAAAAACATGATCCAATTGATTGTTTCAGCCTGTATCACCTATCCTAATGTTAGATGGAATAAAATTAAGAGCATCATCCCAGAATGTAAGAACACCTCTGGAAAAGACACTGGTAATCTATCTGAAAATTGAACATTCTTCTCTTAGAAAAGGTGTAAACAAAAAATCAATTGGTATATTACATAGGCTGATTGGTATAATATTGGTATAATACATAGGTTGATTAAATGACTACAGTACCTGAATTATTTTATCTCCAGGCTGCAACAACTTAGATGCTGGTCCTTCTGGTTGTACTCTGGTTACAAATATACCCTTGAAAAACAGAGGTAGAAAACATTTTTGACAACTTATTTCATGAATAGTAGGATAGCATGAAACAGATGTAATTAAAAACATTTTTTTCCATTTTTCCATCCCAAGAGAATAAAATACTATTCTACAGGTCTACTGGATTTTGACAGCCTTCCTTTTCTGATGTTAAATCTAGGAGAATTGCCTTTAAAGGAGTACAGAAGAGCAAATTCTGATCTGCCTTTGTTTAATTTAGCAGATGTATACATCAAGATTATAAACCACCAGATATATGGCTGTAGGCTAAATCATGTTCTATTTTAAGACGGTTCCTAATTGTAAACTCCATAATTCAGTATGTCAAATCTGTTGACTGATATCTGGAACTGTGTAAGAACCACTCAGCTAAAATAAACCTCTGTATTGACATGTGACCATTTTAGTCACCTACCACCTTAATTTTCCGTATCATTTGTCCCCGGTTTTCTCTCTTTCAGTCCTGGAGTTTAGTGGTTTGGGAAATAGATACCTTTTTTTTTTTTTCCCACTTATTGCTAAACATTAGAAATATTATTATTAATCAGAATGATTTTGAGATGCATTTGTATAAAATACTCACATCATCTTCAGGTCTGAATGGATTCCCTCTTCCACCAACTCCTCCTGATATGCTAAATCCAAGTTCTGGATCCTTGTCAATTCTCACTCGAATCTAAGTAGTTACAACCAAAGTTAGATGCTAACTGGCTGAAAATCTGCATTCAAAGCTACTGTAATGAAATTATTACTAAGGAATTCAGGAGAACAAAAGTTTTAGAAAGAAAAAAAAAAATTAGAAAAAAAGCCTTTATCACAGTTCAAGAAAATATTGTATCTCATAATATTAACTCAGAACAAGACTCCAATACAACTGCATCATGTATCATTGTACATAAGCTTTACTCCAGTACCTCTATTATTATAATCATAGTTCATGTAGGCTTTAAATTCAGAGATATTTTTGATATTATGTAAATAAATTTAATGCCCCCAGCAAATACACATTTTTATGAAAGAACCTGTTCTTTTTATTTCATTGCTACCTCCAACTGAATTTTAAAAATCAAGCCTCGTTCCTTCTTTCACTCTAAGTTCTATGTAGCCAATATTGTCTCTCCTTTCTGTTGCCAGAATGGTTGACTAGAAAACATTCTACACAAGCAGGGCACATTCTCATTCTAGAACAGAATGAAAACATAGTTTTCAGTATTTTCCTAAAATATTCAAAACAATACAATGTTCTTCTGTCCAAGTACAGAAAGTAGGTTGACCACAATGAAAGAGATGCTAAATTGTGTAAGAATTTATTACCCACATCTGCTTATGATAAATAAAACTGATAATTATCAGGCATGCATCAGATGCTCACAGTTTTCTTATCCTGGCTTTTGCTTATAGAGGAACATTTCTACATATGCAGGTTTTTGAACCTTTCTGGATAGCAATGAATAGATGCAAAGTACTCTAAATTGTACTGCTACTTTGAATTTTCTCAGTTCCTAGATAAACAATGAGTTGGTGATCAATAAATGTAGTTGAGAAATTAATTTCTAGCTCAGTAAAAAGATTCAAGTTTAAGTTTCTGGTACATTCTGTTAAAAAATCTATTACATTTCTCTCAAAACATTTACAGAAAAAGTAAAAAGAGCTCAAAACTAGAAGGAATGTATGATTTCAGTAGTAGAATTGCACTGACATAAAATGCTGTCTTTTGCTGAAGATAAATTCCTGTATGATATCTGTCACCATCTACAAAGAAATGGTAATAAACAAAGCCAATCTAACAATTCACCCCCACTGACACGGAGATGCTATATCGTCAAGTTAGATTTTATTCTTACCTCTTGCTTTGCCAATTCATGGCTTTGTCTGGGAGAACATTGGGACTGAGAATAGGGAGGTTGGTGGGCAACTTTCAACATCAGATAATCAATTAACTGCTCTCTAGATGGATGTCTTGCTACTGATGATTGAGGAGGGAGATGATGGACTTGGCTGTAGTTTGCCTGAGATCTCTGAGGCTGGCACATTTGTCCATTTGTCAAAGGTACCTGCATAAAACATGAATACTCAATGTCACACATTTTATAAGTAGCAATCCTCATTTCCTCCTTTATTACTTCAATACTTCTCATGCTTGACTGCTTTTAATTTAAGGAATATGACTAAAACTACTGTTCTGGATCATGTACTATTATACTAGATTTTCTTTATAGTCATCAGCTCTGGCCTTCTGATAACAAATCTGAAAATCAAAAGCTTAGAGTGCTGATCTAACTAGACCAGACTAGAGAGCCTTTGGTTTTTAGCACTTGTTTCACTGAGCTTACCCAGCCATTATTTTGTCAGTGCAACTGACAGTATTGACACTTGATTGATATCATTATAGTTTGCATTTTTACTGCATTAAACTCAGATTTTGTAACAATTCCCTGCAGATCATACAGAAAATAAAAATCCCACACAGAAATTATATGCTTTCGAAACTTGTTTTGGTGACCACTTCACAAGAAACCCTTTCAAGCAAATTCACATACAAGTTCAAGATCTTAGTATCAAAAATGTAATGGTATTTCTAATAAACATTATTCTTTTGTTAATACATCTGTCACTGATTCGATAGGTATAATGATGACAAACAGCAGTAAGGTACACAACTGCTAAGACATACAGTGCATTCAAAACATGTCACTAGGAATGATGCCAGAGATAACATTTCTTATTGAAGCCTAAGTTACTGTTCAGCTCTGCAGCTTTGTGCTGAGATGGACAGCCTTTTCCCTCTTTGCCCATATGCCTTGTGCTCTTAGCCATCCTAAGCAGTCACTTGTGTGTGTATGACTTCCACATTCCAAAAATGCTACAGGCTTGAGTTACAGGTATTCTGTGCCTGCCACCATTATTCCATTAATTATATGATACAAGGATATTAAAATATTCTCCCTCTTCTCAATAAATATTATAAAAACTGAAGTGTGCAAATGTCAACCCTTAACCATGTTATGTGAATGGACACAGAATCTTTGCATGATTTTCTACTGCCTTTTCTGAAAACGTAAAGCATGACAGGAAAACTATTTTGTTGCACTGTATGCAGAGATTACATAGGCAACACCTATGCAAATTCCCCATATCCAATGTCTGCAGAAATGCAATTGGAATTGCTGAGGTTATAAAAGGGGAATCAATTGCTGCATTGTAATAATTTACAAGCATTCATTTAGTTTCATGGTTCTGCCTCCGTAGATGGTCCTCAGAGATCAATACCGAATGTCTCCTAAAAACTCTAGTTTATCATCATAATTTCATCACGACAGATTTCAGGTTTGTTCTTTAACAGGTTTAATTGGCTTCAGATAGCTATCCTGAAATGATCTGCTATATTGAACTTTTACTTGCAATTATGTTTTTTGCTGCAAATTTCTTCCTTCAAAGCCCCTGCTAAAGGTAAATAACAACTATCTCCCTTAGTATAGCTAACTATTTTGTCTTCCTAAAAGAGGATGCTATTTCATTTATGCCACCTTTTACATGGGTATCACATTTTAAAGAAGCTCCAGTTCTAACTGCTATCCCAGCATGTTTCTACTACCAACAAAAAAATATATCCTTACAAATAATAATAAATATATCCCATCCATGGTGTCATGTAGGTTGTTACCTGCACAGCTATTTTCTTCATGCTGTCCGGAGGAACATCTTTGAGACTAAGTGTAGCAGATGGGTAATTCTGCTGTCCTGAAATGAATACTTCATCCTGGCATTGGTCTCCTGGAGTAGAAGCTTGGGGATGCTTTAAGCAGAATGAAATAGTAAAGATGGTTGTCTTTATATAATTAAAACAAGTAAACAAAAAATCTCATAAGAATCCCAGAATAAAACATTTTAAGGTCTTCATCATTATTTTTCTTAAATAGTACATTGCTTATGTAGAAAATCTTATTAGCCAAGACATCACACACATAAAATATTGATGGATATTTACAAAAACTAGCAACTGTAGAGGTGCCTTTGATCACCAATAAACTGATAAGAAAAATCAACAAATGCCTATTCAGGAATTCATATCCTTAAAAGAAGTCTTCTGTTGACTTTATTCTATTCACTATGGATACTCTAACATCACTAAGGATGCTTGGCCTTAGAGTAATTCCCTCTTATTTTCTTACAAACTAAAACATTAATTTTCTTGAATGTCTACAGTATCTTACAGAACAGTTTACATCATCAGAAATTGTTTGGGGGAGGAAAAAGCATAACAGGATATTGTTCAAGCCTTTATCAATCTAGGTTAAATTCAGAATTATAATGTCTTGGTCACATATGTACGATGAAACCAGACAGTTTCACGTATGTTTATCTATCTATGAAAGCCAATTAGAAAACTCAATTTCATGACATTGAATTGAAAAGCCTTGCAATAAGTTTAACGAATATGAAGTAAAGGCAAAGTATCTGATTTAATGCCTATAAAAATAATCCAGCACATAACTTATATTCCCTTTATTGAAAGCACTGTCCATATGTAAAATGATAACTTTATCAATTTAAGGACACCTCTCATAGTTTATTCTTTCCCCATTTATATATTGCAATAGCCTCCTGAAGGTACTCACTCGAACAATGTGCACACCAGAACCTCTTCCGTCTGCAACACTCAAGGCAACACTACCCTGGCTGCCATGCAGATCCCTAGAGCTGCCATAGTGAAAGCTGCTAACTGCAGCATAATTGGAATTAAAGGACCTAGACAGCATGCTCTGAATAAAGAGGGGACAGATTTAACACAGTGATTAGTGCAGCATGCATAAACCACAAGACATGTTATACATAGACTAATACAAACATATTCCATTGTCATGCAAGATAAAAACCATGCAAGAACAGTACCACTGTGATGTATAAAAGATAACTCAGTGACCCCTATTTACCTTTATTTACTGTAAGTCAGCATGCAACCATTAGTTAACATGCAGAATTACATGTAAATAAAGTCATTCAAATGTTCATGTGTCTGGAAAAACAACAGATATGCACAGCTTATCAAAATTTCTAGGTGGTTGTTAAATTTGCAACATGTTGTAGGAAGAGAAGCTGGCAGTCAAGATAAACAACTGTAGAAAACCATTTAATTACCAGTTATTACCGTGTCTCATTTTTTCTGGTACAGCACAAATAAGAATTTACACAGAGACAGAGATTTGACTGACTGGGTTTTCTTGTTATTGCAATGCTGTCAATGTCGGCAATGCATCCAGTAACACTTCATTCAAGAATGTGAATGAGCCTCATTTAAAGAATAAGAGGCCTGAAGGAAACCTTGGAGTCCACCCCTGTGCCACTGTAGGCAATCAAACAGGTAACAAGAACTCAAGAACAGAAGTGATAGTGGTTTCTTCATTACCTTGCAAACCTGACCTCTGCAATATTGGCAAGGGTAATAGAAAGAAAGCAGTAGACATTACCATCTTTCTACCATGGACTTTTGCAGTTGTAAGAATAAAACAAAATAAAGAGCACAAAAGAAGAAAAGGAAAATCCTGCATGTGCCACCTGACAAATGAAGCAAAGAATCAAAACACACCAAATTCAAAGGGTTCAAAATACATATCATTTGACTAAGATACTGCAACAACTCTTATATTTTGGTGTTTGTCTGTTGACTAATGTATTAATCTAATTTTGAAAATAGTCACTAGTGCTCAGGCAGACATTTGCTCTTTCATACTAGATTTACCTTGTGAAACTAAAACCAGTTTAATAATCAAAGTCATATGCCTCTGCGTATTCATATTCCCCAGATGCTCCAGTAGCACAGTCATTGGAAACTCCCTTGGAAAAGAACAGTATTTACTGACAATAACAACCCTTACTTTTCCAAGGCTCTTGGATAACCTCTCAATGGCATAGTGAGCTTACTGCCATAGTGAGCTTTCTTCATACTCCAATCCTACACCTACCTACCCTGTTCATTCATCAGTGGAATTTTTTCAAGCTTCCAGACAAGTTTCCAGAGGCTTTCCACTTCTTGGGAAAGCACTTAGCATTGAAGTGTCACTTTACTAATCATTCAGTCTAAGCTTAACTGCTCCTCTGAGTTTCAGGCCAAACACTCGGAAGAAACTGCCAAAGCCTTAGCTCCTTAGCCCCTCAAAGCATTGTTTTACAATTCTTATCAGTCTCTACAATTAGCCAGGTGGTCTTCTTCCTTCACTTGTATAGTCAACTCCCTGACACTTCCTTACAGGAAGGCTCCTCCTCTCAAAGGCTCCTATATCTCCCCATCTTCTCTAAGTGGCATAAAGAGAGATAAAAATAGAAGGAATGTATGATAAGACTAGAAAGTTATCTTCTCAAAATGTCTGTAGCAGACTATCTTACTATAAAGATCCCCAGATCCACTAGATTCATTGTTCTCTTAGAAGGACCCAAACAGATGGTCAATAAATGGCAACAACAAATCCAGATTGGTGTTTAAAATCCAAGATAGATATGCAATAGGAGGTAGAACTTTCCTATAATTTCTAGAGGCATGAACTTGTCCATCAGGAGTTCAGATTTCAATTACCTCAGTTTAGTGAGCTTCAAGGTGATTACATAGCCTGAGAGGAGTTTTATTCAAGGCATAATGAAGGCATAATGGCCTAAAAAATTATAATTCAAATATTTGAGGCTCAGAAACCTCATTTCAATTACTCTAAGCTGATCCTCCACACTGACTGATACACATACCATGTTCCACTACATTTTTGTGAAAGCTAAGTTTTCTAGAAATCAGTTTTTCAAACATTAAGAATGCATCAAAAGCTACAATACATCAAGAAAAAATATCTATGTACAATGCCACATTAGCATGGAAATCAGGATTTGTAGTCAAAATCAGCCTCTAATGGAATCAGTTTAGACGCAGGCAGGTGGTAGCACAGTTTTGGGGTTGGCTTACATTCTTTTTGAATGTTAAGAGTCAGAGCATATTTTCCATTTTGCATCTTGTATGTAACAATTTCAGATTTCAAAAGGATGTTTTTTGCGAATTGAAGTGCCTTAATGCATTTATTTAGGTGCAAGAAAAAAAATCAATTGCCATCTAAAGGTGGATGTAAGTTGTCTTTTAAGACTATACTAGATCTTTATAAATTCCTTCTCTTTCCATTTTCACCTTGACTTTCAGATTCTTTAGAAAAAGTTTGTTCAAACTATTCTGGAACACTTGAAATGCCTAAAATTAATGCTTTAAGCCTTTTAGAATAGAAGCACCCAAGCTAAAAAAAAAAAAAAACAAACAACCAAACCAACCAAAAAACCACCAAAAAACCACCAAACTTTGTTTGAAATCTGATAGAATTCTAGCAAGATACCAGTTTATCCTGAAGAACTTAAATGAAACTATTCTTCAGTCACAAGAGGAGAATAAAAGGCATGAATTTAGGTCTCTGACTCTGCAAAAAATGTATCTTTGGTAAGTGACAGCATTACTATTGAAGAGTTACAGATGGTAAATCACATATAATTTAAATTCTACTATCATAAAACATTTGCAGAGTTAGAACATTTATCGCTTGAATTTCAAATGCACAAGAATTTTATTCCTTTTAAAGTGTGATGTATTGACTTCTGAACTCCACAAAACACAATTATAACACGTTGATGGCTCAGTAGTCATTTCAAAATGGATCAAAAGAATAAAACTAAAATCAAAATTTTAAACTAACAGCTACTGAATGAATATCAGTGTAAAAATATTCTTCAGGATATGATCTTATTAACACCTGAGCACTTAATTTTATGTATGCACAGGCTCACTGAAGTTACTTTCTTTGACATGTAGAAGCAAGCTTAGCTTGGAGAATATGTGAGGCCACATAAATTAAAATATCTTTTCATGTTAGGTATGTAGTGTAAAAAACAAATTCATTAAAAACTTTTGAACTTTGATTAAAACAGCAATTCTATATCAATAGTGAAACACTTGGGACATTTTTCCTTTCATAAGGCACTGTACACTAACAACTTTGAAAATAAAACCACCTACTCTGATTTCTGAACTGGAAAGAAGGAATCAAACTTTATGACTTCTCCTCTGAAAGCTCTGTCATTTCAGATAAACAGTAGATAAAGCAAATAAACAGAAGACGGAATTCCAGATGAAATTAGAATGAAAGCAAGCACGCACCTGATGAACTCCCAAGAGATCCACAACAAAAAAAGAAAATATACATATGTAAGGAAAGGACAAAGTCAGACCCAGTAACTGTTTCTGCCTACTCAGCACATAGAAATAAAACAGGTATTTGCAGATAACTGTTGCAGATGGTTATTATTGCAATTTATGAATGAGAAATTCCTCTACCACACTTAAATGTGTGTGATATTGGTGTTCCTACATAGGCAGTATTTTAGTTTAAATTCCTAAATGAAAACTTTTAACAAAACCACTTTAAGAGATTATTGCAACATGGCAGTAAATTGGCAAGTTGTACTCAAAAAGAAAAAAAATATACTGAGAAATATCACTATTCTTAAAAACTCACCAGCACTGAATTTATGAGGTTGGGGGTGGGGCAGAATTGGCTGATCCTCTCCAACAGCTCACATACATAACCACTAGGGAGCAGCTTAACATCTAAATAAACTCTTTATCCCACAATAAATATGCTTTGCATCAGGTAATCAAACTGCTTCCCCTGAATATATGCAAAATTCCTATTTACAAATGGTGTCATCAACTGTCTTCACCTTCCCTCAGCCTGGTGGATAGTTTTATTTGGTTGGTGTGCCCTGTTATAGCCTGTCAAAGGGGTTACAAATGCTGGCAATCCATTGTTAATAATTTTTGCTGGATTTAAAACTATCCTGTATCTCTCTTAATGTAAATTAAACTCTTGAAAGCTTTTTTTTCCCCAATACTTATATCAGATAAAAATTCCAAGAACTAGTTTCTCCAACAAGCTAGCACTTTAAGTAGGTTCATACCCCTCCTCCTATTATGAAATTTTATAAAAACAAAATAAACAAGTACTTCAGGAACTTAGCAAAAAGAAAACAAACCCAAAAATAAACCCACAAAAAACCAACCCCACAAACCCCACTACACCTTCTTTCCTAATAAGCACAAGATAGAAGTAACAAACATGATTAAGTTCAGTAAAAGAGTCAGAAAAGTCACAGCAAAGGTAATAGCATTAACTCATATTGTTGTGTATGACGATAGGCAAGAAGATATGTATTAAATATTCATGAAAAGGCTTAATTTTGTATACCTGTTTTTTGTCAGTGTTGTGTCTTGTGCTTTAAAAAAAGAAATACCATTTTAAATTCATGAAAGCTTTGTCAAAGCAATTTCCAGTAAATGTTCCTTCAATGAGGTCTGTAATTGAACTTAAATGCTTGTTTCTTAAATGAGTTCTGTAATTACTGAAATGTTTTGCAGACTTCAAAACATTTCTGAAGTCTGTTTTATAGATTAAGGCTCCCAGTACAGCTAATTTTTAATTACAAACAGAAACAGTAAAACCATTATTTTAAAAGAACAAAGAAATATCCAGTAAATTCCTAGATTTTCCACATTATCATATTTGCCAGCTGCCATATAGAATGATATCTACATTTTTCACAGTTTGGATTTTTCTTTTCTAAGTCAGTCATATCCCAAATATTATATACACATTCACTTTTAAACCCATAAATAAAGTCTCAGATTACTAAGTAAAAGCTACTTTAAAATGCTTCAAAGACAGAACAAAAGAAACACACCCCTACAAAACAGACTAAGATCTGTTAAACCTTAGATGCACAGCTAAGATCTCAATAGCAGCTATTCCATATCACTCAAGTATGAAACAAAAATTAAGGTTTACATATAAAGCATGATAGAAAGTATGGATAAATATTATGGAATCAAGTCAGGCAATCAGTTTCATTTCAGTAAAGGTGACTACGCTTTTATAGTACCTGAATGGTCATCATTACTGTATTAAGCATCATTCTTAACATATCAAATGTAGATGATACAAGAACAAGCTACAGACAAACTGCATTAGCAGCACACTGAAGTTTCGTGTCCCTCTGCATTCAGGGATTGATAGGATTTTTGCCTCTCTGTCATTTTATGTAAAGCTTGACATATGCATCCAGGAGAATGGAAGATCAGAGAATGCACCTTTGGGGAGGGCTGGAACATGATGAACTTTGTGACACCCTTGTGGGACAAAGGGCCCACACACAACAGCACAATGCTGTGAAAGCCTTAAAACTTACGTTGTACTGACTCAAACTGGATCAGGAGAACAGGTGCAGCTCCTTTGAAAAACAAGCAAAACCCATGCCTTCCTTTCACCAGAAGTTACGCAACTTAAAACAAAAGCAAAACTATCCCTCCAAATACTTGGATTTCCAAAGAAAAAATTATAGTTGAAAGTAATTTTTCCAACCATCTCCAATTAAATTTCTTTAGTTATCATGGATATTGAAGTATTTAGCATAATAATCACAAACCAAACTATGTTATTTCAAAAGCAATTAAAAAAGAAAATCCATCTAGCTGGCATAATCAAAACGTATTTTGGTTGCTTTACTCACTTCCCCTCCAAGGAAACAGGATCAGGCTAATGACATGCTACTCATTATTTAGTGATGGTATTTTAAACCATTTTAGCTGGACAGCATAGATTTCACTCTTCCAGACTCTACTCAAATTCTTTGATATATGATTGTTCAGCTTTATATATCAGCTCACATTCTTGATAGAATTTACAGTACATAAATAATCCTGTTCACCATCTCTAGTTATATCAAAACCTCCTGTGATATCCTGAAATGAACAAGATTTTTAAGTGTACTCATCTCACAGCAATAAATATTCATTCAACAATCTGTCAGATCATAGAATCATAGAATACCCAGCTTCAAAAGACAACTGGCTTGGAGGCAAATACATGTTAATTATGGCTTTTGAATTCTTCAGCAATTGAAGCTGTAAACCTGTACTTCCAAATAAATTTTACCGATTTTTTTCCTTGTTCTTAAAGAGAAGAAATAGGGGAGGAAAGGCAGAACAGAAAGATCAAGAAGTGTAAGGGAACACTCTAGTATAATATGAATATAATGCTACAATAAAAATTACCTGACCTAGAAGACCTGGCCTTGCAATCCTGAAGGTCAATGTGACATTATTTAATGTATACTAAAGTAATCAGGCTAAGCTGGCAAGTATGAAGTAAAAGCAGTAGGGATTTTTTTTCCTTTGGGGGAAAAGTTCATCTACAGTCTACCATTTGTTTAGTTTCATCACAAACACCTTTATCCTTTCCAAGGCAGTAGCAGAAGTACCTTTGCACTGGTAATTAAAAGCAGTTTGAAACACGAAGTATTTTACTTATTCCATACGCAGGTAATAGAAAGGTAGAAAAGTTTTAAAACTATTCTTACCTTTTCTAGCTTTTTAGCCTCAATATGTCGCAGCACCTGTTCCCTCCAGTCATGAGGGACTTTGCTCTTTCCTGGAGGGTCTAATAAAGAGTGCTCTGAGTTAACCCTTGGGTTTGATCTCTTTGATGGGCTAGTCCGTGAGTAATTGAAGTCACTAACTGACATAGTTCTTTCTGGTATTTCATTCACTGATGGCCTAGCACTCTGTGGTCGGGGTACATTTGGACCATCAATGCTGTATGTCCGAGCAGAAAGAGGTCTCTGTTGCCCAGACATTAACGGTGGAGCTCTTCCCATTGAATGCAAATCTCTGTATGTTAAATAGTCCCCTTCAGAAACCTGTGGCCGCCTTGAAGGTACAATATCCCCAACATTTATAGAAGCTGTAGAAGACACACTGCTTTGCCTTTGAAGAGTGTGTCTGGTTGCTCCTGGGAGCAGTCTATCATTTGGTGGAACAGCCCACATATCTATGTGTCTCCCAGCCATCCGTTGATGAGTATTATACACAGTGCTGGCTCGGACATTGTTATGATTTGAGAAATTCATATTGGCAGAATGCTTAACATAGCTAGGGGTTTCTGTACTGTCAGACCTAAGGAGCCGTGAAGAAGGTAAGCTGCCTTGTTCTACTTGGGTGTTTTGTTTCTGCGGCCACAAGGTCTCTTTTGCTGTTGCACTGCTACTGTACTGAATATTATACTGGGGAGCACAGAACATCTGTGCACCACTTGCCGCTGATCCTCTCACTACATTAGCACCTTCAGGATTGTGATTTGAGTCAAACTTGAACACAGTTTTTGTAGAAGATACTAAATCAGATGATGACGATGACCCAGGAAAAACCTGCAAAGGCTGATCATACAGAAGAGTAGCGGATTTACTTCGGACTATGTTTTTTCCATCTGCACTATCAGGTGCTGATTTTACCACTGAGTTTGGCTGTTGAGATCCATCCTCATTGACAATATTGTATATTTTCATACCACCAGTGTCCATACTGGTGATGCTATGAGACTTCATCACAGGACCACTTCTCTGTGGGGACAAATCTTCAGTACTCCTCGAAATAGACAGCTCAGCAGAATCACCATCAACTGTAGTGCTTGTTGTTAGTTTGTCTTTACTGGGAGACTGTACTGCTTCCTCAGGATGTCCATTTACTTTATTTATAGGATATTTATTTTCATTTTCCAAGTGCTCACTTTCTTCTTTTGTGTTGTTATTCAAAAAGCCCTTTACTGAAACAACTTCCTGTATTTGCAACTTTTCTACAGGAACTGGTACTGCCTCTTCACTAACCAGTTTATTGATATTCATGTTTATTTGGTCTAATTTGTGAGACTCCTCCATAGGAGTGCTCAAATCAACACTTTTTCCTATCAGACCTAATCTTTCTTCAATGCTTAATTCATATTCAGACAGATTTGTAACTTTCTCTTGCACATTTATTTTTTCTTCTACAGTAATCCTCAATTCGCCTCCATTTTGTAAAAGATTATTCAAATTTTCATCTTCTCGCCTGGAAAAAACGATGGCTTTTAAAAGAAACTCCAAAAAGAACCAACATATTTCTTTAAGAATTGTTTTTGAAAAAATAATCAATAGCATGCAACACAGCCTTACTGTGCATACAAGAGAGCACAAAGACCAATATACAACCAGATTTAAGATTTGCTATCTTACCACTACAGACATACATTATACAGAGGGCTCACTTTGGAAATGCTTTTGTCATCTAATTTCAGAAGTTTGTTTAAAAGTAATAGGAATTATTAAAGACAGTTTGAAATTGTCAAAAAGTACAAAGTAAAAATAATTTGGTTATTTTTAATCAAATACTTACAAGTTCCAAGACAATTTTAGAGAAATAGCTTGTTTTTATTGGAAATTCTTTTTAAAGGGCATCTTCTAAATAAAACTTCAAGAAGAGTACCAACCTGTAAGTCCATTCTTTATAGTTTTGAAAAGCATTTTATAGTTATGTTAGTAATTAAACTGATCTTCAAATTTATGCAAATAAAAACATAGAGCTTTCAAAATGGTGTAAAAAGCATTTTGCAGGGATAATAAATTATAAGTATGAAATGATTATACCTTATTAGTAAAATAGACAGGAACTATGCCTTGTATACTAAAATTAGCCTCTGATTTTTACTTTGTCCTTTTTCTTAAAAACAAACCAAAAACAAAACCACAAAAAATCCCTAATCAAAAATAAAAACCTCCAGAAAAAAAAAAAAAAAAAAACCAAAAAAACCACATCAAAACAAAAACCACCAAGCCCAAGAAATATCCTTTAATTTAATCTTATTTTAAAACATTAAAATTTTAATTATCTAATGAATGATAAATAAATGAATTAAAAAAATGAACAAATGCCATCTAGAGGGACCTTGACATGCTTGTAAAGGTGGGCTGATGTCAACCTTATGAAGTTTAACCATGCAAGGTGCAAGGTCCTACACCTGGGTCAGAGCAATCCCAGGCACAGCTACAGGTTGGGCAGAGAAAAGAATCAGAGCAGCCCTGCGGAGAAGCACTTGGGGGTTTTGGTCGATGAGAAACTTAATGTTAGCCGGCTTCAGTGTGTGCTCACAGCTCAGAAAGCCAAACATGTCCTGGGCTGCATCAAAAGGAGCATGACCAGCAGGTCAAAGGAGGTGATCCTGCCCCTCTACTCTGCTCTCGTGAGACCTCACTGGGAGTATTGTGTACAGTTCTGGTGTCCTCAACATCAAAAGGACATGGAACTGTTGGAACAAGTCCAGAGGAGGGCCATGAGGATGATCAGGGGGCTGGAGGACCTCCCTAGGCTGAGAAAGTTGGGTCTGTTCAGCCTGGAGGAGGCCACGTGGAGACCTCATAGCAACCTTCAAGTATCTGAAGGGGGCCTACAGGGATGCTGGGGATGCTTCATTAGGGACTGTAGTGATACAACAAGGGGTAATGGGTTAAAACTTAAACAGGGGAATTTTATATTGGACATAAGGAGGAAGTTCTTTACTGTAAGGGTGGTTAGGCCCTGGAATGGGTTGCCCAAGGAAGTTGTGAATGCTCCATTCCTGGTGGTGTTCAAGGCCAGGTTGGACAAAGCCTTGGGTGACATGGTTTAGTGTGAGGTGTCCCTGCCCATGGTGGGAGGGTTGGAACTAGATGATCCTTTCCAACCCTAACTATTCTATGATTCTACAAAATAGCATGAAAGATTAAGTAACATTTTTCTATTATATTTGCTCAGTGGTATACAGTGTCTTACAAACCTGATCTTGGATAAAACAGCAGCATGTGTTTCTTTGTCTGGAGAACAGAGAGAAATATCTTGGCTACTATCAGTATTTAAGGAAACAGAATCGGACATTCGAGAAGGAGAAGAACAGTTGCTGTTATTCTGATTGCTATTGTGGGTAGCTTCATCTGATAAGGAATCAGCATCTTTTGAATCATCTGAAAGAAAAATTTGCCAATTTAGGTACAGACACATACATCTTTTTAATAGCCATTTAATTTGTGCATATTACAGAATCTAGAAACTGTCTCTTGTTCTTCATTAATTCTTACTACTGGAAACTAAAATGTAAGCTAACTCCTCTGAAAACATCACTTAAACTTACAAAAGACTGTTGGCAATAGTTCCTGGGTTTTAAATATTTGGCTCAATGTAAACAGCCCTCATCTGTTAATTAAATTTAACTTGTTGCTTTATTCCAAGTTTTCTTGGCATAACCTAGTGCTACATTATGTGATATTTCCCCCAAATAATTTTAAAATCATATTTTTGTTTCTGCAATAATTCTGAAGTTTTGAATTACATGAGTCTATTAGCCACTATGAAATTGACCGCTTAATTTGCAGGATTTTGAAAATATGCAGAGCTCCTAATTTTGACAAATCATTGTTAAATAGCTGTTTATTAGACCAAGAACTCTGAAAAGACCTAGATCACTGGATAAGCTCTGTAAAACTTCACAAATTCAAAAAAACAGGAAAGAAAAACTTTGTTCTGCAGAGCTGGAATTCAATGCATCCTAACTCAGCTTTGCAGATCACTTAGGATAACATTTTCAGAGTAATTTACGCCTGTGCACATTGATTCTCATACAATGTATGCACACACAATGTATACTACAGTCATATAAAAATAATTTCTCTGTGGGACTTCAAGCCAGCCATTATTTTCATACAGGTGTACAAATACATTTAAATTTTCACTTTAAGACAGTTACAAATGCCAAAAGCATACTTTTGTGAAACAAATGTCTATCTCCAGAGACAAGAAAGAAGTTCTGACTTCGTACTTCAGTCAGGCATAAAACCCCGAAGACAGCATTGATGAACACCAATCGTTTCATCTGCATGTTATCCTTAGCAGACTGTTCCTGCTACCTCTGTGTGGTTCTCTTTCACCCCCACTAAATCTTACCCTTGTACACCTAATGGCCAGAAAAGCCTTTTGTCCTGGGAAGTACTGAACTAGGCCATCACATGAAACAAAATAGTTTGTTCTCCAACTTCAAATTGTGTTTTATCTGACTCCTAGGTAATTCCTTACTCTTAAGGAAATGGTTATCCAGACTGGAATTATCTTTCAGAGAATACAGAACTTAGGTAATGAAAATAATGTTCTGAAGTTCCCTGTTAGACAAAAGAAGAAAGAGTGAAGTGACTCTGGAGTTGCCACAACAGAAGTTTCTTAAACCTTAGGAAGAGAGCACAGCTTCTCTGAGAAATTTAAACAAGCGATATTGCTGCCTAAAGCAGCAATAATCCATAATATCTGAGGGAGGGGAAAATATGGAATATTTCCCAGGTAAATACCACTTTCTGACATCCCTAAGCATATAAAGACCATGTTCAAGTTAACAATCCCCAAAACACACCATCCCCTTTCCCCCTCTGTTTATAAACTGATGACGAGAAACAAGAAAATTAGGATGTCAACACAGCTTGCTCCATGACACGTTCATATATAAGATATTGCTGATATTTTTCTGCTTTCATTACTTAAGTAGAGAATTTATCATCTTTCTTTTAAAACATACAAATCAAATCTGATTTTACGTAATTATTTGAAAAAAATAGCCATTTTGAGTCAAGTAATTATCAGAATCACACAACACTTTCATTCCTTTTTATGGTATCTAACCTTTTTTGTTATTGCCAAGGGCTACTACTTTTGGTTGGTTTATGGAGGTTTCTATCAGTGGTGGTCGCATTTCTGCCATTTTCATCTCTTCATCAGAGGATAGTTCTTCTGACTCCTGCTAAAGGAAAAAAAGCTTTATTCTGTGCACTTTTAAGAACTGCTTAAAGGTTAAGTGAATGCTACCTGAACTATCACTCACTGAACAATTAAGTGGAAAAAATAAACAAGCAACATAACATAGGCATAACCTAACAACTGGGTAGTGCATTTGTAGTGCCAGTCAACTGAATTCAGTCATATTTGCCACTGAATTATCTTTAAGAAGTGGCACATGCAGACTTGCATTGTTGCTGATGAAATCAGTGAGAATGATGCTCAAATTGGTAAATTCAGCTGCAAAAACCTCTTTGGAGCAAGCAGATGCAGCCTCTGTTCCACCACTGAAGAGAACCTCCAGTTGAGTTCAAGTCAGAAAGCTATCAAGCAACCAGCTGGGTATTGGTTTTTTGGAAAAGAGCTCAAACTGAAACAGCTATAGAGTAGCATGACCAAGACACTGTTAGGAATGGAGAGGTATGCTGTGAGAAAAGACTGAATGAGCTTGTCTTGCCAAGAGTAAGTGTAGCTTGAGTTTATATTTTGAAATTTACACTGGGGTGAATTCCAAAAGGAAGAGAAGTTATTAAACTTCAAGAACAATGGCAGAGGGATAAAGCAATGCTGAATACACTTAAGCTACTCCTAACCATAAAATGGAGCTCAGGCCACTGATGAAAGAGATTACTTAACAAAGCTACTACAAGAGCAGCCATATAACTAATTCAGTATCCTACTGCTGGTCCTGTATTCTTACCATCTTTTTTAAAAAACAATTGTTTCTAGTAATATTTGGAAGGAAAACCACCCTTCCTTCTCTAAAGTGGAAATTTCTTTCTAGCAAACATGCTTCCTATTACAAATGTTTTAGAATCCGTATTGCAGATTGCAAAAATAGTCTGTCAAGTTCTTAAAAGTTTCAGAACATTTAATGTGTGGAACTTACTGCAGCACCATCCTTCCCATGATATAAATATGTGGCCAGTTCTTTGAACTGCAGGAAGGAAAAACCTGACTAAGATGTAGCAAACAAGCTATCATAGTCTTCATTAAAAATTAAATGAAAAAATCCACCCATTTTTCTCTGCTATTGGAACAGACAACCTCTTCACTGCCTCTACCACATCCTTTTCGATGTGACATACAACAAGCGTAATCAGTGTTGAAATGAAAAACTTACATGCATGCAAAGTTTAAATATCCAGATTCAAAAAGCAACAGAGTTACCAGGTAGTTACTACACAGATGTATGGAATACAGTATCCCTGATGGACTATACACACTGATGCCTCATTTACTTACTGGCATACATCCAGCTACAAAGAAATGTTGTCACTAACGTTAGAAAACTAATACAATTTTCTGAAATTATGCTTCAAAACTGAAGGAAAAAGTCAAAACCAGTATTTTCAGAATGTATGTAGAAGTAGAAACATGCTACTGGGGAAATACTCAGCAACAGATGCTTGTTACGAAGTCTCTTCAGCACAAGTATGACATATGCATGTTCCACTGCTTACACAACACAGGCAAAAATAAACTGCTTGCGAAACTGAAAAAAGCCTTCTACAGATTGTGACTGGCAACTGATTAAGTAACAAGTTCCAAGATTTGTCATAACCGAGACACTCTAAACAAATGAATACATGGTGTTTGTGAGAGAGATGCACAAATCTTCATTTTAAAGACTAAAATTCATCAGAGGTAAATAGGTTAATTTATCAATATTGATACATATTGACATATATCAATATGTCATGAACATATTCATGACAGTGGACTAATAAACACAGAGGAATATATATTTTTAAATCCACCTTCCACTTTTCATTTGAAATGAATGTGCATATTCACTTGGTTTTGATTGCTCCCATTAATCAGATATTTTTTCATTTCAGTGACAATTAAAATAAATTATTTTAGAAGAACTGATAATCAAGCAAACCCTGGAAAATCCTGTAAAATCTAAGTATGAGTCTTTTCACAGTTCGATACTTGGTAAAATTTTAACAGAGTTTGCTTTATTCTTCTTTAAATGCAGGTGTCTTTCATTATGAACTTTTTATTAGCTCTTTCAACTTCTAATTAATATACTTAATAGAATCTGAATTGAGAAAAATATTGCACTGCAATCCACCTGTATCTACAGCACTTACACAGGGCAATTTTCTGCTATTGTCAACATAAATTTTCATCT
Organism: Psittacula echo; assembly: GCF_963264785.1. Taxonomy (NCBI): domain Eukaryota; kingdom Metazoa; phylum Chordata; class Aves; order Psittaciformes; family Psittacidae; genus Psittacula; species Psittacula echo. The sequence goes on along the minus strand of NC_137742.1, from coordinate 24,380,362 downwards.
CCTGAGTATTCAGTACAACACCAGCACAATTCTTTGACTGCTATGATGTTATCACAATGCCATACCTCAAGCATGTCTTCATGGTTGACAATTGTTTTTGTGTTCTGCAAGGTTTTAACAAGTGCAGTCATCTGTGAATTTGCGGTGCTGTGTTCAGCTTCTGGTTCAGTAAGCTTCTGCACAGAGCTTGCTGCTGAATATTGCTTTCTCTCGTCCGCTTTGTTCTTTATTGAAGCAATTTCTGAAGTCTACAGGATTAAGAATATTAGCAGAAAAAACATCCTGAAAGCTTTTCAGTAACATGTTAGAGTTAACAGCATATATTTTTGGAAATATGGAATGGAAAATCTGAGCTTTGAAACTATAAAGTATGAAATGCACCAGGTATGGAATGGTGAGGAATCTCTGCAGATCACTGAGGTTCAGTCCCTACCCTCTGTCAATCAGTTTGACTTTCTTGCTTTATTGGGGTCAATATGTATCATTAAACTTCTTGTCAAATAAAAAGACCAAGAATATGTACAACAATAACACCAATGACAGAACCAAACAATAGTCCTATCACCTATCATGCTACATCAACCTGTTAGAAACTCCTTACTCCTGTGCCAACTTGCTATGATTGCCTTCCCAACTTAAAATGCAAAACCTCCAGTTATAAAAGCAGCAGTAAGATCCCTATAGATTATCCTGAATTTCACTGTGAAGTCTGGTAGAGGACCAGAGAATGACAAAGATATCATCCTCCAGAAAATGAAGAAGCCAGCTCCTTAACACATCCATAGTTTGATCTGCCTAAAATCAATTCTCTTTCCTTGCTCTTAGGGTCCGAAAAATTGTTACTGCAAACAAGACATTTATCACAGACCTTGTTAGACAGTGAAGAGGCAAGTTCTGTTCTTTAATGACAATTTTTCTTGCTAAGTGTTAGTGAGGAGGGAGAGAGAATTAAAAGGAATCAATGATACTCTAGATCTTTGAAGTTCTTTGCAGAGACAGAGGAGAATATTATCCCTAACCTTTACCCCCACATCCTTTACAGAAACTGTCTGGCCTTCTCGTTTTGACTCCTTGGCAGTATCCTCAGAAGATTCTTCATCCTTTAGCCTATGCACAATTGTCTGGACTGTTTTGACCATGTTCTTCAGTTCATCAGGATATGGAGTTGGATATCTCTTCAGGTTGCCTTCCTGTATAGCAAAAATCAATAATGTTTTACATTTAATCAAATGCCATAATTAAAACATAAGCTTTAAAACAGAAAATGAATTAGGACAAAACACTGAACAATCTAGGATCTCCACTTTGCTGTTTGAGTCTACTTGCACTTAGACTTAAGTTTATTAAACTTAGCAAGACTAAAAATCACTAATATTTTTCCCCCTCAAAAAAAACGTGTCAATTGTTTAAAAGCAGGAATAATTACGACAACTGCAATTTATTTAAACCAGGCAGTCTCCTTGTTATGACCTATTTTGCCTTAGATGACCTGAGAGTATTTCCCTTGTGCTCCACTTTAAATGAACTGACCAAAAACCCCAACAATCCAAACCAAAAAAACTCAAACCAAACCCATGGTGTTTCACCCTGATAGATACTCTTAACTAAGACTTGATTTCTTCAGCAGAGCAAATTCCACACCCAAAGTAAAGAATGGGATTTGTGGGTGGGAATAATAAGAGGGAGGGAAGCATCAAGTATTCAAAAATAAATTCAATACTAACCCGAGGTGGAGCCTCTCTCTCGTCTTTGTCTTCATCACACTCAAATGCCACCTGAGCACGCTGTTTCCGCTGCTCCTCCCACAGAGATGGATTGAAACTTTCATTATCAGATATGAACATAACTAAAAGAAAAAAGGACTCTCATAAGAATAGGATACATTATGCAAAATAAAAATCTTCTTTCTCTTTCTCTTGAATGGGATTGGTGTGCTTTTGTATGCATTCCTAAAAGATAAGAGACTAGCAGCATCACTAATTGACACTCACATTTGAAAAATTTGGGCAGAACTCTCCTGTAAAGTATTTTTATTCCTATATATGTATAAATATGAACATATTTATTTGCATACATAAGAATGTAAATTTTATAGATTTATACAGCCTGGCTTCCATGATGTGGTCTCATTAAGCACAAAAGAATGCTCACCTGATTTCATTTGATTTAAAAATTAAGAATGACTTACTGAAAAATATTGCATTATTACCGATTGTGAAAAAACCCTAAAGCACCTAAAATTTCAGTAAACACGTGATTTTGCAGAAGTTATACAAATGACAGGAAATGTACAAAGCATTTCTTGCTTAATTTTACAAGAGATAATTATTTTGCTTAACCACTGTCTCTTATTCTAGCAAGTCTCCATGGCTTGCATTACACCAGCTAGGTTCTATTTTAGCATGCCAAACAGTCTAGTAAATCTGCCACTGCCACCCCAGTAAATGTATAACCTTCCCTAGTAATGCCAAGACTGTTCATATTAATTTCTATTCCTGAAATAGAAAAATATTTAATTACAGGGCTCAACAAATGCACTGGAATATTTGTTACTCTGTGTTTATTGGGTAAACTTAAAATTTTAACACATCTGAAAAGTACTTTATTAGACTTCACTATCACAGAAATTGTTCCTGACCAAAACCAGAACTTGATACTGAACTTAAAAAAATCTGAATTTAAAAAATGCTATCTACTGAACTTTGAGCATTTCACTTGGAATGACCAGTGCAGAGGCAGTATTCTGTCAACATAAGACAAATAAGCAGACCATCCCTTGCCTTTAGAAAGAAATCCGGGCACTTGGATAAAAAAAAAGTCCATGTGGCAAGAATGCTTTCAGGAACAACTGTGAGCTTCACTGAATCTCCAAATGATTTTATAATTCTCACATTCTATCACAGGTATTGCAGATGCATCACCTGCATTTTACTGCATAAGGCAGTAAAAGTGATGTGCCATTTACTGCTTTTACTAATATTTTTCATTGCTCCTTTCTCAGTGTACTAGACACTTGTGCCATAGAACAGCAAATGTTGCCACTAGTCAGTTTTTAATTATTTCCATGGATGTGTGCCTCCCCTCCATCAAGTTCTGTTGAAACAGCACAAGATTTTTCCTTTTGCCTGTATAGCAAAGAAAGTGGAGAAATAAAGAGGTTTGTCTTCCTCAGGAAATCTGGAGAGGGACATTTTACAACAGCATGTAGGGGCAGGACCACGGGAATAGTTTAAAGCTGAAACTGGATAAATTTAGATTAGGTATTAGGAAAATATTCTTCACTGTGACAGTGGTGAGACACTGGCACAGGTTGCCCAGAGAAGCCGTGGCTGCCCCATCCCTGGCAGTGTTCAAGGCAAGGTTGGGTGGGGCTTTGGGCAACCTATTGTAGTGGAAGGTGTCCCTGCCCACGGCAGTTTACTTCAAAATAGTATTTAACTACTATCTAGTAAAAATCATATTAGCTAGATAGTCTTCCCATTATTATTTTCAAAAGTGAGCATTCTGACAGGGTACTTGAGAGATTCTTACCATCCTCAGTCCTTGGTTGCTGGGGGAACATGTAATTAGTAAGCACTGTTTTCTGTGTGTCAGGGTCAGCTTCTTTTTGAAGAGGGATAAGTGGTTTAGACTAGGAAGAAAATGAAAGAAGAATCTTATGAGAATATATACAGAAAAGTAAATATGATTTACATATCACAGAGCATGCCTCCCCTATTACTTTGAAGACCTTGTATTAAACCATTTCTCCTCTAATTTTCACAATATGAAGTTATTAACATGTCTGTCTTTGATGACTGGTTTTGAGAACTGAAACTCCATAACAGCTTTAAGAGAAAAGCAATCACTGGATTTTCAAAATTAACCCAGTTTCTTGCTAGGACATATTACTATCCTGAAGCAAGCAGATCTGGAATAGAGAGATATATTTGGCCACTTAAAGTTGCAATCATACAAACAGAAAAAAAATTTTACTCAGTTTTTCATATTAACACAATGGAAGGGGATTCTTAAATTACTGTGTTAGTAGAAGTACCTTCTACTATGTCTAAGGCTAGTGGATTTCTGGCAGCCCTGTACACTTTAATACTGTTCCAGAAATCAATATACAGAGAACTTCAATAGACAGCAAAAATACAAGCCACTACTGCATGAATTACTGTTTAACAGTTTACAACTGAGTCACAGAGTTCAAAGGTGTGGCAAGACACCTAGCTCAACAAAAGGCATGATGAGTTTCCCCAGCGATATAACAGTGGAAGAAATAGCATACTACACATCCAAGTACTAGATTACCAAGCACAAACTCACCTATGTAAACAAGCCTTAGAAAAACAAAACTGAAAAAACCTAGTATCTTCAAATTTTATCTTCTAACATCACAGAACTTTGCTGGAAGTATGTAAGTCTCCAAAGACAGGTAGGATGAGTGTTTTTTATTTTAGGAGAATGGACACGGTAATGTCAAGGAAGTATTGATGCAAAGACACAATATCAGGTCTCATTCTTTAACACATGGCTCTGTACTTGTCAATTCCACTAGTAATAAAGTCAACAATCATCCATTTTAAAATAGTTACCTGATTGTCTGATAGCCACATAGCAGTGAGTTGCTGCAGTTTAGTAAAGGTAAATGGCAAATTCTTCAGTCTATAAATTACAACAAGAATTTACATAAGTACATCTATCAATACTGTTAAGACTGCTAAAAATCAATCCCGCATTACCCTGTAGAAATGTTCAAAAAGGACATTTACAGATGCAGTTAAATTAGTAACTATTGACAGCTGAAAAGCAACAGAATTTAATTTATCTTCAAAGCTATATCTGGAATTAATAATTCAATATAGTTGCATGCCAATTAAGAAAGAAGTGCTACACCCAAAAACTGCCTTTTTTTTTCCTCAAGACATACGTGTGGGAAAGTAAACTGCACTGGATAATGGGAGCTATGCCATTAATGTATAAATCAAGCTACAGATGGAATACGTAGAAGCTGGATTGGCAGAACAGCAGGGAGAGCTCAGACTTATCTCTTCCAATATGTTTCAATTCTACAAACTGGTGATTCAAAAAAAAGAAATGTTTTGTCCATTTTTAATGACCAGCTGTAATAATACACATCTGTTTCTTCACAAAATCATAGAATGGTTTCGATTGGAAGGGACCTTAAAGCTCACACAGGTCCAATCCCCCTGTCATGGACAGAGACACCTTCTATTACACCAGGGTGCCCAAACCCCATTAAACCTGGCTTTGAAAACTGCCAGGGATGGAGCAGCCACAGTTTCCCTGGGCAATCTGTGCCAGTGTCTCATCACCCTCATAGTGAAGAATTTCTTCCTAATATCTCAATTAAATCTACCCTCTTTCAACATAAAGCCACACCCCCCTGTTCTGTCACTAAATGCGCTCTCCAGCTTTCCTGTAGCCCCCCCGCCTTTAAGTACTGGAAGCTGCTCTAAGGTCTCCCTGGAGCCTTCTCTTCTCCAGGCTGAAAAACCAACCTCAGTTCTCTCAGCCCATCTCCATAGGAGAGGTGCTCCAGCCCTCTGACCGCTTCAACAGGTCAAAATCTTGTGTTGTGGGCCTCAGAGCTGGATGCAGGTGGGGTCTCATGAGAGCAGAGTAGAGGGGCATGACTGCCTCCCTCAGCCTGCTGGTCAAGCTTCTTTTGATGCAGTCCAGGACATGGTTAGTTTTCTGGGCTGCAGGCACACTCTATTTGCTAATGCTGAGCTTCTCAGCAACCAGCAAACCCAGGTCCTTCTCAGGGCTGCTCTCTATCCAGTCTTTGTCCAGCCTGCAGTTACCCCAACCCAGGTGCAGGACTGTGCATTTTGCTTTGTTGAGTTTCATGAAGTTTGCATGGGTCCACCTCTTGAACCTGTCAAGATCCCTCTGGATTCAACACATTCTCCCTTCCCCATCACGCTCAAGTGTTTTACACTATGCTGTGATACAGTTTTGCATCCTACATGTGCAATACAGGAGGCTACTACTTTTTGAGCAAGAATCAAAGGTTTCATGAAAATAACCAAACTAATTCCCCACAAAAATAATGTATGTATTGAACCTGTGTCATTAAAGACAGCTTAATAAAATGGAACTGTACAATCTAGGACACAATGAAGTACATTAAATACATGCATTTCAGTCAGTTTTTAAAATGCATGAGATGAGGAAAGATAGCATAATACATTCACAAAAATATCTCTACATTATTACTGCATTACACAATTTCTACTTGAATAAACTCATTCACAAACCTATTGTCACTTAGATTGATGACTTTTAATTTCTGCATATCACCCATTTCTTCAGGGAGGAATTCAAGCTTATTAGAATGCAGAAACAAAACTGTTACATGCTTCCAGTTTCCAATCTGAAAAAAATCACCCAAAGAATTAATTCATCTTCACAACTCCAAATTTGCAAATTTTTACTGTTTTAAAACAATTAGTATTACAGCTATCTGTATATGTAAAGTATAATTAGATTTATTCTTACATATTAAAACCTTGTCTTAGTTTCAGTACACTAGCAATAAATGTCTACTTGCTTAAAAAAAATCAGAATTTCATTATTTGAAAATTCGTGTATTAGTATACATCCTCCTTTAAAAACCTACACAATCTACTCAAGAATTATTAACTTATCTAAAAGTTGTACAGACTATGTAGTTAAAAAGACATCAAAAAAATCTTTTACAGTTTTGTAATTAAATATGTACCTCTGATGGCAGCTGTGTTAAAAAGTTATGATCTGCAGCAAATGTCCTTATATTACAGAGTTGCCCAACAGATGAAGGCAGTGTTTCAATCTCATTGAAACTACAGTCCAGCTCTTCTACTGATATTAACCTAAAAAAAAAACCAACCAAACAAACAAAAAAATGTACTCCTCTACACATGCTGAAAAGAAATATGGTACAAATACCCTTCATTCATACAGCAGTTAATTCTGAACCAATTATTTTTGCTATCATTTGCGATTTTTAAACTGAACTGCCAGACACCAAATCATTCTTTTTTTTTAAATCTGCTGATAAATAGGTGAAAAATCTCCCTGTAATATAAAAAAGAAATGTATGTGTTCAGATTGACTTCTTATAAGCATTTTGATAGTGGTTCAAGCTTTTGAAATATTTACCAGAGCCATGTTACTACCAAAAACCAGACGCAGGTAGCTGACTAAAATATCTTGTTTTCTTTCATATTGAATTTTTCGTTACCATATTGGTAGCTGCATTAAGTGGGGAACATGTGTCTTTTGATAGTAAATAATACATAAAAAACATACATGCTGCAAACTACAACTAAGATATGAAAGTACTTGCTTTCAGTTTTACTGACATCAATATATAGAAGAAATGAAATAAAAAGAAATTAAACGAAGTAGGTGTAAAGACATTCAGAAGAGGAGCCACTGTTACAGAAAACAGTGGAGAAAGGCAATTCATCCCTTTATTAAGGTGAAATACCTACCCTCCTATGGAGTCTGGCAAATACATTAACTGGTTTTCATCAATTTTAAGTGTTGTTACCTTCTTCAGGGAACCTGTAATAAAACGAACAAGTAAATCAGAAAGGACATTTGAGTTCATTAAGCTTAAGTTTTATTTGAAATGGGGGGGGGGAACTACCTACCAACCAACCAAACAAAAAAACAAAAAACATAACAAAAAATAAAACAGAAAACAACACAAAAAACCCCCAACAAACTATGGGCAAGCAATGACATCTTCCGTAGTCCTTGGCATGCTTATAGTGCTATATACCTAAGTAAATAAGGAGAGGAGTTACAGAACTTGTTTGCCAGCCTACCATGTGTCAGCCATGGAGAGGGAAATACAGTTTTTACTCTGTTACAGTCAACAGTTTCTCATCCATTTACAAAGTATCTATATAAAGTCAAGAATGCTCCAAAGCAAATTTTATTATTCAGCTATGCTCTACAGATTTATCCAAAACTGGCAATTTTAATCAACTGAAACAGATCTGAAACGCCATTTATCTATTCTCAAGTGTTCTGTGTCTAAAGTATAAGTTTTTAAGAACATAAAATAACTGAAAATACAAACCAATAGACTCTGGCAGTTGCTGAAGTGAATTACTGGATAACAGTAAGTCTTGCAGGCTTTCACAGCCTGAAATACCTTCTTCAACTACTTCAATGTTGTTTTTAGAAACATCCAAGTAGGTCAGTTGTTTCAAAGTGCCTATGAACTAAAACCAAGAGAAAATAATGTGTTCTAGAAAGTGCAAGTTCAAAACAAAAAAATCCAGCAGAACTGACAACAGCAGATCTCTCAGGTGTAATGCCAGAGGAAAAGAGAAAGCCTACTTGTAATGCTGAAAAAAATCAGTTTCATGCAACATATCCAAGCTTTATAATGAAATATTTTATGCAGATACAAACAGTTGATGTTTTTACACACACACACAAACACATCAACATAATTCTGCAGTCTCTGAAGTCAGTCTACTGCAAATTCAGTGGTTTGATCACTTACTGTGAATCAAGTAACTGAAGCAGTAGAACAGACTTCAGAAATAGATAAGGCTATTACTAGGCTCCAGTAAAGTCTTTTAATGCTTATTTTCCCCTTTTGTGTAAAACTGCATCCCGCTTAACCTCAAAACCAACAACAATGAATCCCTAATTGTAATAAACTGAAGAAACTAGCTAAAATATAAGCTTGTATTACCTTCCCCTATGAACCAAGAATAAGTTTGAAGATGCAGTCACTTTCACAAATAGTTTTACTGTACAGTAAAAATGTTTAATATATTGACTCAACTCTTCAAGGAATAATTAGCTGAAGTGAGAAAAGACAGCAGAGGACTACTGATCAGGCAAGAAAAGCTTCATGTCAGAACACTGCTAGTGATTTTAAGTCTGAAAACAGACCAGTTGCTTCCCAAAGTTAAAACACTCATTTACTAGTTTGCTACAACCTAAGCACAGGTTCACAAGTACTGCAATAACACGTCAGCCTAAACTCCATGTAACTCTGAGAGATGTCAAGAATGCACAGTCAACAGAACATTTTTTCAGGAGCTGGCTATGCTCCCTGTATACAGATGGCACCTGAATAGGCACTCCATGCTTTACAGCTGTGACCAGCAAAATTTCACAGAACATACTTATCCTGTAAATTCATTCTTGCTGTCTAACACAAAATAATTCCTTTTTGGAAGGACCTTAAATTTGATTGAGGATTTGATCTATGATTTAACTCCTGAATTAGACCATAATTTTTACACGAGAATTATGTAACTTTCACTGAAAGAAAATCTGTGTATGCAGCTCTCATGATCAGTGACAATTTCTAAGTGAACTAGTTAAGCATTTAAGTGGCATTTAGCCTTTTGGTTTTAAGTACAATTAAAACTACATTGCAACTTTAACATATATAATCACTGACAAAGCAAAAACCACTGTAAATTAAGATACTAAATATAAAAACTTACCCCTGGAATAAGTGTTAGTCTATTACCATCCAACCAAAATTCCTTTAACCCACTCAGTTGTTCAAGTACTTCAGGCTGTAAAGGGAAGTAAATGTTAAAAAAGTTTGTAGTTAAAAAAAAAAAAAGAAGTGAAAGGCAAAACCAACTTCATTGATTAATCGATTGCAACTTTAAGTAATGCCTTATTATAGCTGCTAAACACACTTCTTTCACTGGTTCAAAGAAAATCCAGATAATTCACTTACTGAAATGTAAATATATACTAGATATCCAAAAATCTCTTACAAACTTGACCACAGCATTAATTATCTTTATAGAGAGGGAGGTTTTTTGGTTTGGCTTTGGTGGTTTTTTTAGTGGCTTTTTTTTGTTGGTTTTTTTTTGTTGTTGTTTTTTTTTTGGTTGGTTTGGGTTTTTTTTCACTGAAAATATTATTTTCTGATGTGAAAAGACAATAAGTAAATGTATGTGTAGAATTTCCTCTTTTGTGGACGAATTCTAAAACCCCTTACATTTCATCAACTCAGAAGACCTGTTCTTCAAAAACCACAATTTTGTTGTTTTGAGGAAAAGGAAAACTATTTTTAATTTTCTAGGAACAAAGGGTGCATCTGCATGACACAAGCAAACCAGTGAAGTTTAGATTGCAGTTCCATTACAATTTAATGTTAGGGGTCTTCCTTCCTGCCGTTTAGGTAAGAGAGGCGTCACATTGGTCAACCTCCAATCCTCTGGGACCTGCCCACTAGACCAGGACTGCTGATAGACTCCCAACAGTGGCTTAGCAAGCTTCTCTGCCAGCTCCTTCAGCACTCTTGGGTGCAACCCATCCAGCCCCATAGACTTGTATACATCTAAGTGGAGCAGGAGATCACTAAAAATTTCTTCCTGAATAATGGGGACTTCAATCAGCTCCCCATCTCTGCCATCCAGCTCAGGGAACTGAGTACCCTGAGGATGGCTGGTGTGACTATTAAAGACAGAGGCAAAGGCAGCATTAAGTACTTCAGCCTTTTCCTCATCTTCAGTCACTAGGTTTCCCACAGTATCCAGCAAAGGATGGAGGTTCTCCTTTGGCTCTCCTTTTATTGATAATATATTTGTAAAAGAACTTTTTTACTATCTTCTATGGCAGTGGCCAGATTTAGTTCCATCTGTGCCTTTGTCTTTCTAAATTTCTCTCTACATAACCTAACAACATCCTTGTACTTTTCACAGAGTGACAGTCTCTTCTTGCACAGGTAATAAATTCTCTTTTTTTCTTCTGTGTTCAAGTAGTATCTCCCTGTTCATCCAGGCTAGTCTTCTTCCCCACCAGTTTGATTTTCAGCACATGTATTTTCATAAAAATAAGTTAAAGAGATTTATAAAAGATACAAAGCTCTGTTACAAATGCAAAACTCACCACTTCTGTGAATTCATTACTTCCTAAGTCCAGTCTCTCCAGCTGAGTCAGTCTGGACATGGTTCTGCACAGAAGTGGATTGATAAGGAATTAGATTTAAGAAAATACCAGTTACATCCAATCTTCCTGTACATATACATGTTATTTTCATTAGTATTAAGTAGTGATGCTGCTCTGTAACTGGACTGGTATCAAAATAAGGCCAAATTTTCACAGTGTTTAACAAAGCAAATACTAATGACCATGCTGACTGTTGACTGTCACACAGAGCACACTGCATTTCATCTACAGATTATTTTACAAACACTAAAGACCACTAATGTAATATTTATGATATAGAGTAAACTCAGTGAAGTTCCTCTTTTTTTGAGTCCTTCAACTTTTCACCTAGAGTCACGGTAAGTCTTCTCAGCAGCCAAAAACTGGTTAACTACGTGTTTTCCTCCCAAAGAAAGACCACTGCCTGATCATCAGCTAAAACAGAAAAGGCCACTGTCAAATCCCAGTAACCTGCACTAACTTTCTCCCTGCAGGCTGCTGAGGCTCGATATGTTCTATTTTCACTTTAATGGTTTGGTAAAGATGCACCGTGTGTGTGTGTGTCAGACCAACAGACTCTAAGGTCCAACTTTTATTTTCCATTTTCCTTTCTCCTGTACACCACTAAACTCTGAGGTCAGACTTTTTACACAGCTAACACAAGATTCACAGAATCTAAGCGATAATACTCCACTCCACCCTGCTGCCAAATTCCACTAGATACACAAATTCCTGTCTAATACAACACAAGATCTAGGTGTCCCACTCTCTTCTCATTCTGCTAGTGCTACACCTTTAATAGTTCTAAGCCAACCCAAAGCTGCCACTCTTGCCACTGTAATTTTCATTATCTTACTAAAAATAAAATAAAATAAAAAATATCATTACAGTTTTTTATTAAGGCTCCTGGTCTTACCATTAGGAACAAGAACATATATCTGCAAATCTCTCTCAAGTATCTGCAAAATTATGTTATCTAACCCTGTCAAGTATAATAAAGTAACTTATCTGATTTTGGGCTGGTTTTTCGATTGCCAAAATGTCTGTAATCTAGCAAACACATCCACTCAACTGTAAAATATACACAAATGTGTTTACAAGACCAGGACCTCAGTTATTTTCTTCCCTTTCCCCACTGCCTGCCTAATCTATAGCACTTACAGCTATTCTACAACTAATACTTATTTGGCTTTTCTGTATTGTTTATAGAGCAACTACACCTTCAGACAAAACGCAAACAAAGTATCAATAATGTTAAGGTAACAGCAAAATTCAATGCTAAAGGAAGAGGAATACAGGACTGGAAACAAAAATTTACTGTATCATTGAGTTATACCTATTTCTATCTTTGCTACAGTGCTGTGTAATCCCTTCCATAAACTGAAAAATCTCTTTCATAATTCAAATTATTAAACTTGTTGTCAAATCACTGCAACACTAACGGACCAAGTAGTCTAAACTATGCCTCAGATTCTGATGTTGTAAATTGTCAGCTTCACTAAGGGGTAACACTACAGCTTTCTTCAAGCAGCATACAATTGAAAAGGTGTGTGTGATAGCAAGATTGGACCCTGAATCGTCATTATTACACTCTCAAATAACTTGCTTCTTTCTAAAAAGGTTACTCTTTTTGTTGACAATTAGGCTATAGACATAAGCTTAAAAAAAAAAAAAAAAAAAAAAAAGGCAAAAAAACCAACAAAACAAAAAACACCTACAACCTTTTATATTTCTATTGGACAATTTTCCCCCCAACTTACCTATCAGATAAATACCTCTAAAATAATCTCTGTAGGATTTTTGCTTTCTTTTTAATAGAAATATATTCATTGAGCTAGTTTGCATTATAATACTGCCAGTTTTGCAGTCTTTGGCCGTGGATAAGCCTCAAGCAAAATGCTGCATTTGGCACAAAGCAAGGTTGATTTAGTGTGTTGGCATTAATTACCCATTCTGATTAACAGCCTTTCAAGTCCTTCACACTTTAGTGTTAAAAATTATGTGCATGTTTAATTCAGCAACAGAGCTAGCTGATTTTGCAGAAATTTATTGAAATACATTTTTCATTACAAATACGGAAGAATTTGCTGTTAAGTATGAAAATATTAAAAAGGTGAAAGTAACAGGGAAACAATAAAAGATAGCCATATTCAACAGCAAAAATATTAGCATATACTGCTGTACCTTATTAGCTTCAAAATAATCCCCACCCTTTGGATTTTCTACACTGTTTAAAGCTGTATAGCATGTTCCTTTTAAAACACACACTCAGTTTGGAAAAATATGTAAGTAAAAATTTTGTGTCAGCTTTTCTTCTAACATAATAGTTAAGATCAAGCCACTGACCAATAGTTAGGGTCAATATTTGTTGAACAGGTCAACTGCTGCATGCTTGTATTACCTCAAAAGGCACCTCTTTTGAGGTGCACTCTATGGACACCACAATGAATTTTTTCTCCCCAGTATACATCATACATAAACAATATGTGTTTCCAGTGTTTCACTGTAGCAAAATGCATATTAATGTGGTTAAATTAAAAAAAAAAAAAAAAAGAGGAGTCTCAGTAGCTTTAATCTCCCTTAATTGAACCACATGAGTATTAGAAGAGAATAATAAAGGTGGCAGCTCAGCATGTACTGTAGATCATTACAGAGGTGCTGCAGATGACATCTTCATGACAGCTGACAACTAGCTTTCCAGCAAGGATGAAACTCTGAAAACACTGAAGTCAACAAAATATTCACAGCAATTTCAACAGATGTTGTGTTTGGTTTAAATGGATTACAGCATTTGTTTAAATGTCTCTTATCACTACAAGAAACCTCTGTAAACTACACTTTTTAAAATAGCTTGTATTATTCATGCTATTAATGTTAATTATGGCAATTAAGGTCAGATCTGTATTAGCTGTAAGTTTTAATTATAGCTACTGTTCCTCATTTGGGAGTAACCTAATTTAGAGAGCTACTACCCCAAATTACATGTTCTCCAATATTTTTCTACTGCAAATTAGTGATAGCCAGAAAGAGAAAAGGAAGATAGAAAGTATTTCTATCACAGGAATGAGTAGAATGTTTCATAGTTGCAAGATTTAAATTCATACTTTCTGATGCTATACATTTCATTCCACCTACGAGTTCTAGCACCTTTATACAGCAGACACCACAGAAAAGCATTTAGGTACAGAAAATGGGAATACCAATAGGACATACCCCTTTGTCATGTCTTGGGCATATAATTAGCTACAGTCACTAAGAAAACTGTTGTACTTGAAGGGCTGGCAATTCACACTTCAACCTACATGCAAGTCTCTGCTAGCATATGAGTTGGACAGAATGAATATTCAATTGTCAGCTCCTCCTCTTCTCCATCAAAACATCTTACATTCACTGAAAGCAATACCTCTTTATACCAGTTTCTGTTGCCAGAAGAGGAACCCTTTTATAGAACACCACAACATGTTCAGGACTTTACAGCTAGTTATTCACATCCCATCTCTGAGATCTCTGTTTCTCTTTTCATCAACCTTTTATACCTCTGTTCACCCGCTCAGACCTCCGGGGTCCAAGTCAGAAAATTCTGAGCACTCCTCTAGCTCATAGAAACAGCAGGAGCTGCAACATCATCAGCCTGTTTGATGAAATGAGTGAAAACTGCAAGGCAGGGTTTAGAAAGATGCTAGATTTTAAGAGAGAGGTACAACTGAATTTACTTTTAAAACAAATGCTGTAAGAATTTTGAGAACTATTTTACTATTACAGAAAACATGTCTGAGGAATATGCTGCCATTATGTTAAACAAGCCTGTTGCATTGTAGAATAGGTACAGCGTAACAAATTCCATGCAACACAATGAGTTGTTACTTTCTCCAGCCCCGGACTATATTAAACAAGTCATGTGAATCGCATTCCCTCAGTCATCCTGAACAAGCATTTCAACCACCACCCTTTATTTAGAAATAATGATCTTAATCACCAATGCCTAACACTCAGAACCATCAGAACCATACCCAGACAGACATCTGAGTAGCCATACAATACTGTATGCAAGAAGCATCAAGACATCTCAGTGACCATCCTAAGGTGCTGACTTAAAGGCTCAAAAGGTGGAAGAAATATCCATAAAGCTGGACAGAGACATTAAAAAAATCTGAATGGGCAGATCTCTGAATAGGCAGACCAATCAGTCAGAAGGGAGATACAATTTCAGGAGTATGAAGATTAAGTTCCTTGTGAGCACTTAGTTCACTTAATTCATAGAATCATAGAATAGTTAGGGTTGGAAAGGACCTTAAGATCATGTAGTTCCAACCCCCCTGCCATAGGCAGGGACACCTCACACTAAACCATGTCACCCAAGGCTCTGTCCAACCTGGCCTTGAGCACGACCAGGGACAGAGCATTCACAACTTCCTTGCACAACCCATTCTGGTGCCTCACCACCCTCACAGTAAAGAACTTCTTCCTTATGTCCAATCTAAACTTCCCCTGTTTAAGTTTTCACCTGTTACCTATGACTACAGTCCCTAATGAAGAGTCCCTCCCGAGCATCCTTATAGGCCCCCTTCAGATACTGGAAGGCCTGACTACACATTTTAGCTGTGATATACTTTTCAATATGCTGTACAATATTAGTGTAACTACAGAAAAAAACCTCTGAAGAAGTTTAAATAAATGTCACCTATACTTACTTTGGCAATATTTTTAATTGGTTTTCTCTAAGTTCCAGTATCTGGAGTTTAGTTAATCTGTAACAGAAAAGCACAACAAATTATCACAATATACTGTATTTTCTGACAAGAGCAATCTATGAACTTATTTATATTGCTGAGTTTCAAAAAAAAAAACCACAAAAACAAAAAACCAAACCTACAATTTTGAAGTATTTTTTCTGTAAGAATACAAATAAGTTTTGTGCAAAAATCTACATGTTATATTAAATACATTTATTCTTTGGGGTTTAGTTTGGTAAGCAACGAGCAAATTAGATCTTGTCTCTTTTTCAACACCAGTTTGAACACATCTGTTTTCCTTCATCCCAAAGATTTTAAAACACTTCATGGGATTCGTTATGGCAATGTTATCAGAAGTACACAGGAAGCAATGTTATACAGTCATTATGGCAATGTTATACAGAAGTACACAGGAAGCAGAAGAAGAAAGGTAGGATCAGGCCAAGTTAAGATGCTGCATTTCTAATACTGGCAATGTACCAAACTATTTTGTATAAGAAGCCTCATCAGAGGAATAACACAGCCTTCCACCTAATAAAAGCAACCTTTAAATTCATCTTTATCGGTTTCCTCCCATATTATTTTTCCCATCATCTTCTTAATCCATTTTGATATTTCTATTAGAAGGCAGTTTGACCTTTCTTTCAGTAAATTCATGGTTGTAAGTTAAATAACCTCTAAATCCCAAACTCAACTGCTTGGCCAAGATAAGTTCAAAACAGTCTTAACGTTCAAGCAAGGTACCATTCCCAGTGGAATTTTTTGCATCAGGACAGCAGTGACAAGACTATCTGTTAAACGAAGCACAGAATCTGAGTTTAGTTTAAATACAGACAGGATTATAAAGACAAGAGTTCTACATGTGACCAACTAACAGCCCTCATACAACACAAAATAGAGCATTAAGCTTCTGAATCAAAAAGGAGCTTAGCAAACAGACCTGTCTTTACTGAAGGTGCCTAAATAAATGCATTTTAAGGACAAAAACCTTCATTTTGATTAAGTAGTAAGAACTATACTTAAAGTAAAAATGGAAAGCTGAAAACAGTACTTTTTTTCATTCAGACATTTGCTCATTTTTGGATGAATCTGAAAACAGCAATCTGCTGTGCCTAAGAATATAACAGTCACCTTGAAACAGAGCAGAGGTCAGCATAGCCCAGCATTGCAAGCAGTACTTGCCATCTGGTAGCAACTGCTGGAGGGGAACCCTCCTCCCCCCAGTTTCACAAAGAAAAACCAACACGCTAACAGGGCTGAAAGAATACCATAATAAAAATCCACTTCATAGTAGTATCATTGCTGCCAGTCTAGGATGTAACTGGCAAGGATTTCCAAACCTTCTTACCCCACCTGCATGCTAAGGTACCAACCGCTGACGAAACAGAACTAGTATGTTTAAGCACTCTCAGATGAATGGTCATTTTGCGCTTGGAATTCTGAATCCCAAAATAACCAAACACTGCATTAGGCTTCAGCTGGTGTTTTGCTTTGATGACAGGTGAAATAGCTGTGCAGTTTGTAGTTTTTCTTCATAACATGTATGCAGTCAAATGGCTCAACTGCATGCAGCAGAAGCAATCCTCCGCTCATATGCTAAACTATATATATGTATATATATGCATACTCACACTTCGTTCACTTTAGACAGAACTCACTGTACTACACTTCTAACAAGCCAATTCTGTGAACTTAAAAACTGCCTTTGCTGATAGAAAGGTTCATAGTTGTGTGACCTTGTTTCATGTTCTACTCTTTATTCAGCTAACCCTAAGAAACTGAAGATACAGTAATGAATTCCCTACCTGTAGAGCTACTAGGGAAACATTTTTAATCTCTCCTGGCTGTGATATACAGGCTGTGTCTAAACTAGTAAATTGATTGCAGTAATTGATGAGAAATATTGGACTGAAGCAGTTGTCACTTCTTTCATTATGACTGGAAGGGTTAATTCAATTACATGTAACAATACACATCAATTACTCAGCCTAGCCAATTTAAATTTCTGGTGTAAACACCCATGCTAAGTATCTGAACTGCTATAAGGAACTGAAAAACTGGGGCTTAATTTGAAAAGAAATACAGAGGGAGAACGAGTTCACCTACACTAAAGAGAAGAGAGAAGTCATAGTGGCAGAATATATATTTCCTGTGCCATTCTATCACAAAGATTTGTCATACTCATACAGAAATATTTCATTTCTCAACTTGAAAAACCCATTACCACAGAAATATTTACACATCACCTAAACACAAAGCTGTAACAGAGTATTATTCAACTTTAAGTATACCTGGTGTAACAGTGTCAAAATTACTACTGCAGTATGGTTATTTAATGTAACCAACTTAGCCTGCTTTTAAAATGTAGCTCAACCTTTAAATAAAATAAAATCTCTACATAAATATCTTGCCAGGATAGGATCAATATTCTTGCTAAAATCAGATTTTTTAATTATATGATCTGTAAAATATGTAAAAGAAGTATGTATCAGGTGTACTTGGAAATTTGCTGTTCAACAGCAGTCATGCCTCGGAAAGTAAAGAATATTTCGGAGATGTTCTTTATTTCTTACTTCATTTGCAGTTTTGATAAAGTAGAACTTTTCTAAATTTTTTTTTTTTTTTTTTTTTGTAAATAAAGGCAAGAGGACTGACACATGTATCCTATAGCAGGTTGCATTTACAAAGGTTTCAGCAAAATTACATAATCTAAATCAAATCCCCAATTTAATTATTACTGCACCTTTATGTAAAAAATTATCCCAGAGTAAACATATCTAAGCATTTCTGCTACTCCAAATACCTCTGGGTATTTGAGAAAGAAGATTAAAAGGAAATTCATTGCAACACCACAGTAAAATGTCTCTGGAAGCAACACCCCATTACAGACAACACTCTCAAGAGTTTTTAGAACGACACTGAAGATAAACTCCTTGCTTATCTTAAACATCCAACAGTAAATAATGTTTCACTTCCAAAGCCCTGTCTCAAAATTAGCATGCAGTGAGCTTCAAGTTTAGAATACTCTGCTTATGTATTTGTATAGTTAAATTTAAATAGACATGATGCATTTACATACAACAGATTTGGTTTTCTTAGGCAAGCATAAGCAATTCTCATTCCTGTGCACTGCTGGTATAAAGGCTAACTCTGGGATCTGTGCCAATATTAATGCATTCAAATTAGAATTTGGGAGTGGAAGAAAAAAAACCCCACTTTATCAGAATTTCAGAGGAACTGGCACATTTAATCAAAAGCCTGGTGATTTTTAATAAGTTTAACAAGCTGGACTGGTACAACATAACTGAGGGACAGCAAGTATGCAGTGCTCATAAAGAAGGGGAAAAAAGATTGGATAATCTTGACCTCAATAGTATGCAAAGCTTTAGCACAAATTTTGAAGGCCAGAATAAAGCATGGAGGCAAATATAATAAAATGCTGCATGGATATTCTAAAAGCAGTTTGCATTACACAAAGCTTTTCCAAAGCACCAGCCTGAATGCCCATGACAGAGACCCATTCTGGGACTATTCTGTTCAAAGTATTTTAGCAGCAGTCCTAAAGGATAGGAAAAACATTTAAGTTGGCAGATGCCACACAAAACAGTCACAGACAATACAATGAATTATTAGAACATCATAAGGAAAAAAAAAAAAAAACAAACCAAAACAGTACAACCTTAAGGACTGAAAAAAAATAGAAAAGGGACAAGATGCCATAACATCAAGTCAAGTACTCATGATTTCCTTGCAGAGACATCAGCCATTTCTAACTGAGCTGTCCAAGGCATTAGTCGATCATGTGAGAAATGATACTAAGCAGCTGCAAAAAGGGCTAGCAGAACACTGCAGCATAACCACAGACATTTCCAAGAGAAACAAGAAGATAATCATGACACTGTACAAGCCATGAAGAGATCTCAGTTTGAACTCTAAATATAGCTATATATGTCATCATCCTCTGTCAAAAAGAAGATGATGAATTCAAACTGAAACTCATTCCAGGATGTATTAATAAAATCAGGCACAAAGGAAAACTTAACATACTAGAGAGAAACAATTTTGTTTAGTCTAACAAACTAAAACTGGGATACGAGAACACTGTAGAACAGCAGGTGAGAGAATGGGCGACAACACTCATGAGAGATGACAGCAATTAAACTGTGGAACAAATTAATATAAACAGTCAGAGAGAAACCGATCTGGGAAACCAGGTTCTAACCTGAACTGCTGGCAGAGACACCCTGACACATGGGGCATAAAAACCTTTCTAGCTTTAATACGACATTGGCTGAGTTTTTAAGATGCATTTTGCCAGTAACAGTAGGCAACAGTACTCAGCTGATCATGTGTTCCCATGTAATGAAAAGTAATAGCTGTAAGGCCATACACAAAACAACTTATGCACCGAACTGGAAGAAAAGCTGAAGGCTTGTCCTTTATGGAAATAACCAACAATCCTATATATATCTCAAAAGCTTCTACCAGAGCTTTTTGGTTTGTTTGTTTTTTAAAAATGTATTCTCACATTCTGAAGTACGAATTAAAAGACTATTTGCACTAGCAAGTGTTTATCCCTACTTGTAAAGTTGTGGGGTGGCAGAGCAGTCTGATCACTTACAGAAGTACTCAATGTCAAAGGGGTCTGAACCCTACTTTGAAATTACATTTTATCAATTCATTGTTTTCCAATTTATTTGATCTAAATAGTGTCTTGCTATAGAATAGTATTTATTCTGTGTTACACCATTATTAGCAGGTAAACTTATATGAATACTTTGAATTCATTTAAAAACAGCTGATGAGAAAAGCTTTCATTTCAGTTTCAAGCTAGGATGCTGCAAGTCACTATTTCTATTTAAAAAAACAAACCTGAATTCTTCATTACTGAGAGAAGCACTACACTGGAGAACTGGCATTCAAGTTGCCTTCAGTAGCTGATTAATTCTTAAGCTGTTAGTAATTAATGACCTCACCATCTTCCTAACCAGGGATTAAGAAAAAACTCTAAAGAGGCTCCTTAAAATTATGTGTAATATTAACTACTGATAAGAACAACTGGGTCAATCTGAACTCTTCAATTGCATCTGTAGTACTTACTTTTTACTAAGTAAATCTTGTCATTTTGTTAGACTAAAAAACAGAACAGAAAAATGTCTAGGCAATCATTAAAATGCCAACAAGTAAAAACTATGCATCTCCCAGATATTTCTTCTTCAACCTTAATGAAGGCTTTTGAAATGCAAACTTTGTGTACTAGAAACAAGCACAGTAATTAATTCTCCCGCATCATAAGCAGCTTTTTTGTTAGCTGAATGTGTACCAAACCTGGTGCTTTTAATAGTTCATCAGCGAAAGAACAGTAACTGGGCAGAAAAGAACAGGCCAGCAATTCCAGTCACAAGTGACTAATAAACTAATGGTCATTAATGGACTGGACCTGTGTTCATCCTTCACTGTACATCTCCTGATCTGCCAAATTTCTGCAACACTACACTTGGGGGCATTTCTAATTTCTTGTAAACTGTGTTGACCCAACTATATGGAGAAGACATGGACCTGTTGGAGAGGGTCCAGAGGAGGCCACAGAAATTACTGGAGGAAAGGAACACCTTTTCTATGTGGAAAGGCTGAGAGAGTTGGGGTTGTTCAGCCTGGAGAAGGCTCAAGGGAGAACTTATTGTAGCTTTTCAGTACTTAAAAGGGGCCTATAAGAAAGACGGGAAGAGACTTTCTAGCAGGGCCTCTTGCAATAGGATGACAGGTGATGGTTTTAAACTAAAAGAAGGGAGATTCAGGCTGGACATGAGAAAGAAATTTTTACAATGCGGGTGGTAAAACACTGGCACAGATTGCCCAGAGAGGTGGTTGATGCACCATCCCTGGAGACATTCAAGGCCAGACTGGATGTGGTTCTGGGCAACCTGATCTAGTTGAAGACATCCCTGCTCATTACAGGAGCTTTGGACTACATGACCTTTGAAGGTCCCTTCCAACCCAAATTATTCCATTATTCTATGAACTATAACCATACAGATTAAGGCAACTGCTTTCATGCAGCCATGCCTGGTTATCTAATAGGTGTTTTTCCTGAAGAATGAATTTAGGAAAAGAGAGTATAAAGTAAGAGCGAAGAGAGTGAAGGGGGGAAAGCAGAAATGGCTAAATCAGTATGATAAGAACTGGATGAATTATGCATATCTAGGAGTCTTCCTTTTAACAATATTACCCTTCCACTTCAGTTCCCAAGATTTATTCCATTTTAAAGATGGAGGGGTTTGGTATTTGTCTTGTATTTAAGCTATTACACGTAATAGTTTTGCTTAGTCATCACACCATAAACATGCTAAGTCTTTCACGAAGATTCCTGACAAGAAGCCACATGAGAATTACAGATGTGTATAAAGAATCTGGGCAGCTAGGAGGGAACAAGTGGAATTACAGATGTCATTATTTGCTTCACTACAATTACTAAATGATAAACAAACCATATTTCAGAAATACTAGTCTCCCATACATACCAGACTTGTGCTGTAAAAGAAGGAAGTGTGTAAATGAGTTTTATTTCTTGCTTCTTCATAAGCTTTCTGACTGTCCTTTAAAAGCCCAATTAAAAAATGGTAATAATTTTTTTTTTCTGTAACTAAAAAAATGGATTGGTAATGTACACTTCTTCCACTTCTTCAGTTTACACTTTGCCTGAGAAGCAGCAGAAACTGCTCTGTATAAATTTAAAACTAAATGTAGATACTAAGTTTTAAATTCAACTTACCTGCCAAAATTGGCTGGCAAAAACTCAAGAAAAGCATCATTCAGGTACAGCTGCGTTAGGTTTAGCAGTTGGGAAAATCCATCTGGAAGTCTATATAGAAATAATGTAGTGGGTTTGTTTCAATTATGTTTAGGGCATTAAATCATATTTTCTCAAACAATAATACAGTATTAAGTCCTACATGCCGATAACATCAAAATTTAAGTAATACCAGAATTTCTACAAAATTGCACTAGACAATACTTGCTCTCTGTCAGGTTAGTTTCAAAATTCTTTGTAAGTACTAAGTATCTACAGGTAATAAATTCTACAAACAACAAATCTAGCCTTCCTATTTGTGATCTCCTGACACCTGATGTGGAGGAGGCACTCCCTAGAGACAGTAACATAATTAAAACCTACACAATGTATTTTTTCCCAGAAGAGTTACACTGCACAAATCTACCCATATAAGCTAAGTTGGAAACACAGTGGTACAGGCATTAAAGGAAAATTATTGCTATTAAGAAAGAAAACTCTTCATATTTTTCTATGCTCACAGATAAATGATAGACTTAAAAAAGCTGAGAAAGAAACAGGGTATAATGCAGGATTGCCCACACAGCCTATTAACTTGGGCAAAATATTTCAATGACATAGCTACACTGTATCACAGTGCAATGAGATTAATGAACCTCATTGCACTGTGACTCTGTTGCTTGCATCCAAGGGTGGGTGCATGTCTGGGCAAGTTTGAGACTCAGCAGTGTTTGCACAAAATATAAAATATCAAAAAAATACAAACTTACTTTGAAATTGGATTTACGCTAGCCTCAACAACTGTCAAAACTTTACAGTTCTTTATATTTTCTGGAAACTCCTGTATGCCTGCAAAACACAGAAAGAAGTAGTAGTACAGAAAGTAGTAGTACTACTAATATTATTTAAGAGGGGAGGGAGGGAGAGAAGTGGTTGAGGGGTAAATGCATTAATTTACATGGTAAAACAAAGTTTCCAACAGGATCTGTTTGTTAAATGCACGGCTTGTATGACATCCAGGTGAAATGGTAAGGCTTCAAAACTTGAAGTATGTTTACAGCATTCACAGCTCTGAAGAGATATCCCAAAATGTGATATATGCTTGCTGTTAGCTTCAGATTATTTGTAGAAAAGGACAAAGATGCTGCAGACACACTTATGTTTGAAAATTACAACAGTAAGTAACAACTTCTTTTTCCAAGTTTATCTCCAGAAACACCAGAGTGAATTTGCAGTCTACGTATCTGCCAAAGTTGCATTTGTCAAAACTGACAAAACAGGCCTTGAAAACAGGAAAGAGGTATCCACCATGTCAGTAGGGTAGCAGTACTGAATCACTCTACTGCCCAAGACTTTCAATTCAATCTTTACTATGCCATAATACCTAAACCACGGTTATCACAGCTGAAGTTGCTTTTGCAATGTGTCACTACATTGTTCTTACACTCTGGGACAGGTGTGTTTATTTTAAATAAACTTGTCCTAAGTACAGCAACAATTCATACAGCAGTATTTCCATCTGGATTTAGAATACACTGTTTTTTTCCAAGAAAAAACTGCTGCGCCAGTAAAATACAGTTTAAAAAAAACTTGTGTTTGCCTTTCAAAGAGTGCATGTAACTGTGTCCGCCTCTAGGATGCTTCATCAAGTGAGTGGAGAGGGCAGTCTGAACTCGGGGAGTGAGACTACTAAGAAGGAACTGTACTCTGTGGATGTTTGCTTTTATGCTAGTGGCAGTGAGACATTTCATGCTGCTCCAAGTGATATTAACTTTCTTACAGTTCAGCTGCAGAGAGAAAGATAATAGCAGTGTGCCTTCTCATTCAGAATAACAGGTGGGACTTGGCTGTATCTCTCCGTGTATACGTTCTGAGAATACCAAAGCAGAGAAAATGTGGCAAAACATCAACTGCTAAATAGTAATTTTACTTACATAAGAAATGACATAATTTCTGATACTAGTCTTGAGTCTGCTTCTTTATATGTTTGTGCAGGACTGACCTGGTATGTTAGGACTTCAGATTTGGCAATACCACCTGACATAAAACACATACTTTCAAACTAAGTCAATTGGTGATGTCGAGTTGCAAAGTCACCATGCTAACTTTTCCATAAATTCAATGCATGTATAAACAGCATTTCTGTTAAAGCAGATTTTAAGATCTTTCTTGACAGGAACTTTTTTGCCATACTAAATGGTTGAAACTATTGGTTTTGACTCATGTCAGGTATTGTACTGAGAAGTGAAAAGCAAGAAAAGCACAGCAAGCCACACAGTTAATCCAGGTGTTTAAATACCTCTAAGTATCAGGGAGCCTTTTGGGAAACAGCTTGTTGAACTTGAGAACAATAAAATATAGAAGCAGAGGGGACCAGTAGGAATTGAATCATCAGCTATAATATAGGTGAAGATTTCTGACACTTCTGGTTTACTCCCACACCTGTTCATGTAAATGCACATCTGTTAATAAATATGGTTGCCCATCCCTGGCCGTGTTCAAGGCCAGGTTGGATGGGGATTGGTGCAACCTGGTCTAGTGGAAGGGGTCCCTGCCCATGGCAGGGAGGCTGGAAATAGATGATCTTTGAGGTGCCTTCCAACCCAAACCATTCTGTGATTCTATAATGTATACAGCTTCAGCCATGTGAGGTTTACTGGAGCTGTAAGTGGAGTTGAAGCAGAAAATGACAATAGGGAATCCTGATTTAACTCACTACATCATAATAATTAGATGTAATAAAGCTTCACTTCTGGAAAGCAGCAGTGATATTTTCAAGTCCAAGGACAGGTTTAAAGAAAGATTAGAAAACAGCCACAGAAAGACTAGAAATGTACATTACCAATTGCTGTCATATAATCTTTGCATTTAGAGAAACACTTCCAATACATTTAAATATTGGAAACAAAGTTGTGTTTCAGACTCACCCTGTGCCATTAGTTTCACTATTTGAATTACATTGAGAGCCTCTAAGCTTAGTTTTTAAGTTTTTAAGGTGAAACTGCTGGCCCTGGCTTGGTCCTTCGATGAAAGATTTCATGGTGAGACACTGCAAGCTGCCCAGAGAAGTTGTGGCTGCTCCACCCCTGGAAGTGTCAAAGGCCAGGGTGGATGGGGTTTGGAGCAACCTGGTCTAGTGAAAGATGCCCACGGCATGAAGGTGGAACTAGATGGTTCTTAAGGTCCCTTCCAAACCATTTTATGATTTTACGATTGTATGTTAAACCTCATGTTCTTATTGTTAGTTTCCACTGCCTGTGTCAAGAATTCATTGAAACACAGAAGACTAAAATCTGTCATAACTACCTAGAAAACAAAACAGAGAACATCTGATAGAGAGGAAAATGTCAATGTAAACTTAACCTCAAAGGAACAGCCAAATAAAATATTAGCTATCCAAATACAGACATGTTAAATCAATATGTACATAATCAGAGGACTCTACAGTAGTCTCCTGTTTGACTATGCCTTGGGCAAGAAGCAGCAACAGTTTTAACAACAAATTAACAACAGAAATTCAACTGATATGTCAAAGCTAACAGTGAAGGAGCCTCTGAATTTAATTTTGCTGCTGCTTAGAACCAGGATTGTTATGGTATACACCATCTTTACAAACCTCACTCGGTACTTCACTATGGATAAATGTCAGCTGTCATTCGAAAGAGCAGTAAATTGGGAACGACAGCATGAAATAAACCTAATGTTTGTAGCACACATTGAGATGATAGGAAAAAAAACACAAACAGGGGACTGCTGCTCTCTATCACGATAGGAAGCTGCATTCATTGCCTGACTACACAACAACATTCACTTTCCCCCAGTCATTTTCCTCCTGCATGTTAAAAACATGCAGTTACTGTTGGATTAGTATTCTTTCAGTTCTCCCACTAATAAATCAAATTTTAAAAGCAAGTATGAAGGAAGAGTATGTAAGAAGGCTGAGAGACACTGGAAAAAGATCTGAGAGGACAAATGGCTGTAAAGAGCACTTTATAAGAGAACCTGTTCCTCATTTCTCTGCTTTCCACCTATCCTTAGTGTCCTGAATCTTCTTGCTCATTATGGAAGCTCAGCATATCTCAAGGGTCTCTGTGACCACATCTTTCTGCTCTCCTTTTCTAACACTGTGCGAATGAATCAATTTGATAGCCACCCCCACCCTCCATGTGCATCTGATCAAAGGAGCGCTGCAAACTGAGATCCACATTACTTTCTAAATCTCATTTTTCTTTCTTTATATACTGATACTCAAGGATTATAGAAGGCAGTGCAACAGATTACTTAGGAGTTATCTAGTCTGTTGCAGCCTTATCCACTTTACTTGAAAAGCCTCATATGGACGATTCCTCATCCTGCTGTTGTTTCTTCCTCTACATGATAACAGTCATCATCCCCAACTGACTTCAGTGCTCTAACTTATTTACAAAGCATGCTTACCATTTTCCAAAAAAAAACCCAAACAACCAAAACAAACAACAAAACAACCAAACCATCCCACTTGTGGACTATGACCATTTACAGAGCACAGGAGAAAACACAATTTGCTGGTAATCTTTAATTATAACTACCAGATTCAAACTGAATCGAAAGCAAAGTTCTTTCTGTAGTACAGCTTCCCACCAAAGTGTGCTTTACATAACAGCTTTTAGTATTTACTCACCTGTTCTTTCCTCCCTGTTTTCACAAATTTCAGGCATTTTTAAATTCACTGGCTAGTTTCTACCAAAAACAGCACTTGAAAAAAAAAAGGGGGGGGGCAAGGGGAGGAAGAGAGAGATGGGACTGTAATACTTTTAAGAGAAATTTAGCAGTAAGGTAAGGAAGACGAACCTAAAATTCTTGTTGGACTAAGCCAAAAGCAGAAGGCATTCATCACTCAGAACTCTACTTGGCAAAAACTCACCAGGTAATGAGCCTTAACCAAGAAAGTGGTGTCTAATCATGACCGCAGACCAGCTGTGGACATGTCCAAATGGCATAAGGAAAAGGCCATATATAAAAGGTCATAAAGCGATTTCTGGTCAATGGCCACAGATCTGAAGGTAATCAACCTCAGTTTTGGATCACATAACATGGCTGAAATATGGAATTTCTCCTGATCTTTAACTCCCTGGAGAGCAATGACTGTTTTGGCACAGCTCATCAGAGCAAATGTGCACAAATGTCTCTCTGTTTAGACTGGATTAAGGCAACTGTAGGTATAATTGAGGTCCCACTCACCATTTGGAGTTACACTCACCTCCTCTCCTGCATAGCACAACCTCTTCCTATTACCTGAGTCAGCATAAGTTGCAGACCAGGATGACATTTTCTCTCCGTCAGATAATATTTTTTTTAATTCAGAAATACTGGCAATTCTGGATTTACAGAAAACTGTGCAAGTTACATCAACATTTGGCAGAATCCTTCATTGCAATGGACCTCCAGAGCTGACACCCCTATACGCTACCGTTTCAGCCCTACTGCATATGAGGGTTTGCTCTGCTGTTCATAATCAAGTTCCACCTCTTCTTACACATAATCACAAAATGTTTCAAAGAGGCTTGCAAATGAAAAACAGGAAAAAAAAATTAAAAAAGAAAAAAAAAAAAAAGGTTATGGTTTAATTCCTAAAAAGCACAGAGAAGGAAAATCATTAACAAATACAAGACCTATGGAAGCCATATGGGTGATGTTGCCAAGTGAGAGTTTACAGCTAGATCGCTCAGTTTGTGGGGAATGTGACAAAAGAAAAAAGTTCTCACCAGACACGTCAAAAAGCCTTCTTGCTGCAAAATAAATGAAACTATAGCCCACTGTGTACCAGTCCCACTCTGCACCATTACAAATACAGAGGACACAGAGGTAAACATGTAGGCTTGGTCTGCATGAACCTGAAAGCGACCTCAATTACATATATATCCTTCCC
This sequence comes from Psittacula echo, assembly GCF_963264785.1. Lineage (NCBI taxonomy): Eukaryota > Metazoa > Chordata > Aves > Psittaciformes > Psittacidae > Psittacula > Psittacula echo. The sequence continues at coordinate 24,352,011 of NC_137742.1, read as the reverse complement.
TCAGCTAATCTATCCATTCTGATCTCAACTTCTGGGCAAACTGCTATTAGGACCTGCCAAAAAGCAGCTTAACTGTAAAAAGAGCAGCTTTTGTTTGTTCTTCCACTCAGGCCTCTACTACAACTGTCCTTCCAACCAACACTATTGCCAACATGGCAATCAAAATATTTTCAGAATTCAAAAATATAGGCCACAACAGTCCGAAAGATTATGTAAAATGCTTGCACAATCTAAACTTTTAAACTGAAAGCTTAAAGTATCACTTGCAGTTTGTATTCTTATATATTTATATAATTTATAAATATAATATAAATATATATAGTATTAATAATATTTATATTAATAATTTATATATTTATATATATGTTTATAACATATAATATATCATATATAATATATCATATATAATATATAATATATATAATATATAATATATAATATTATATATTATATACATTATATTATATTATAATTAATATATATTATATATTATATATGATATATTATATATGATATATTATCTATTATATATTATATATAATAACATATAATTATATATAATATTATATGTAATATATAATATATTTATATATTGATATATAATAATTAACAATATATATTATATTATTATTATAATTAAATATTATATAATATATATTAATATATAATATATATAATATATATTATAATATTATATATAATATATAATATATTTATATATTAATATATATAATAATTAATAATATAATTATATATTAATATATTATATTATAATATAATATATTAATTTATATTATAATTACATAACATAATTATATATAGTATAATATATAATATAATAATATAATATATAATATATAATTATATATAATAAATATAATATATTATGGTTATATAATATATATTATGTAATATATATAATTATATATTAATATATATTACATATAATATAATATACAATAATATATATTATTAATTTATATATTTATATATTTATTATTAATATATTGTATAATATATAATATATAATATATCATATAATAACATATCATATATAATATATAATATATGTTTATAATTTATAATATTTATATTTATAATATTTATATTATATTTAATAACATATATTAAGTAAATTATATTAATATATAAATATAAATATAATAATATATTTTCAATCTGGGATTTATGCATACCTTGTGAATTAAGAGCAGCTCTTTTCATTATTCTATGTAAGCAGGGTGTTGTTAGAACCCAATCAATATAGGTCAGCACAGTGCTGACCCATCCATTCTCCTTTTGACCATTCATTCCTCCTTCCAAAATTCTTAGAGGGTGCCTTGCTATAGCTGTTTTAAGATCAACCAAGAGCTCAGGTGGTTTCCATGAGGTGCCTGTCTAGGCTGTAGGGCAGCAGTAACATCTTCCTGCTCAGAGCTGGAGTTGCAGCTTGACACAAGGTTGACCTCCACGTGCACAGTGTGGGACTCAGTACTCTAGTTGCTGCCATGCAGTTTAGGAGTCTTTCACATATTTAGTGAAAGCCTATCCTAGAAAAAAATCTATCATTTCAAAAGAAAGGAGCAACTGTCGCAAGTAAACTCTGTTCTGCAAATAGATACCCCAAAGCTCTTTGAAACCTGCTATATGTCAGTTGTTCCCCTTGAACTCAGTGTCAGAATTGTAAAATTCCTTGCAACTTGGTTTTCCTTGTATATGAGCATTACAGAAGCCTGGCTTTCTGACTGTCTCTTACTAAAGACAAAAATACATAAGCTTAGATACCTATAGAAGAAACTTACCTTTTTCAAGAAGTAAAACTGAAAAAAATAAATGTCAGTGATTTAACCTATCACCATTAAACTTGTTACCAATTCAATAAAACACTGATTTGAAAATTCATTGTAACTTTTCATCTTCTCTCCTCTTTGTTTATGCCCAGAAGTTCCCTTCCTAGAAAAACTTTTGCTTTATTCAAAATTCTGAAAACAATCTCCACTGGGTTTCTTGATTTTTTTCCTTGAAGTGGTTTTGCTTGACAAGTACCTACTTACAGCTTAGTAAGAAGATTCACCTCTCCATCTTCACAAAGTCCTTTTCTCCAATTCTACATGCTCTTAAAAAGTTTTGAGCTTTCCTTTCCCATTTGTCTTTCCTTTAATGAGGGCCACTTGCAGGATTGTAAGCTATGATGACTACTCTGGGGGGGCTCCTTTCTTAAGTTTACACAATGAAAAATGGAGGACTGCTTGGAAGGGTTTTGGAAAGCAAAACAGATAACATTTGTAGAGTCTATGTAATGATTAATGCCAAAATGTCAGTCAAGCTACAAATCTAACCAGAACAAGTTAAACAGTGTTTTAATTAAAAAAAACCCCAAACCAGACAAAAAAACCCGAACACACAAACACCACCCAAAAAAACCCCCAAAACCAACAAAATTCACACAACCTCCCCCCCTCCAATAACGAACAAAAAAACCCCACAAAACCCCAGGGAACACTTCCATAGGGAGATTCTTAAGCTTTTCTAGAGTTTCAAAGAAAAATGTAATCTTTGTTGTTGTGAAAACTGTAATAATGAAATGAGATTTACAATAAAATACCATACTGACAGCATATTTGACGCTTATTTCGTTAACGAGGTGAGTACTTAATGACATACCACCATGTACAGTAAAATATTAATTATTAATATTAACAATTAAGACAAAAGGCTCTTTCACGTAAATGTCCACATGTGGAAAAAGCAGGAGTACTAACATACAAACTGCATTTTTATGGCTTTGACCCCATTACATCTCTGCAGCAAGTTTAGTATTTCTAAATTTTTTTGTTTGAGACCAATTCTGAAATCCAAAATTTTAAATTTCTAATCAGAAAGCTAAAAAAATCAATCCAATTCTGTGAGGTTCAAGCTGTAACGAATCCTATTTTATACTGTATGTTAGCCTCCTGATCTGTTTAAATGGATAATGCCTCTTCATCATTTTCACCAAAACCAGTAACTTGCACTGCTAAATAATCAGACTTGATGCAGAGAGAGAAAACAACATGATAGTTTAGTGGGGGGTTTTGTGGGTTTTGGTTTATATTCCTTTTAAACACATGTACTGGCACAGCTAGGATACTTTTGGAAGCCCACAAGTCTTCCAAGCATTTACCCTCAAACCATTTTTAAGATCTTCCACTTTTTAGAACAAGGTATCTCTAGGCCTGCTCTAATTACGTTCCTTACACAATGTAGAGGGAGAAAGAGTGTGAGTAGCAAGACAGGTTTCTAAATGCTTTTTCCCTGGAAACAAGCAAACAAAAAAAAAAAGTATATCCAGTAATGCTGCTTCTTGAAGACATGCCCGACACACTAATTTACATAAACAGGGCAGGGTAAAATAGCAAAATGTGGAACACTAGGAAGGCTGTGGGCAGCAGTTTTGTTCACAATGCTGTCTTGGAGAATTTCCAAGGTTCAGGTGGCTTTCAGCTATGGCTAATTCATGGCTGGAGTACATAAGTGGGCTGGAGTATGTGTAAGTCTGCAGAGTAACCTGAAACTAAAGTGTAACATAATCATGTAATGACGCTTTGCTTCTCTCCTCTGCCCCACATCCGCTACCACACTGGGCTGCAAATTCAGTGTTGCCTGTTCAGTCACTTTCGGTTGACACACGATGACTGCCACTCAAAGCACGTCCCTTTACAAAATTAAAGGTACACTCTGCCTTTACATGCAAATCCACATCTAAACCTCACATAATTGCTCCTATAATGCCTTTTCTGTGGTATAAAAATTTCTTTGAGTTCATGAAGATATTTGTAATGAACTTATTTCAGAAACGAACACTCAAATTCCACATTCAAGGCCTCAACTGCACTGAAATTCCATTCTGTTCGCATCCTCTCTTTTACACAGAGACCATTTCATTCCGCAGAGACAGATTCTATTCAGTATTTCTAATAAGATAGACAATATATTTAAGAAAAAATACTATGAATACTCGAATAGAGAACTTCAAATAGAATAGCAGCCTATAGTTAGGATAAATTTATGACTTCTATATGACAATACAATATAGTAAAGCTACAGATGCAGGAGTCTGTCATTTTGTTGGTTTTTGTGTTTTTTTTTTTTTTTTTGCTTCACTCTCACGGATGATATAAACCCCTGCTCCCATCTGTTCGTTCTACCCCTTCATCCCTCTCCAGTATAAGCAGAGAAATACCACGTTTATGGCAAGTTATTTTTGTATTCAGGATCTTCCTCTCTTACTTCTCCCTGCAGAAAATAAAACTTGGATCTGTCTCCCTCTATTAACAATGAATAATTCTCAATTTCTTGAAAAACCATATTCCTAAAGTGCACCAGATGGGCAACATAAGACTAGATAATCTCCTAAATTCTTGTTCTCCAGTTCCCCAACTTCAGGCACACAGCATACTACAGCTAGTTTGCCAAATCAGCAGATGATTTTAAAACACTGAAGAAAACATATTTGTTCTAAATTTGAATCTGTTAACAAAATTATTTAAATTACTTAAAGTAATTTTATAGGCAGATATGCCTGGAGGTGGGGGGTGTGGAGTAGGGGGTGAAGGGAGGATTTTCTTTTCTTAGGTTTCATTTGTGTATGTTTCCATGAACATTCTCTGCAATACAGATCGACAAACTGACATGTTTCAATTTTCTGCAACATCACAGTGAAAGAGAATCACTCTTTAATATCTAAGAGACTACTGAAGATACCCTGATTTCCAAAACACCATGTTTATTTTGATCCTGTTAGTTATTTTCTAATCTTGCTATTTAATCCTTCAAAGGCCTGAATAATAGAGAACTTAAAAATTCAATCTTTCAGCATTTTCTAAAATACAGGATGTAATTCCTGGCATGGGAGTGCAATTTATTTATTTATTGTACCATATGTTCAAGTATCATTTCATCTTTGTGACTAGGATAAAATCAAGCTTCAGCTAAAAGCTTTAATGCTCAAACACACCCGAAAAGAAGCCATGGAATACCTCTGATATTGAGGGTTTATAATAGCCTTGGGAATCAGGTTAAAGTGCCGTGAAAAGACAACCAATATTGTCACTGCCAAAAAAAAATCAACCAAACAAAAAAAAAAAACAAACCAAAAACCAGAATTTATTGCCCACTGCCAAGACTAAAGGCAGAGTTAAATTAACTCCATTTCATGCTTGCTGCACATACAGCAGCAGTTCAATATTTTAGGCTACATTTATGCCATGACCTCTTCAGCAGCCATGAATAATATATTCCAAACCACATGCTCGTACAAAGACTTCCGTGTGCTCCAGAAGACATAGCCATTAGAGACTTGTATTCCATAACCCATCACATGCCTTGAAACATACATCACTTCATGCAAAGACTAGATACATTGACAGAGGAGTCAGACGGAGACTACAAATTAAAACTCCCACTCTGTCTGGCTCAAGAAGGCCAGAAGAACAGGCCTTCCTGAATAAGGTGCTGGACACTAGGTGCATGCAGGGAAAAACACGTCTCCTGGCTTTCTGTACTTTACTAAATCTTCCCTAGGCTTCTGCTTTTGATCACTGTTGGAGATAGGACACTAAACTAGAAGAATCCTTGTTCTGTTTCAATATTATTAAATATTCTTAAGTATCCATATTATATATTTTTATATATTTTATATATATTTATATATATATTTATATAGTTTTATATATTGCATATGAAATTAAGACACTTAAACCTGAAATAAAAAAGGCAAGACCTATTATCATAAAGATTGCTTTCCTGGACTGGTAACTTTAATATAACGAATCTGCTATCTTGAAGAATTTCTGCAATTTTGATCTTTCATTTAAATGTCAAATATTATACACACACATATAAATGTACACAGCTTTATTGGAAAGCTGCATGCTTCTCTGTGCAAGAGGCCTCCCCCTGTGAGCCAGACTCCACAATTCACCAGGTAACTTACACATGCTTTAAACCGGAAGTGTCATTCTTCATTTTTGTATCAGCTCTTTAGAAAATTAAGTACTTCTCTTTGGTAGGTACATTTGATTATGCCTATGCCACAAGCAGCCTAACTATCTTACGTGAAAATCTTATCACATTTCATGTATACTTGTATTTGAAAACTGAAGTCTAAGCAACTACCCTTCTAAAATACAACATTCAAAACTAAATGCATATTTGATCTAAAGGCATCTGCACTCCATGATTTAGCTCCATCCCCATGAGAAGAAAACACAGTATATCAATACTACAAGTAAACCGCAGGAACTATCACAGCTACAGGAATCTAAAACTTTCTCAGTTATTTCAGAATTTGGCATATCTGATCATCATGCACCAAGACTGATGATTAATCTCCAGTATTTTATTTATTTATTTAATAAAAGAGAAAGCAATCCCTGTGTTTCCAAAAAAGCCTGCTACTTTCACACTGTATTCTTTCACTATCTAACAAAGACAATGGAAGAATCAGATATTTTTATCAGTTTTGCTAGGCTTGGAAAACTAGTAAACACCCTCCTATTTGGCTCTATTATAGGCATACATCAGAACAGTCATGGACAGTGGGAAACAGAGCAATAAATTCTTACCAAGAGGAAAGCAGACTCAAGAGAAGAGAACAGGCTTGCAGTTGTCAAGAGAAAAATGTTCTGTGATTGCAACAGTAGATAGGGAAACAGAAAGAGAAAGGCACTTCATCTAACAAACTGAAGTCTCAAATAATACTAAATTTATTACAGAATAAATAGCTGTTTTCTTAGGTCACCCAACAGGGATGAACAGGGACCCTGATGCGGGTTTTTTGAGTTTTACAGAGCTTTCAGCAACAGTGGGAGACAAGATACCCCAAGCAAATAAGCATGTGAACTCAGGACTATTTTTGATGTGCAATACTAGAAAGAGAAGCTATCTAAACTGTGATAAGACTGAGAACAGGCAGATACGAACAGTTCACATAAATAAGCTTGCGTCCTGGCATTTCTCAAAAAGGTGTTAAGAACAAAACAAACCCTAGAAAACAGAGCTGCACAATTTCCTGCAATTAGTATAGCATATAATTCAGCTATTGCCTCCTTAAATTCTTTATGTCTCAGAGGAGTAAGTTCTCTTTGAACAGCTCTCTGAAGGCTTAACTAAAGGTTATGCCTTTTTGGATGGACAAGGAACTCTCCGGCTGGTCAGCGACCAGCTGCCTATTTTGGTACATGAGCTACGGAATTTGCCAGCACTAGAACTCCAATGCCCTTTTGCTGCTTTTAAGTTTTCTGCATTGACAACTTGTGCTAGAAGCAGTTAATCCTTTCAACAGTTCAGACTAGGACAAAAGATAATTATTTTTCTGTTGTGTGTCACTATGAAAGTTTTAAGGCTAGTGTTCTTTGAGAAAGACTATTAATCCACTTGTACCAGGAACACGGCAGTAACAATCAGGTCAATTTGTCACGCTAAATGCTGTGTTCATTAGGCAGAAATAATAAAGCAACAGTTTAAGCAGAGACTGGGCTACAATCAAGGAGAACGCCAACACTGCAACAACTGGAAAACTTTCTTAACAAAGCAGAGCTCACTTAACTTTCTGGAGTCATAACTAGCTAGCTGTCCAAACAAAGCACTGAATTTAATATAATAAAATCTTTGGCATATTTATGTAATTCTTATTTTCAAATATAATCTCAAGGGGAGGTCCTCTTACTTCACTTTGAATTAGGAAGACAAGACTATTATATCCTCATCAATTAGCACGATTGAACTTTTTCTTTTCTCTCAAATAAGCCACACAACTAAGTCTGATGACAACATAACTTATTTCAATTTCCTCAGTTTCAATCTGCCAGCTTGCCAAAGCAGTATCATTAATACAACTCCATGTATACAATACTTGGCTGACAATGTTTCATAAATTATAAAAGGGTGACTCACACAGAGTGATAGATTTTTAACAAGTCAGACAAGTGAACCAGTGTCCATAGACAATTCTCCCCATGCAGCAGAGGTTACTAACCCCAGAGCATGACAGCAAAGCAGCCAAGTACTTATTGGCTGCTCATTCCAGACAGCTCATTAAAATAAACCAAAAACATTTTCATGTGAAACAAAGTATAAAAACAGAATCCAGAAAAATTTTACAAATTCTTGTGCAAATTATCTTCAGTTTAGTGAAAAATGAGGAAAGCCATTAAATATACAAATATGAGCATATGCGTATTGAGAAAATATTAAAATAGTTTATAATATCAGTTTTCAGTAATGAATCTCAAAGTACAAACCAATCAATTTGAGAGATACAATTAAAAATCACAACCAGACCACAAAAGAGAATATTTTCTATTAAGAAGTTATTTACAGTAGTAGTTTAACATTTACTAGTTGTACTGCTTCTAAAAATTACATTTTCAGTAGTGCCTTTGTACAGTCAGTGGTGGTTTGCCTTTTAGTTACCCCAACATAAAAAGGGAAGCGACTTACCATTCTTGCTGACATCCAGTTCCCTGAGATTAATGAGATTTGCAATGGATGCTGGCAATGTGGTTAGGTCATTGTCTGGCAAACTCAGCTTGTACAGAGCCTGACAGTTAAAAAGTTGCTATTGAAACAAAAGAAAAAAAAAAAAGTGAATGTGACTTTCTCTTAGTTTCCTCTATATAGCTTTTGGTTTTAATCCCTTTAAACTTCTGACCTGACAGTTTGAAGGCCAAATTATTTAGAGGTTTTGACTACAAAAACTTTATTTAACTGGTTTTATTAAAAATTGATTAGGTTTACAATGTCTTGGAAAGAAAAAAATGGCAGTCACAACAAGCCAGCAGCTATGCTTCACTCTTCCTACAAATTCCTTCGAGTATCACAGAAACTGTGACCTGTAGTTACATAGAGTCCTGCAAACCTTGCAAAATGTTTTCCATAATAGGCATGCCATGTCATATCCCAGAGGTATTTACAATTTCCTCAAAAAAAAAAAAAAGGACGTTTTTTAAAACATCAAATAGTTCTGGAACAGAGGATTCGATTCAAATCCTGTTCCCACTCTTCTCTAGAAGATAAAATTTCATTCTGTTTCATCTTACAAGATCTAAAAAGATCCCCTTCCATGGTTTCCACCTCAAGTACACAAAAATCCAACAAATTAGGATGAAAACTAGTGGAAGCTTGATCTAAGAATATAGAAAACTATATAATGCAGATACAGAGATTATAATTTGTATCAAAAATATCTCTTATTATATGCAAAGTACCTTCAGATTTTTATTCAGAAGCTTTACAAATTTACACAATAAGGCACATAATATTAGTGTAATGGAAGAAAAATCTTTTTTTACATATCCAAAATATGTAGGAAACTTACAGATAGTACAAAAGAAATAACTCTGAGAAAATGGTTGAAAAGATTCATCTGAACAATTTATGTTGAATATTCCTTTCCTGACAATTTTGGGTAATGCATGAGTACCTGGACTTAGTGTTCTTTTCTTTTGGAACTCTGAGAAAAGATTAAGTGTTCTATGACTGAAAAAATTTTCCCAATCAACATCATAACAATGGGCTTACTTCAAGCAAAATTTCTTGCGTATCTCTCAATTACAATGCCATTATGTCAACCACAGACTGTCTAACAAGCTCCACTCACGTAACATTTGCATATCCCACCCCAGAACAAAAGCAAACATAAATTAGCAATTGGACAGTTCAAGGAATGAGCTTTAACTTGCCTACTAATGTTTCCAATACCTCAGAAATGTGCCTCTGTTAGAACTAGTTGATATCATTAAGGCTTTGAAGAGTTACGAGTTAGTTAGGGTATTATATTAGAAGGAGAACTTTGATGAGGTCATGTGTTTTGGAGCCGTTCCTGTATTTCAGTACTTCAAGCAAGAAAATATACTTAAAACTTATCCCTGAAAACAACAAGCTGGACTCTTGGAATCATTAGAAATTTCCCCAATCAGGCAATTTGCAATTGGAGCAAATGCAGCACAGAGAATTGCAAGATCCCTAAAGGAAAATGGGGGCAGAGGAGTTTTACATGGTGTTGATTTTGTAGTTGTTCCTTTTGTTGTTGTTGTTCTTTTTAAATGTTTATAAATTCAGTGATTAAGTAGATCATCATTACTGTTAATAAGTACCAGAAGTCATATAATTAAATTTTTGAAGAAAAGCTTTATTGAAGAATTCCAGTTTCTTCCAAACAGCAAAGTGAAAGGGAAAACTAAAACTAAAACAGTTTGAGCTTTTCAGCTCAAATGCACACTGTGGCACTTGGGATAAACAGGGTACTTTTTCAGAAGTGCTTTAGCACGTAAGATGAATGCATTTCAAATGTCTGATCACTTTTAAAACTAAGACTACACACCACTGCTTCATGTAAAGCAAATTCCTTCTCTACCACTATCTTTCTCTCCACCAGTTTGTTCATGCTGCGCCTCTTGGTCAGTCAACTGAATTAAGGACTATACTATAAAAACAGATTTTTTAAGTATCCTGGAGTCCTGAAAAGACTGGAGGCAATCTTAAAAAAAAAAAAGAAAAAAAGAAAAAAGCCAACAAACAAACAAACCAAAACAAAACAAAAACAAAACAAAACAAACAAACAAAAAAAACAACCAAGCTAAACCCACACCCTGACAGAACATTTTAGTAATCAGGTTGACAAGACAGCCCCAAACTAGTTGTTGCTGTGGCATACAAAGGGCAGCAGATTACACAACAGGGATAAGAACACACCACCAGAGGCAAAGAGGAAAAGGGAAGAGTGGGAATGTCTTAACCAGGCTTCAGAAAGCTGCAGACAGCCTAATAAGTACCACACCCTTGTCTGAGATGACTTAATTAGAAGTCTTTTCAGAGTTAAAAGACTGAATAAAAGCTTGGGTTAGAAAAAAGGCATACCCAGCTTGAAATTCTGGCTCCAAATCAACTAGGATAATTTCAAATGTTGCAGGCCTCCTCTTACAGATCTTCAATGGATAGTTTTGAGATCACAATTTATGTCAAAAGATTGAATAAAGAACTTCTGTTGTGTATTCATTATTCCCCAATCTCTGCTTGTTTCCTTTAGAGAATTTGAATTTATATGTGGGGTTTTTTTCTTTTGAAAATTGAAAAAAATTACAAAAATTACTTAAAAGCTGGAAACAAAATGCTAGCTTCTCAAAAATAAGCCTATAAGGATGACTTACTATAATGCACAAACACATTAACATGAAGCAAGCTAAACTACTACAAGTCTCTGCAAAGCAAAAAGGAACAAAACATGTTCAAGATGACTTTCTAATCACATGGATAATTTAAACAGATTAGACCAAGGCAAGCAGTAGACTGCCCACCTCTCAGTTTACTCATGTATCAAAATTCAATTTCATATAGAAACAATGTATCTTTCTTCCTCTTATGATTATAGAATGGATTTTCTTAGAGAACTATGAGCTTGGAAGATACTTGCTTAGTTCTTAATGATTTAATGCAAGAGGAAGTCAGATTTTTTTTTTTCCCTAAGAAAGGTATTTTATTCTGTTTGTTTAAGCACTCAATTTTGTTCTTCTCAAATAAAGAATAAGAAACAGGAATTAAGTTCTGAAATCCTCTGAAAAATCCTCAAAGGCTGATACAAAGTCTTACAATGTAAGTTACTAAAGCCTAAAATTAATAACTCTAAAGAAGTATCTGCTTGGGAAAGACTAGAATAAAACAGTGGAAGTTCTAAACTATAACAGACTGGCAAAATGCTTAATTTTAGCTTTATGTTATTAGCTCTATTCAGCGTACAAACACAGGTTTGCTGGTGGCTTCTCAGGAGCGTTTTAGATTGGATTTTCAAAAGCACTTAGGTGGTTTAAGTCAGCTTTACTGGTATCCAGGCCTTCTGGTAGCTGTCAAGTTACTACCCTGAAATTATTTCCTTATTAGTTTCACTTATCTTGAAAAAAAAAAATCTAAACCAGCAAAACCTGAAGTAGTTATAGCAAATTTTCCAAAAATCTAACACAGCATTGTATGGTTGTCCCATCTGACAGTGAAGATTTTCATACAATTCTGACAAAACAATTTAAAATATTAAGTCTTTCATCTTATTACTAAGTTTTTAATTCCACCAAGACACAACCTCCTAACAGAAATTAAGTCTATTGCAATGATTACTTTGTCCTTCTCAAAAGTCTTACTGGCAAAGATTTTCATTCTTTTCTCTAGTATACTAGACTATGCAATTTGACTTCAGATTTTAGAACAAACAATAAATATTGATTTCTATAATAAAGCTATAACCAAAGTGGCATTCCAGCTCCCCTAGTTTTTTAACTTAAGTGATACTTCAGAAATTCTCTTAAGTCATGTACTGAAGAAGAAAGCAGAACTTCAAGTGAACACATTCTTCAGATTTTAGCTGTCTTTTGTGGGCACAGATCTGAACAACACATTAATCTTACTACTTTGCATATTCATGTGTTATCAGAGATTCAAAATAATGCTGCAATTTGTTGAACCTAGTAAGTCAGCTCCAGCAGACACTGCCACAGAAATAAAATAGCCAGCTGCTTTTGGTAGGTATGTCTCTTCAACTAGGTCAGTTGCTTAAGCAGTTTCATCCCAATTCATGCAGCAAACTAGTCAAGCTGGAACACATAAACATTCCTTCTACTAGGGCTGCTTTTTCTGGCATCAACGTTTACTTTAAAATACTTGGCAAACTGCAGCCTAAAAGCTAAAGATGGAAGCTAGACACTATCAGCTTCTACACCGCTAATGAAGTAACAGAGTCAACAAATGTAACTAAAAGGAAAACCAGGCAACCTACCTTTGGAAGCTCTTCAATCTGATTAGCATCTAAATAGAGTTCTTCCAAGGTCTTTTCAAAAGTAAAAATCTCCTTAGGCACCTGTTCCAGGCTGCAGTGAGAATAATCAAGTGTAGTAACTGTTTCCTCCTCTCCACGCAGGCAGCGGCATGGCACAAGCCGCACAAACAAATTCCGCTTTGTTGTCATTTTCAGGCACTGTAAAACAGAAATTGGTCTGGTTAAAAACCAAGACAACTTCAGAAATACTCACTTGGGCTGCTGGTCAAACTCCTACTGGCTGCTAAATACTTAAAAAGGAAAGAAGTGTATACATATATGCATATGTGTGTGCATATGAGATTTGCATGAGGGTTTGGAGAGAATTTATTTTCTTTTAGACATAACAGATCTGTCGTAGCATTAAATAGGGTTAAAGCACATACAGACACCAAAAGACAAAGTCAAAATGTAGCCTGTAACTTTGTCACTTGCTAACACAGCCCTACATTACAGAGAATTTCGAAGCAGCAGTTCTGAAGTGTCAATTTTTACAACATAGTTTAGCCCTGCTTTCACAAAGGTTACTAGGATGATACTTTTGCTTAATTTGATAAAATCCACCCTTTACAGAGTATTTAAATGTACCTGTAGGAAAGCTAATTTTTTTTTTTTTTTTTTTTTTTTTTTTTTTTTTTTTTTTTTTTGTGATTAAATCCATGTACATTAATTTCAAATCCCTCATTTAAAGACAGCATATAACAAAAAGAACCAGTGCGGTTTCTACCAACTGTTCTATCTACAGTTTAAAATGAAAGATTATCAAGTGCACCAATAAAGAAGTAATTTCTTTTTGCAATTCCATTCAGCTTGGAAAACTTCAACACATTTTACATGCACACTGGAACTAAAGAAATTTCACTTTGCTATGGAGGTGTATCCTTCTTCATTCTCATTCATTGCTACAACAGTTCCCTCTACTCTCCATGGCTTTTACAATACTCCTACTCAGCAGGAAATGGCAAACTTAAATGGTGCTAACTGCCTGATTACTGACAGCACACATCAGGCATGTTCTGCCTCTTTGCTCCTCAGCAATAACACAAGTTTATGTCTTTCCTCTAATAAGCAATGAATTTTCACAAAATTCAGAAAAAAATGTTCTTCAAAATGTCACCTCAAGTTTTGCTGAAATCAGATGACAGAGTCAACAATTTTTCAGGAAGGACTAACTTGCAGACAGACAACATGATCATATAAGCTTTACTTCCTCAGGAAACTGGTCTAAAAATACATACTTTTCCAAAACACTGCTGAATATTATTTTCTCAATCAAACTGTCAACACTGCAAATTAAAATACACTTTTTTAAAAAAAATTCTTTTTGGAATTGAAGAAATTATATTTCAATTTCTGGATTGGTGACAGGAAACTTTCTCCTCCAACTGCCAAAAAAGTCAGACACATTTAGCAGACTGCACTTAAGCTTTCAGACAGTATGCTAGTAACACACAGAGAAAACAAAATACCATGGCTGCTGCACTATATGAAGTCACAGACTGCAAGACCCCTCCTCTTACTGAGACAAGAAAAAAAGTCATGCACTTGGATTATCCTCTATGAGCTTGCAAAGTACTTCACAGTACGTTTAATTTATATGACAACAGGTCAATGTACTGCTGTACTTCAGTGTTTTCACTGAAGAGAAGTGCCACTTATCACTCAGGCTGGGTGCAGTCAGATTCCATATCCATCCACTAAAAAGACAGAAGAAACTCTTCATTAAGATAGCGGGATGTCAAGACTTCCTTTCTAACAGTGCTCCGATATTGCTAAGATTTTGTTACAATGTTGATTATCCATTAGAACACTTAACACTTCCTGTAAAACTCCAGCCATGTTATTTAAATGAAAAGTGATCTAAAAATAAAGATATTTAACTGCGCTGCAATGCAGACTTTAGAGAATACGAATTCTATGCCGGGGTTTCCCAAGGAATGGGAAAGTGAGCAAAAGCCACAGTGTAACCTCCTGCTTCTTCCACAGGAACAGGTTCCAAGCATGATATCCTCCAGCCACCCACAGCCAGATGCCAAAGATGCTACACAAGCTGACGTGCTCTCTGGGTTAGAGCTACCCACGCTTTCTCCATGCCTCAGAGGCCACATGTGAAGACACAAGAGGAATTCCACGGCAAACATTTACAAATAAAAAAGCTTTTAACAAAAAGAAGTATTGTCTCATTTTGTATTACTTCAGAGATCAGAGGAGGTCTTTCTGACCACTCCAGAAAGAAGCACACAGCAGTCTCTTTCTCTTCAAATAGGAGTGTAAACAGAAGAACATACAGCTTGGAAACAACCAGGACTGGAAAAGCAGAGATTGTACATGTGAGTTGATTACCAGAAGACTGGCAGTGGAAGACACACCTATATCTTACTAGCTGCAGCCATCAATAAATTCACTTCACCCAGTCTTTTCACCTTCTGAGAATTATGTTTTTGTTTCCAGAATATAAAAAAGTTCACTACATGGTTCATATAAATCATGAAATAAGATACTCTTTTTTATTCAAATCCCTCAAAAGCAGCACACATTACAGTGTTTGTCCCCACTTTTTCAGTAGCAGTTCTCTTCACACCTAGTCTTACTTACTCAAGCCTCAAAAGTTTCTAAAGCAACAAAAAACTTGTAAAGCCAAACAATGCAAAACCCATGTACCTAATTTTCCTAACTTACCCCTTTATTTTGTAAATAAAAGCTTGAGGTGAGGGGGAGGAGGGTGGATGCATCCACAGCTCTATAAAATACAGATCAGTAAACAAATGCCTGTGCAACGTCAGAGTGTTGAGTCATATCTTCAGTCAGTTATCATGTCAGTTAAAGTACCTAAACTCACAAGCCAAAACAAATTCATATTTAAGTATCAAATAAACAACTTTCTCCCCAAAACACTGATTTTACCAACTTGAGTGTATATTTAATTATAACATTTCAAAGACCAGAATTAATCAAGAAATCTGCATTTAAGTAAATGTATGAAACTATGCAATGTGATGCAGTTCAATTTGTCTTATATTTTTTCAAATTTTACTTCTACACATATATGAATAGCTGTTCAGTGCTGGTGTTCTGCAACAGAGATGGCTCCTAATACTAAGAAATGGGTGTGGCAAGATAGTTGGGGGAAGTATTCTACACCACCACTCTTCTGCAATGTAAATCTAGAGAGACAGTCAGAAACACACAACCCTCACTCCATGTCTCTCTGCCCACCTGTCTTGTCATCAGTTGCCCAAGCAGAAAAACTATAATGGGGGAAGGGATGTGTTACAGAGAGAGTCCACTGTTACAGAGGCCAAAACCAGGAACTTGTGACGTCACACAGAACATGTACTTTTCTTCTATTGCTCAAAATAAGAACTCCATGGATAGTTTGGGTAAATACACAGAAGGTAGAAAGAAACACAACGTATAGCATTGTTTTCCTTCCCAAAAATCAGGGGAGTCTGGCAAGCAGACTTCATGTTTCATAGTAACACGAAATCATAGAATAGTCCGGGTTGGAAAAGACCTTAAGATCATCTAATTCCAACCCTCCCGCCACTCCCCTGCTCAATGCCCTGTCCAGTCTGGCCTTGAACACTGGAGGGATGGGGCAGCCACAGCTTCTCTGGACAACCTGTTCCAGTGCATCACCATCCTCACAGTAAAGAATTTCTTCCTAATATCTAATCTAAATCTCTCCTCTTTCAGTTTAAAACCATTACCCCTTGTCCTGCACTATGGGCTGCAGGGGAATCTCTGGTCTGGTGCCTGGAGCATGTCCTCCCGTCTTTCTTCACTGGCCTTCTTGGCTGTAGAGTTGATGCTCTCACATATTCTCACTCTGCTCTCCTGCATGCTACTCTGCAGCAGGTTTTTACGCATTCTTAAATATTTTACCACAGAGGCACTACCAATATCACTGATTGACTCAGATTTCGCCAGAGCACGCCTATCTTGGAGTCAGCTAGAACTGGCTCCAGGGGCAGCTTCCAGCATCTTCTCACAGAAGCCACTCCTGAAGCCCTCTCACTACCAAAACCTTGCCACCTGCACCTAATACAAGCTATAAAAAGTGAAACATTTTTACTGAATACAATCAAGTCACTGGAAGCAGAAAAGCAAAGTATCAGTTTGAAAGACCATACTAGTGAAAGAAAGCAAGATCGACAGCAAGGCTGGATACACACTAAATATTTCATCCCAAAAAGACATCATCATCATCCAGTGAAATCACTCTTTCATAGAACTCTGATTATTCCCTGCACAGCCCTGTCATCCCAACAGCACCTGCAGATCTGCCAGAAACATATGGGATATTTTTGTCCACCCATGTGTCTACCTACATTTTGCTAAGCATTTAATACAAACCAACCCAAACCTACAAGAAACTCCACACCACCAGAAAACAAAGCACACAGCCCCCAAATATCACGTCTTTGAAAATTCTGAACTCAGGCTTGTTACAGTACAATTTAGGTTCACACTAATTTTGTTTCTATTATTTGTTAATTTGGTCTAAAAGCATGGGTTTCACTGTACAATTAGTCCTTTAGATTTTCTGTCTGATGTTAACAGGATATGATTGCTCATGCTCCAAGCTGGTGAAAGCACTTTCCTCACCCCCCAAGCCTTTCAAAAGGGTGTTTACCAGTTACATCAGCAGCAGAGCTGAAAACGAAACCAGCTATCAGATGTTTACAGAGGAAGGCATGAACAACCAGGTACAAAAGTATCTGGTCAAGTTCACTTTAGACGGCTATCTACAAGTAAGTTCAGAATTAGGGAGCTGAGGATTTGTACAAGCAGGAAAGGGAAAGATAGTGTTGCACCGCATGTGACATAACATGCAACCTGACAAATACAAGGTTAATTTGGCCATCTGACAGAAGACCTAACATATTCCTGCTGAAAAAAAAACACAACTCTTCTTTATTAAGAATCATATTCAATCTACTAAAAAAAAAAAAAAGTCACCAAAGGAATTTATTACTTTCTGTACACTGAAAACTCAGTAGGAAATGAATCTTTTTATACTGGAAATAAAAACATGAACTGGCCTATATAGAGATATTAAAGATCATAGAAGATATCACGAAACAGGCTATTTAGTTTGTTGATGAAAGATGCTATATTGTGAAAATATAGATGTTGAGATGTTGAAGACTTCTTTGGTCACAGTGACAAGTTAATGTATTTTCACCTCCTCACCTCTTGTCACCCAAGCTATTTCTTGCTGTCTCTTCTAGGAAATAAAGTATTTCGCAAACCTGGATTGGTTATGCCATTCATTTCACTGAATCAGACCAGCAAACACTCAGGTCAGTACAAAGTAATGAACCACAGTGCTGCACTCTGGGAGAGAGAACAAGTGGTAAGAAATAAGAGGTATTTTGGAACCATTTCACCATTTTAATGTCAAGCTATAGTCTCAGACTCCCAGCTTCTGATATGAAAACAATGCTCAACTGCATCCATTGCTGCATGCCTTCTACACAGGCAGGGACACCAAAAAACACACTGTACTTGCTCACATACAGCATTCAGAGCAAAAGAAATAAAAGGCATTACTCATGAAACAACAATGGTGAATGGTAACAGGAGGAACACCATGTTAGTAAATACAGTAAATAATAACCAGTTGTTAAGTGCAAACATATGAAGGATGCTTGCTACAGTTTCTGAGAAAATAAAGGGATCACAGATGGCAGAAATCAGCTTTGCTTTTAGTGATGCAACAGCTGCTAGGACATAAGCAAAACCAGCAATATTCTACTTCTAGCTTGTTGAAATACAGAAGTCAAAGCTGGTAATAAAACCCAAAGCTTCTCTTGGGGTAACTCCAAAAAGACAAATGCCAGGTGTAAATTCTAAAGGCATTTGCTTAAATTATCTGTTTGTTATATTTATGAATTAAATCCTAACCAGATTTCAATTTACTATTTCCATTTTGTTTTGCTTTAAAATATTCAGACATCCTTCATACAATTAACATCTGAAGTTCTTTATCAAACTATTTTATAAAACCTCTTCACTTAGTCGTAATGGAATCAGTAATATTTTCTTGGCTCAATAACAGTGTTCTCACATATTACAGAAATGTCCTCAACAAAAAAGAAAAAAAATTAAAAAAAAGGATGAGAAAATTATAGATTAAGTTTACTGTTAAAAAAAAATAAATGTTCGTATACCCAAACAATGGTAATTTTGGCATTTTTATGTATATCTATATTAACTTTCCATACTAACACTGTATAAAGCTATCTAGTAACACACACATACACACACACTCTGTTACTACACAACCATAGCCAAGTTAGTTATAACTCAGTTCCCACACATTTCCATTTGCTCTTTTTCAGAGGCAGCCCTTGAAACTAACTTCCATCTGGACAGCCAATCTATCCAAATAAGTGCTACTATAATATTTCATCTGAAGAATAGTCTCTAATTGTATATCATTAACAATGCTGCTGAGATGAGCATTAGATCTGAGCTTCAATTCTGATTTTTGACTTGATTGCATATTCTTTGGGTACATATTTGTAGTGTTACTAAGAAAACATTACGAGGAATAAATTTTTAAATCCACTGTGCTTGAATCTCACTCATTTCCCCTCCCACCCTAAAAAACAAAAAAAAACACTTAATAAAAAATCACGGATAATTATTATGACAAACTGCTTTTTCATTTGCAGGAAACTGCAGGAGTCCCTCAAAACTTCACAGAATATTCAAAAAACTGAGCTTTTTTTAAAAAGCCATGACATTGATATTTCAGTATTTTAACAATGATATTTTCAAATGGCTAAAGGATACTTCCACATTATGGACCATGTTTGGGTTTTTTAAGCTATTCTATAGGCAGAAACATGAAATATTTACCCCAATAGAACACGAAGGAAGTGCAGCAGGAGGGCCAGGAGACCTCCTTGGATGGATAAGGAGCTGCTCAGGAAAATTCAAAGGAAAAAAGAGGCTTATAGAAGGTGGAAGCAGGGACAGGTGGCCCGGGAAGAATACAGGGATGCTGTCTGGGAAGCTAGGGACCAGGTGAGGAAGGCTAAGGCCCAGTTAGAATTGAACTTGGCTAAGGATGTTAAGGATAACAGGAAGGGATTCTATAGGTACGTAGTGAGTAAAAGACAGACTAGGGACAACGTAGGCCCCCTTCGGAAGATATCGGGAGAACTAGCTATCCAGGATCTGGAGAAGGCTGAGGTTCTGAATGACTTCTTTCCCTCAGTCTTCACTGGCAAAGGCTCTGACCGCACCACCCAAGTCTTGGAAGGCAGACACAGGGACTGTGAGAATGAAGACCTTAGGCCCACTGTAGGAGAGGATCTGGTTTGAGACCATCTTAAAAACCTAAACGTACACAAGTCCATGGGACCTGACGAAATCCATCCACAGGTCCTGAAGGAGCTGGCGAATGAAGTTCCCAAGCCACTGGTCATCATATTTGAAAAATCACGGCAGTCAGGTGAAGCTCCCGATGACTGGAAGAAGGGAAATATAACCCCCATTTTCAAGAAGGGGAAAATGAATGACCTGGGGAATTACAGACCAGTCAGTCTCACCTCTGTGCCTGGCAAAATCTTGGAGCACATTCTCCTGGAAGGCATGCTAAGGCACATGAAAAACAAGGAGGTGGTTGGTGACAGCCAGCATGGCTTCACTAAGGGGAAATCCTGCCTGATCAATTTGGTGGCCTTCTATGATGGGGCTACAAAACTGATGGACAGGGGTAGAGCAGTTGATGTCATCTACCTGGACTTGTGCAAAGCGCTCAACACTGCCCCACATGACATCCTTGTATCTAAATTGGAGAGACATCAATTTGATGGGTGGACCACTCAGTGGATAAAGAACTCGCTGGATGGCTGCATGCAAAGGGTTGTGATCAATGGCTCAGTGTCCGGCTGGAGACCAGTAACGAGTGGTGTCCCTCAGGGATCGGTGTTGGAGAGATTCTGAGCAGCCCTGCAGAGAAGGACTTGGGGGTGTTGGTCGATGAGAAAATGAACATGAGCTGGCAGTGTGCACTCGCAGCCCAGAAAGCCAACCGTATCCTGGGCTGCATCAAAAGGAGCGTGACCAGCAGGTCGAAGGAGGTGATCCTGTGCCTCTACTCTGCTCTCGTGAGACCTCACTTGGAGTATTGTGTGCAGTTCTGGTGTCCTCAACATAAGAAGGACATGGAACTGTTGGAACAAGTCCAGAGGAGGGCCACGAGGATAATTAGGGGACTGGAGCACCTCCCGTATGAAGACAGGCTGAGAAAATTGGGTCTGTTCAGCCTGCAGAAGAGAAGGCTGCGTGGAGACCTCATAGCAGCCTTCCAGTACCTGAAGGGGGCCTATAAGGATGCTGGGGATGGACTATTCATCAGGGACTGTAGTGACAGGACAAGGAGTAATGGGTTCAAACTTAAACAGGGGAAGCTTAGATTGGATATAAGGAAGAAATTCTTTACTGGGAGGGTGTTGAGGCACTGGAATGGGTTGCCCAGGGAGGCTGTGAATGCTCCATCCTTGGCGGTGTTTAAAGCCAGGTTGGATGAGGCCTTGGGTGACATGGTTTAGTGTGGGGTGTCCCTGCCCATGGCAGGGACGTTGGAACTAGATGATCTTAAGGTCCTTTCCAACCCTAACTATTCTATGATTCTATGATGTCTCAGCCAGCTGTGCCAAGCTATTTCAGAACTGCTTTACTTTCAGAATCCACTAATTTCTACTTTAAATAACTCGATTTTCTCTCATCGTTGCTGTGGAAAAGGTCCATGGAAACAAACAGGACAAGTTCCTGACTTCCTACACAAAGAAAACAATGACAATTAAATACACAGAGCAATCAGACTAAGAGATGGTAAGCTTGTGAAAGAGGTATAAAACCATATTAAACCACTTATGTTTCAACTTTAGTCCTTTGAGGGACTATGTCTGGATCTACTGTTTGAGTAAATGCTGTGCATCATATACTGTCAACATCTATTCAAGCAGAAAGGAAGAGATACTGTCTTAATTCCTTCAGTTATAACAATATAGTCAAAAGAGATTAAACAGCATAGAGGATGTGAAGGGAAGAGGCATTGCTAGTCATTTGCCATAGGAAGCAACAAACCTTACAGAGCAGTAAGCACAGCTGAGGCAGTAAAATGACAGCACGGTTTCTTAGCTCAGCAGAGAATGCCAGAGCACACAAAGGCAGGAAAAAGCAAGCATGTGCAAATGCTTATAATCTTCAGTATGAGCTGTCTGTAGCAATGCCAGATAAAACAGGCAGAAGATTTTGTATCTTTTAAACTGTATTTTTTTAGTGTCTCTAAATTACAGCCACTGAAATGTCAATATTTATTAGCATTTCCCCAATCTGAGCAGCACTATTAATAAAATCAAAGCAGATGGAAGCTGCTATCATAAGCTGTTGGGTTTAGGATTTTTTGAGAGTGGTGGGGGGTAATAATGGCTCCTCCACAGAAATTCATAGAGAAGTTCTTAAGACAAAATATTCTATTGGGCATTCTTTTTATTCATGAGAAATATTTGCCTCTAGAAATCCTTACAATATGAGGAAAAGCCATCTGCACTGGCATCATTTAATAAAGAATAAAGCTGATTCTGAACATGCGTTGCTTTTCCATAGACCTTTAATCAGAATACTGAACTTTATTTGGCATTTTAATACTTTTCATGTTATGTATGCTCTCTAGCTAAAGATAAGACACCCATAAGAGAGAAATTATGACACGATGTTCACCTACACTTTAGATCAACAAACAAGTAATGACAGTAAGAGGCAAAAGCAGCATTTAAAACATTTTTATTCAAGTTTTTCAAAAATACACTTATCTTTATACGTATATGGACATTAAGCTTTAAAACAAAATTCTTCTTCTGCAACACAGTTTCCCATATATTTCCCTTTCCACATATGCACACAACTACATTCACTTGTAGTTGGCACTTGCATGCACACGAGTATCATTCACTTAGCTCTTCAGCATGTATTTTTAGTTAAAAAACCTACAAACATGAGAGATGATCCAGAATAAAATTCAAGTGCCCTGGAGGTAATTATTACAACATATAAATGAAGAAGAGGATTTCTGTTTTAATACATTGTGCAGCTGGCCCAGAGGAAAGAAAAATAATGTACTTACCACTGTGTTACTTTTCTCTCCCTGCTGCTTCTTCCCTGAGCTTTCAAAGCCAACATTCTGTTTAAGACAAAGATACAAAAATTTTAGTCAACCCTATACCTACTAGGTAACAAGAAACTGATGTTTTATTGAATTGGATATTTATCTTGCTTTCAGATACTTACTTTTTATGGTTTGGGTGGTTTTAAAATTAAAAAAAAAAAAAAGAAAAGAAAAAAAGAAAAGCTGTGCATTTGTGAGAACTTGAAAGACACTTTCAAGACAGTAGAAATTGCAAATATACTTTTGGAGAAGATTATTTTGTGTGTGTAATGTAGTACAAAACATTGCTTTTTATCCTACTTCAGTTTTTATTTTATAGCATTCTGTCTAAAAATTGTTTCATTTCTACTCCATTTTTAATTAATTTCAATCTCTTATATTAGGCAACTCATATAATTCTGAAGAAAAAAAAATCAGAAATTAACAGAATGTGCAAAGAGCAGACTTCTGTATCAGGGAATATTTTAGAAAGTTGCAACACATCTAATAAGGCATATCAGGTCACTGACACTATGTTCACTGAGGTAAAGCAATTATAAACAAGCAAAAACATTCAACACATTTGACTGAACACATTCAAAATTAGTGGCTGGACCTATAGAAAGGATAAATTCTGCCTTCAACAAAGACAAAAGTAGAACATATCTTCAGAGAGATTAAATGCCACTATGGTCAGACAGATCATCTAACATGAGCATGAAGTCACATAGAACAGGTAAGAAGCTGAATCAGACAGGGTATAATCTGTCAGATTTGTAGTAACTAGAAAAAAAGAAATTAAACTGTAGGAAGCACAGGTAGTAGCGTCATTCAATGGATTTACCTATAAATGGAACTGTATTTAATTTTTTTCCTATTAAAAGCAGAATCAGACCATCATATAACCATAAATACACCCCAAAAAAAATCCTATAGCAGATGTAAAATCAGAATTGTTTAAGGATGACTAAAAGTTCCTTGGTTTGGGATGAGAAACAAGCGGTAGTACAATCACAGAACAATGAACTCCATCCAAAGTCAGGACTGCCACAGCAGGACTGTGCCATAACAAACTTTCACGTTACACGTCATATTCCTAATTCAGAAGTCGCTGCTGCCAGCTTCTGCATTTATTCCAAATGGATTCCAATGCACTTTACTACATAAATCTATTTGTTTATTGTCAACAGAAGGACAATCAGAACATGCAAATAACAAGGAGAAAAAGCAGTAATACAGTAAAAAAAAAAGTAATATTAAAGCTTCAAGTCTTTCAAGTTTCCTCCTGAAAAAAAACCCTCTGTAAATCTAGCTAGCCTCAGAAATACAGAACAGCAGCACTCAAGACATTTAAAAAGATCAAGAAAGACAGCAAAGATCAAACCAGGTTCCGAAAACTGGGGTGTCAGGAGAGTCTGTCAAACTGGCTGCATGCTGCTTCTTTCCCTTCCCACAGTGTTTCGCTCCTAATGAAAAATTATTTAATCTTTACAAAAGGTATTCAGAGACACTGTTCACAAACAGAAGAAATGCAGGCTTGCAATAGCTCAGCTAGCATAAGCAGAATTAATCCAGAGAGTACGATAGTGCAGGGCTGGATCTGAGAGTGGGACAGGCAGGTAATTATGCCTCTGAAAGAAAAAGGCATAAGGTCAAGACTTTGAAAGCAGAGCATTCAGATTAGAAAAATGATCTAAAAAATAGTTAGCCCCATAATAATAATAAAACCAATAAACAAAAAGGGATTACTCTTGCATCATTTCCTGATACCTTTTAGGCTGCCTCTGTTGAAATGCCCAGAAGAGTAAAACACATTGGTAGCTAGCCATTACCAAATCATGAACTGTCTGCAGACTTCCAAACCTAGCACAAGGAATTCATCTGGTCCCAACCATCCAGAAGAGATAATATACAGGATTAAAAAAACCACAGTAAGTCGGATGTGTGTGCACGAAGGGAGGAATAAACACCACCACCTGGATATTTTGGGTCATTCTGCTTTGGAATTTAAGCAGCTGTAAGCTTCACAAAAGACAACAGTTACAGAATCAGACAAGAATAATGAACACTCTGTAATCAATGTTACCTTAATGCCACGTGAAACTGTGACATTGAGTCCGATAATCTTTAATCTGTATCAGAAGAGAACCACCTAAACGTGTGCTCTAACTATATGTGTTAGTATTACTCTCGTGAGACCTCACTTGGAGTATTGTGTACAGTTCTGGTGTCCTCAACATAAAACGGACATGGAACTGTTGGAACAAGTCCAGAGGAGGGTCACAAGGATGATCAGGGGACTGGAGCACCTCCCCTATGAAGACAGGCTGAGAAAGTTGGGGCTCTTCAGCCTGCAGAAGAGAAGCTGTGTGGAGACCTCATAGCAGTACCTGAAGGGGGCCTATAAGGATGCTGGGGAGGGACTCTTCATTAGGGACTGTAGTGGTAGGACAAGGGGTAATGGGTTAAAACTTAAACAAGGGAAGTTCAGATTGGATATAAGGAAGAAGTTCTTTACTGTGAGGGTGGTGAGGCACTGGAATGGGTTGCCCAGGGAAGTTGTGAATGCTCCATCCCTCGCGGTGTTCAAGGCCAGGCTGGACAGAGCTTTGGGTGACATGGTTTAGTGTCAGGTGCCCCTGCCCATGGCAGGGGGGTTGGAACTGGATGACCTTAAGGTTCTTTCCAACCCTAACTATTCTACGATTCTATGTATGTCCAATAGCTGGAATCTTCCAGGCTTCCACACATTCACATTGCCAGGTCCACTTTGCATAAAAGCACAACACTCAAACAGACCAGGGTATTCAGAAGATCCCAAAGTAACCACACACCAGAAACTTGACTAGCTCAGATCACCACTTTCCTACTTGCAGAAAAGGTAAAAGGTGCTTTAGATGACTAAATTACTCTGAAAGTAAAAATGAAAATTTAATGAAATTTAACCCTGCTCTAGCAGATGATATCAACTATGTTAGACTGAGTCTCAGTACCTGTCAGATTCCTCCAACCAAAGAGACACAGCAAAGAGCCCTAGCATTCAGCTTCCAGTATGGGGAGAGTAACTGGGGGAACTACCACACCTGTTCATCCTGATTTTACTCTTCCTTGAGTATAACTCAACTGCTGCTAGAAAATGCTAGATGAACTGCCTATTTTCTCCAGTGCAGTTGTTCTGATTCACTTCACTGCACCCTGGAGGCTGCTGACATGTCTAGATATTTGAGTTCCAGCTTACCAGTGGTTTTAGCCTACAGGGGATAGAAGTAAGAACAAGCAGCCAGGGATACAAAGAAATACAAAATTTCCCCAAGCAGCCAGGGATCAGGTTAGGAAAGCTAAAGCCCTGACCGAATTAAGTCTGGCCAGGGACATCAGCGGCAACAAGAATACGTTCTATAGGCATGTTAGTGATGAAAGGAAGACTTGGAAAAATGTGGGCCTTCTTCAGAAGGAAACAGGTTATGCAGGATGTGGAGAAGGGTGAGGTACTCAATGACTTTTTTGCCTTGGTCTTCCCCAAAGAGTGGTCCAGTCACATCATCCATGTGCCACACAGCAAAGGCAGGGACTGGAAGAATGAAGATCCACGTGCTGTAGAAGAAGTTCAGGTTCAAGAACATCTAAGGAACCTGAAGGTGCAGAAGTACATGGTACCTGATGAGAGGCATCCGCAGGTCCTCAGGGAACTGAAATATGATGTGATTCAGCCACTATCCATCACATTTGAGAAGTTTTAACAGTCCAGTTGAAGTTCCCAGTGAATGGACAAGAGGAAACGTAATCTTCACTTTTAAAAGAGGGAAATAAAAGATAAACCAGCGAACTACACGCCAGTCAGTCCCACCTTGGTGCCAGGCAAGGTGATGGAGCAAATCCTCCCAGAAAATGCACTACGGCACGCGGATGAGAAGATGATTGCTGACAAACAACATGGCTTCAAGGGCAAATTGTGCTCGATAAATCTGGTGGCTTTTTACAATGAGGCTACAGATTTGGTGGGTAAGGGATAAGCAAGCAACATCATCTACCTGGAATTGTGCAAGGCATCTGATGCTGTTCATAGAATCATAGAATAGTTAGGGTTGGAAAGAACCTTAAGGTCATCTGGTTCCAACCCCCCCTGCCATGGGCAGGGAGACCCCACACTAGACCATGTCACCCAAGGCTCTGCCCAACCTGGCACTGAACACTGCAAGGGATGGAGCATTCACAATTTCCTTGGGGAACCCATTCCAGTGCCTCAACACACTCACAGTCAAGAACTTCCTCCTTATATCCAATCTGAACTTCCCTTGTTTAAGTTTTAACCCATTACCCCTTGTCCTACCACTACAGTCCCTAATGAAGAGTCCCTCTCCAGCATCCTTATAGGCCCCCTTCAGACACGGCTATGAGGTCTCCACACAGCTTCTCTTCTGCAGGCTGAACAGCCCCAACTTTCTCAGCCTCTCTTCATACGGGAGGCACTCCAGTCCCTTGATCATCCTCGTGGCCCTCCTCTGGACTTGTTCCAACAGTTCCATGTCCTTTTTATGTTGAGGATACCAGAACTGCACACAATACTCCAAGTGAGGTCTCACAAGAGCAGAGTAGACGCACAGGATCACCTCCTTCGACCTGCTGGTCACGCTCCTTTTGATGCAGGCCAGGATACAGTTGGCTTTCTGCGCTGCGAGTGCACACTGAAGCCGGCTCATGTTCATTTTCTCATCAACCAACACCCCCAAGTCCTTCTCTGCAGGGCTGCTCTGAATCTCTTCTCTGCCCAACCTGTAGCTGTGCCTGGAATTGCTCTGAACCAGGGGTAGGACCTTGCACTTGGTGTGGTTAAACTTCATAAGGTTGGCATCAGCCCACCTCACAAGTGTGTCAAGGTCCCTCTGGATGGCATCCCTTCCCTCTGGGGTATCAACCGAACCACACAGCTTGGTGTCATCGGCAAACTTGCTGAGGGCGCACTCAATCCCACTGTCTGTGTCACCGACAAAGATGTTGAACAAGATCAGTCACAACACCAATACCGGAGGGACACCACTCGTTACTGGTCTCCAGCTGGACATCGAGCCATTGAACACAACCCTTAGCATGCAGCCATCCAGCCAGTTCTTTATCCACCGAGTGGTCCATCTATCAAATTGATGTCTCTCCAATTTAGAGACAAGGATGTCATGCAAGACAGTGTCGAACGCTTTGCACAAGTCCAGGTAGATGACGTCAGCTGCTCTACCCCTGTCCATCAGTTCCGTAGCCCCATCATAGAAGGCCACCAGATTGGTCAGGCAGGATTTCCCCTTAGTGAGGCCATGCTGGCTGTCACCAACCACCTTGCTGTTTTTTATATACCTTAGCATGCCTTCCAGGAGAACGTGCTCCAAGAGTTTGCCAGGCACAGAGGTGAGACTGACTGTTCTATTCCGCATTAAATCGTTGCCTCAAAACTGGAGAGGCATGGATTTGATGGATGGACCACTCAGTGGATAAGGAACTGGCTGGATGACCACATACGGAGAGGTATGGTCAATGGCTTGACCAAGGGGAGACAGCAAGTGGTGTTCCTCAGTATTGGGACTGGTGCTGTTTGCTGTTTTAACATCTCTGTCAGTGACATGGACAGCGGGATTGATGCACCCGCAGCACATCTGCCAATGACACCAAGCTGTGTGGTCTGGTTGACACACTGGAGGGAAGGGATGGCATCCAGAGGGACCTTATCAGGTCTGAAGCCTCTCACAGGCTCGAGAGGTGGGCCTGTGAGAACAAGCACAGCTACAAGCTGGGCATAGAATAGCTTGAGAGCAGCCCTGAGGAGAAGGACTTGGGGGTGTTGATTGATGAGAAGCTCAGTATGACTCAGCAGTGTGCACTCACAGCCCAGGAAGCCAACTGTGTGTTTGGGCTGCATCAAAAGGAGCGCATCCAGCAGGTCAAAGGAGGTGATTCTCCCCTCTGCTTCACTCTCATGAGACTCCATCTGTAGTACCATGTCCAGCTCTGAGGCTTCCAGCACAAGGAGGATATAGAGCTGTAGGTAGAGGTACAGAGAAGGCTACGAAGATCCTCAGAGGGCTGGAGCACCTCTCCTGTGAAGACCTGCTGAGAGAGGTAGGGTTGTTCAGCCTGCACAAGGCTTTGTGGAGACATTAGAGCAGCCTTCCAGTACCTAAAGGGGCCTACAAGAAATCTGGAAAGGGACTTGATACAAGCAGATGTAGGGATAGGAGCAAAAGGAATGGCTTTAAGCTGACTGGGAGATTTAGGTTAGCTATTAGGGAAAAACTCTTCCCTATGAGGGTGGTGAGACATTGGAACCTGTTGCCCAGAGAAGCTGTGGCTGTCCCATCCCTGGCAGTGTTCAAGGTCAGGTTGGATGGGGCTTTGAGCAACTTGGTCTAGTGGAAGGTGTCCCTGCCAATGGCAGGGGGGTTGGAACAAGATGATTTTTAAGGTCCCTTCCAACCCAAACCATTCTACGATAAATCTATGATTTTAGATGAGGCCTACAACTGACTCAATAAACTTCTTTTTTACTATAATTTTCACACAAATATATTTTACCTTATATCCCTGTCATTCTTTTAATTGCTTATTGGAAGACTTTCAACAGATACGGAAACACTAGTAGCAAACTTTTGCATGAGAGATCAGGAAACAGGGTTATACTTCAGTACATGGAATGACAGTGAATAACCCACAAGACGTTTTCATTTTTTCCAGGCTGTTTTACCAAAAAAAAAAAAAAAAAAAAAAAAAAAAAAGCAGTGAAATCACAACACTTAAGCTCTTAATTTCTTCATTTAAGGAAGAGCTGGAAATAAATATCTTAAAAATTGCCTACTTCAGAGATATTTCAGGCAGCCTTTGGCCTGTGGCAACCATCCTCCATTTTATATACTGAAAACAGTGTAAACAGTGAATTATTTCTTTAAATAATTTCAGAATAGTATTGCAGAAGCCAGATTACCTATGCTTGCTTTTAAACATACACTCACATTAAGTCAGAAAGCATGTTTAGCTAAAAAGACTTTAGACTGATTAAGATTATCCACACCAGAGACACATATGATGCAGAAACAGATCCCATCCCACAGTACTAAAATCTATCCTGTAAACCAAGAACAATTTAGAGACAATAAGATTAGCTGTATTTTTCCATTTTGGAACAGTGACTAGAAAGATGAGGGGTTCTGAAGGAGTCCAAGGAAGTGCAACTGCATTGACAATCAGTATCACTGTCCTGAGTGAAGCAGCTTTTGCCTGAATGAAGATATGCAGAATATTTCTATTAAGCATTGGGAAGCATATAGAGATGCACATAATTATTTAAAACACAATAATAATAAAGACATTTTACTGTCAGTGGTGACTGGCAAGATTCTTATTCAAACACAATCTATTACATAGGTGAGAAATTCATGCCTTACAGTGTGCTAGGTTTGAAAAGAGTAACATATGATCTTGACTGAGGAAATAAAAGATCGACAAAGATAAACACAGCTGGCAAAATATTTATCTCTAGGTAGCATACCTTTTGAAATCAAATAGACATTTCACACGAAGTAGGAAGGTCTGCAGATCACAAACAGTTTAGTTAATCTTGGACTCCCACAGTGGGGAACATGGAGGGACAAGAGCGGAGGACCACTGAGACACAAACGATTCAGACACCAACGATTCAGACACCATTCTCAAGAAAGAGAGCATCTTGTTTTCCCTGGAAGCAGATGCTGTCACCATGCCTCCCTGTTTCTCGTTACTTCAGTGCCTGAACAAAAGCCATATGTTTAGAGTGAAGAAACAATCTCTGCTGCATGGATTCTCTCACTGACAAAAACCTGACAAGCTCTGGGAGTCACACACGTCTTGTGTGGACAAGTCTAAGATGTTAACTATGACACACTACCTTAAGCGTGTAAGACTGACCTACTTGAGATTTGCTACCTTTCACTACCAATGCTGCCGCAGCTGCTGGCAACCAAAATTCTTCAGAGCAGGAAGAGGACAGTTTATGACACATTTTCAGTGAGCACACAAGATTCACGTTTGCTTTCAGCATGCCTCAAAATAACCTGTATTTGGTGTACTGCAGGGGACATGCAGTTTTGCAAGTGTTCTGCCAAGGGATATGGGTACACTTAAAAACAATGAAATGGAAAAGGCACTTTTATAAACCCGACTGGCTAACTTGCTATATGAATCATATTTTAATATTGAGATTTTCATTGTTTTGCCAGAGTATCTGCAGTTCTATTAAAGATATTTCTAATTATCTTAAAACTGAAATAAATACCCAGAGGCTAGCAAAATTAAATTTTGTTCATTACTTACAGTACCATAACAGAACTTCTGGACAAGACTGTTACAGAAACACACTCATACCTGCACAGATGCAGATAAATCAGATCTGCTGAATTTTGTTGTTGA
Organism: Psittacula echo; assembly: GCF_963264785.1. NCBI lineage: Eukaryota > Metazoa > Chordata > Aves > Psittaciformes > Psittacidae > Psittacula > Psittacula echo. Next base: position 24,320,578 of record NC_137742.1, on the reverse strand, counting down.
TTGCTGTCCCTTGGGGAAGCTGGTCAAAGAAGGGTCTCTCCAAGGCATAACTGAAGATTGCAGATTTGGCTTCAGTTTTTTTAAATAAGCTATTTCAAAATTATTTCTCTCACTTGTGTCCATACAGCTGCAAAAACTCTCACCCTATATGTGTTCTGAGTGCAAAGTACGGTTTTGCAACAAAATAAACACAGCTAAATTTAGAAAAACTGCCTGGGATTCAAAAATGCCCCTTTACAGTAGTGCAGTTAGTGCAGAAAAGACCAGTGGGGCCAAGTTTGATCTCACTAGTCAAAAAACTGCCATAATACACATGTGTCAGATGGGGGGTGTTTCTCAATTCTTCTAACTGCAAGGAGTCACAAGACATCAAGATGCCCATTTCTCAAAACATAGGCCTTAGCATGTAAGTGCTGAAAAGTTTTTCTACAACAGCAATTAAATATAATATTGTCATTAAGCAGAAATAATTATAACACCATCAGAAGGCCTAGCTGTTCCAGATCAGTAATCATATTGCGATTTTTAATTGCCTTTACACCCAATATTCCTCCTAAAAATAGCAAGACATAGCACCACTGTCCACTGTCCCAAGTAGTTAGAATTGCAGAGTGATGGATGTTGGAAGGGACCTCACCAGGTCATGTGGTCCAACCTACCAACAACGCTACCACATTAGGGCCAACTTCAACATTAGAACAAAGTCAAAAGCTGCAAGTTGAGATTTAGTGCTTTTCATGAACCATGGAGATACATGTGTCTGTGCCTCCACTCTAGAAATTTTTTCTAGTCAATGTAATTGCTGTTTGAGATACTCTTTTTCCAAATTTTACTAAAGCAGCTGAATAATCACACATTGATTCAATCATTCATGAATTCATGGTATACAATGCTTCATCTTATAGTAATTCCAGCATCCTTTCCTGCCATGAAAATAAAAGCACCAGGAAGATCCCTTTTTGGAATCAAGATGGCTTATATCAATGGATGGAAATGAAATTAGAGAAATCACTACTTAATTGGAAATTATTTCTATTATTTCTATTCTACAGGAGGTAACAAATACATTCACCCAAGTAGATCCAGTGTTCACAGACTTGCAAATTATTGATTTTCATAAAACAAGGTTGCTTTGCGGAACAGTAAAGGTTAGGAGGGTTAAATTGTTACTACACTATTGCTAGTAATTCTACTAGCAAAACCATGCACAGCAGAAAACTACCTATGGGCTTCGATCAAGCAGACACAGCTTTCTGGATCACTTACCCTGACCTCACAAACCACACTTAGGGACCGACCATCATGTCTCAGAACAGCAACAGTCTGTATCCCATGCACTGTCACAATTCTTTACCAAGCTACTTTTCTCTAAGTGACATTTGTGCTAACTTGCTGAGTGGAAGTGAGTAGCAGTGCCAAGCTACACACAGAGGTCTAGTTAACCCTGAGGAAGCTGTAGTTAGTGGTAACACAAGGAATACAACTTGACTCAATCTAGGAATTAAAAACAGAAATAAAAAATAAAAAAATAAAAAAATAAAAAAAAAAACCACACACACAAAAAAAAAAAAAAAAAAACACACACCACAAAAACCCAAGCTTCAGCCATTTCAAAGATTTCCACTGCTACTACAGAATTGACAACTTTGGAGAAGACTGGACATACCTACATCACATCAGGAGGCCAACTAACACCACAAACAATGTGACATGAGCACTCAGGATAAAAAGAGAGGCTGCAAATCCATTAGAAAACTATTTAGATCTGGTGCCCTCACCCTTCGCTTCTATGCAACACCCTTCCTTTACACCCTTCTCCCCCCTCCACACCCTGTTCTTAAAAGAGTTCCCAATCAGCACACAGATCCTAGACAGTGACAGTTCCAAATGGTCAGAGCTTTTTCAGGCTTATTATTGTTACCCACAACAAATGTGCTCAGACCTCAGCTTTCTTTCTTCCACGGCAGCACAAAAGAGACTGATCATGGGAAAGAGGAATGTGGAAAAATTGGGAAACAAATGACTAAGATAATAAGAATACTTAAGTGACAGAATACACCAGTTTAATCAGTAGTCAGATTTGTAATTAAAAACATGAAACTCAGTCACAAACACATTGAACTACACTAGAGTGTATACCACCATTTCTAGAAAGGCCACATTTGAACTAAATTAAATGTCATTAACTTGTACGATGACCCTTATCTCTATCACGTAAACCCTCTTCCCTTCTCTACTTCATCACACCCACATTCTTTATTTGATATTTAAATACTTTAGGGAGGGACATATCTCATTTTATTTGCACAGTACTTAAGAAATATGCCACTATATCTTACAGGTACCATGGGTGTGTATAAAACGCTGGTGTCACCCAACACCCACACTTCTATGAGCAAGAAGTGATTGGCTAAATATTGCATTAAGTAGATGCTGACTCATACAGATAACCTGTTAACTGTTTAGTATGAAGGAGACAGTAGTGATATAGATACTGAAGTGAGTATGGCTACCAAGCATGAGAGAAAGCAAAGATGTTTGGCACAATATCTAATTGTATTTCGACTTTTGAAACTTAATCAAACAAGTCCCAGGATGAGTCACCCACCTGAATGGCTCAGGATTGTCAGGTGATATATTTCTCTCCATTTAAAGCTTAGGTAGACAGAGATACCCTCAATATACCTCGTGTATCAGGCACTTTTTTGTTGGTTATGTCACGGTTTATGCATAAAATCGGATCATAGAGCTGTTTCAGATTATTAAAGTACAGAAGGCTGTAGATATATGCTGCAGCAGAAACGCAGACACAGACAGAATTCAGAGTGCAAATTTAACAGAGTCTGTGAATGTTTGTGGCACTCTAAATGCATGAATTTGTCTTATGCCTGTAGCCTTTTATTGCTACTGGCTACTCCAGGGCATTCTGGAACACAGTTTGAGCTGCTAACCAGCTGAGAGTTTATCAAAGTATCACAGAATGGTTAGGGTTGGAAGGGACCTTAAAGAACATCTTGTTCCAACCTCGCTGCTATGGGCAGGGACACTAGCCCAGGTTGCTCAAAGCGCCATTCAACCTAGCCTTAAAACTGCCAGGGATGGGGCAGCCACAACTTCTCTGGGCAACCTGTTCCAGTGTCTCATCACCCTCATACTAAAGCGTTTCTTCCTAATATCTAATCTAAATCTACCCTCTTCCAATTCAGAACCATTCCCCCTTGCCCTATCCCTATATGCCCTTGTAAAAAAGTCCCCTTCCAGACTTCTTGTCGGACCCCTTTAGGTATTGGAAGGCTGCTATAAGGTCTCCCCTGAGCCTATTTGAATTTATCAAATTATGCATGAAATACTAATTGTTAGAACAAATAACTACTTAGTAGCTGTCTGAAATATTTTAGAAAATAGCTAGTAGGAGGTAGATGGATCTTTTACATTTTCCATTTTTCAGAAACACAATTTTATAGCATAATGGAGATTTTAAATTAATTTTTTTTCTCAAAATAGTAGAAACTAACAGCAAATAGTTGCTGTATACAGATCTTACTCTACCAGCCAAGTCATTGTTAGGGTATGCAAATTCTTGAGTTCCCTTTCCTTCCAGGGCAGAGTTGAGCAGTGCAAGCTGAGCAACACTATTATCAGACGCCATTTTCACACACACACGTGTACAGGTGTAAGTTTCCAGCTAACAATTGCTATTATGAACCTTTTACTTCCTTCTGCATTTATTTTGTTCCTCACTGCTTTACAAAGTTGAATTAGGAAGTATCACTGACCAGTTCAATTTCAGATACAATCAGCAATCTGAGAACTTGCTTGCAAAACTGCTAAACATTCATAGCTACAAATGAAATTAACCTCAGCTGTGCTCTCATATACAAAGTGATATGAAAATATTAGGGTGTTGTTGCTTGTTTTGAGTGGGTTTAGAGTAAAAGCTGTCAGATACTTTTTATAGCTTCAACTGCCAATTACTGTATACATCAATTCACTGTCATAACAGTGTATCATTAACTCACCCCATATGCACATTATGAAGATCAATTCTTCAATGTCAATGTTTTCTTTAAACAATAACAAAGGAGAACACCAGGATGAATAATACACTTCTACATTCAAAACAGGAATTAGACAGTGGAATTAACACTGATTTGAAGTAGGGATACACTCTCAAGGCAAGCATCAAGTATTAAAACTTTTTAGTTTAGCTTTGCACAACTGAACAGGTGTCTTACTGGAAGTTTCCTGCTTGAATCAACATTAAATTCATAACCAACCACGACAGCTACTATAACTAAACATATACAACACCAAACCAAAATGTATTTTTACTCTATTACACTTCACACAGGCATGCACCATCTGCCAGAGGTGTGATCCACTTCTCCATGACATATCACATTACACTCGAAAAAACTAATGCTGCTGCTTAATCTCAAAGTTTGAACAGATTTGTAAACATTAAACCTTGGCTTGCTGTCAGACCTCCTCACTACCAGCCTGAGAAACAAATAGGAAGGAGCCACTAGATTGTCACTTTCACCACATAATTTAAAGCTACTCAAACCGCTGTTGCAAACCAGTTTATATTCTGCAAATACTGGTCTAGAAGTAATTTGTTTCACAGAACTATAAAGTCCCTCTGGACATACACTATGTAACAGGATAACAATCCTCTTCTAACACACATAAACAATCCAGGACCAAGCCACCACAAGCCACAAGCCACCTGAACAAAAAAAAAAAACCCAAACAGTCCATTAAGGTAATAAAGGTTTTTATCATTCGAAGTCACAGAGCTGCACAGTAATTAATCCCAGCTCACAAGAAAATTTTAGGATATTAATATGCTGAATGCAGCTGATTTGAAAATAGTCCTATCTTTTCCTGCCTAACAAAAAATCCTCTGCAGACTTAATTTGAAATAACCAATGCAGAGATACCTTCTGAGTCTGGAAAAACAAGAACACAGTTGTTATTTAAAACCCTGGGTAGAAGATGGCAGTGTCTTTTGGATATAAATTTACTGTGTTCCCTCTGATAAGTTACAATGAAGGTTGTATTGCCTCAATTCTGAATGGCTTTTATTATACTTAATCTAAATTAACACAGTGTAAATGAAACAACTGCTTGTGTGTAGTCTGCAATCACCTGTAGGCTTCTCTGCATTCATAATTCCTCCTTCTTTGAAGCTCTGTCTTGGAGAAACATACTGCCTGGAGGAATGTGCCCTTCACATATTAATACAAGTGCTACTAAATTACATGCTCCAAATGTGTTTCAAAAATTATATTTATGCATCTTCCAAAATCCTCTTACTGCAGTTTCCTAGCCCAGTCCAGCTCACAGTATCTTCCAGTAATATGTGAAATGCATTATTAGCTCTGATAGCCAAACAATGCAGGTTTGGGGTTTTTTTGGTTTTTAGATACAGCTCCTTATGAGTTTGGGTGTGAGCCCTAACAAACTGACATCTGTTTCATCTAATAAATTCTTGTCTCCAACAAATCAATACAAGATCGGGACAAAACAAGCTGTATTTAAAGTTTTCATAGCAATAAAGCAAATTACCTGTTTGCCTGAAGATTATGGAATTCTAAATTCTTAGAAGAAAACAGACATTCATTAAACAGCATTAGATGAGATCTCTATGCAATATTCTGTCTAGACATAAGAAACCGGAAAAAAAAAAATAAATCTTATTTTTAACATGTCAGTCATCTTTGTTAACAGCTGAAAAAGCATTAAATTTTTTTCTCTGATATGGAAAAATCTCAGTAACGAAGACCAGTAGTGAGATTAATAGACTAATTCCATTCTAGATAGCAGCTTTCATTTTAATTCCATTAAGGGATCAGAACTGAAACAGGCTGCTAATGTCACGTATAAAATAATTCAACACAGTTTTAATGCACGCACTCTGTGACAACGCACATAGTCCAGTCTTCCCATAAAACTACATGAATCTAGAAAAAATGCATTTTAAGTTAACAGTTATGCGGTGTTCACACCAGTAAGAGGCTGGGCTGAGAATTAATACGAACAGCATGATCTATAAACACAGTGACCAGAATGAGTGCTAGCAGTAAGATAACAGTAGTGCTATTAGCACTCCTGTTAAAAAGGAATATTCCCAACAGCTTAAATGAGACCTGGCAGGCCAGTATCTAAACCCAAAACAGCAGACACTAAGAGCTTAACCAATTTATCTAACACCCGTAAGTTCAAGACTAGTGAGTCTTGCTTATATCTTGCTAGATCCTTCCAATTAAAAAATCCTTAATAAAGATGAAAGCCCCTAAAGGCTGACCTCTTTTGTTTCCTCATCCATTCCATTGATTTCTTGTCCTGCTGGTTAGTCCACTCCTCACCATTCTTCTGCTTCTTCCTCTTTTCCAATATTCTAATTCTTCTTGCCGGCCCCAAATTGCTTCCCCCGCCTTTCTAACACTACAGTATCCCTGACCCTCTTCCATCTCATAGGAAAGCTCCTGATGACGAGCACTTCTGGGAATTGCATACTTAAATTCAGTGTGTACAAAACCAGAACTTAATTTCAAATACCACCACCAACTGTTCTTATCACCTGCTTTGATGACTTCTGTGGAAATCACTAGCACCATAGAATAGTTAGGGCTGAAAGGGACCTTAGATCATCTAGTTCCAACCCACCTGCCATGGTCAGGGACACTTCACACTAAACCATGCGTGTCCAGCCTGGCCTTGAACAATGCCAGGGATGGAGCATTTACCACTGCTTTGGGCAACCTGTTCCAGTGCCTCAACATCCTCCCAGTAAAGAACTTCTTTATATTGGTGTCATCAGCAAACTTGCTGAGGGTGCACTTAATCCCACTGTCCATGTCACCAACAAAGACGATGAACAGGATCGGTCCCTACACCAAGCCCTGAGGGACACCAATCGTTACCAGTCTCCAGATGGACATTGAGAAAACATGAATCCTCTAACTTAAAACCAGATTGAACCAAATTAATTACACGATTGTAATCCATAATTTCCTGAGTGACCAAGAAGCAGAGTGAGCCACTTCTGTTTAATTTTCTTTGCCACTTCTCTACTCTGCTCTCATAAGATCCCACCTGCAGTACTGCATTCAGCTCTAGGCCCCACACACAAGAAGGATGTGGAGCAGCTGTTGGAGCAAGCCCAGAGAAGGGCCACAAAGACCATCAGAGGGCTGGAGCACCTCTCCTAGGAACACAGGCTGAGAGAGTTGGGCTTGTCTGGCCTCCTCCAGGCTTTAGGGAGACCTTAGAGCAGCCTTCCAGTATATGGACACCGCTCACTACTATGACATTGCCCTGTTTTAGATTTGTTGTTTCCTAAGCATCTAGAAAGACATCCTTTAACTGATTTCCCTTTAAAACTGAAGTAGAAAAGGAATTTTTATACAGATGATTTGGCTGAATAGTTTCCAAGTGTTCTTTTTCAAAAGGAACAAATAAACGCTGCTGATTAAACTTTATATTTATTACATACAATCAAAATCAATTCATAGTCATTTATACTTTATCAAACACAAAGAGGTTTCAAATACGCCATTGGTTATTTGGCACCTTTCACTGTCAGGTGCAACTCCAAATCCTTCTGCACTGACTTCTAAGAATATTGCATCCATCATCTTTTTTAATGAATATTTTAGTATTAGCTGTACAAGACCACCTGCACATAAAAACTAGGTTTCCTGTGCTTATGGAGTTAGTCATCCTGCACATGACTGCAAGCTGATGGTCCAGAGCAAGCTATTTATGCTGCGGCTTACCAGAAGGAACACCAATTAACAAGTTTGGGGTTTTTTTCAGTTTTCAAAAATAGCTTTAAATATTTACCTAACTTCATCAAAACAGCACTATTCTTTTCCCTCACTTTGCCCTTCCTAAATTACAGGCAGCTATTTTAACCATTGCACTCCTCATTCTCCCTACCAAGGACCAGTGATACTAAGCAGACCACGCATAAGCTTTTTTTTTTTTCCTCCAAACTGAATAACTAACAATTCCTTCTTTACAAAGATCCTCAGAATTACTTCTCAGTCCTTGATGAGCAGTATTTCCAATAACTTGGTTTTATATCAGAATAAGGTTTGGGTTTTTTTCTTTCTGCATATGTTTTATTAGCTATTCCATTTGCCTCTCCTCTGAAACTGATGTTCACTTTGAGTTACTCTCTTCAAAGAAAAATCTTGTCATTTCTTTTTGCCCTAAAAATCAAGCTACTGATGATCTTCTAAGTGCCTTCCAACCCAAACCATTCTATGATTCAGTGAATCTATAAAATGCACAGCACTCTTCCTATAGTACCCCTTCCCTACAAATTTAAAGCAACTCATTCTTTCTGCTATTGTGTACAAGGCTTCTTTGGCCTGAACTTATTGCAGCCTGGCTAGCTGCAAATTAGCCAGCTCCATTTTCTGCTCTTAGTGACAGCAGTGTTTCTCATACTGATGTAGAGTTCTGTAATACATCAGGCTGTGAAGCTCTCAGGACCAGATCTTCCAGACATAGTAACAGTACTGGAAATCCGCACATCGTATAAACTTATACAATTAAACTTGTAATTTTTTTACAATTTAAATTCATATAAAAGAAAGTATTTAGGCAGAAAAATACTACGGCACATGCACTACAGCTCCCCCCAGTTGCTTAAGACATCATTGGAAATAAACCATTTTACTAGGCATTTCTTTCTTGTCATCATTTATTTCCATTAACAGGAAAATATACTTTCCTATTATAACAGATACAGTGACACCATTAAGAAAAAATTGAGGTGAGGAGAAGAGGGGAAAACCACAAAAAAAAGGAGGAAATAAGTCAATGAGGTCTGTGAGCGATGAAGAATCCATGTCTGAAGGGTTCTGAAGTGAAGGAATAAGCACAGACATTCTTGAACCAGGAAACTGCACTGGCCAAGACCTTCCAATACAGTTGTCAAAGCAAGTTTGCTTACATACACTAGTTAGTACTCTATTTCCACTGCAGAATGTAGCTGGAAAAGGAGACGAAAGCAGAAGAGGAAGCCAGAATGCATATGCCATTTAAATAAGATAGAAATATTCTGTGCATACTTTTCTTCTGAAATCACCATTCATGTTTATGGCACTGTATAAAAAAATTTTTATTTGCTAGCTGCTGAGTTGACAAATGCGATTCAAGAACTGTTTATGCAATGCAAGAGGAAGTTTCCAAATACCTAGCCTTTGCATGGAAGTTAACAAATTTGCCTAGATGCAGTCAGGATGAACATTGTTTTCCTCAGAATATCCAGTTTTGGCCATATGACAACCAGGAAGCTTATCATGCAAGTTCACCCTCTGATAACCTAATCTTGTTTTAGACTGACTCTGTTAGCAGTGCACACATTTTAAGTTATAAACTAACTAACATCCTTCATAAGTCTTAAAACTAAAATACCATTCAACAAAGGAGTCTAACGAATTTCAATACTGAAATGCCCATAGGCATGAGAGTCATTTTCACCTATCGAAACAGCTTGTCCATACCTCTTCTGTACATACAGAATATTGTGTTCCATACAGGGAACACCAGCCTGACAGAATGACGAGTTCCCAAAGTGTATTGCCAAGATAAAACATCTTGTGCTGATTGGATTAACCTATGAAGGTTAATCCACCTTAGATATATCTGAGCAGGCACTGCATGTCAGAACTTGTTAACAGAACTAGTAAGGGGGAGATCTGGGCCAGCATGTATTGCTACAAGGAGAAATGAATCAGCCAAGAGGGCTCACAGAGTAAATATGCAAACCAAAGCTTATATAAGAAGTTTGGAATATGTCCAAAACCCATTGAAATAAAGGAAACACAAGAACACTGAAGGGAGGAGATACAGGGAGTTCTCTTTAGCAGACACTGTTTTCTTTATTCAGGTGGAAGTCTTGATGGCAAGACAATGAAATAGAATTTTCCTTAACTGACTCTAATTACAGACAGCTTCAAAGAAGCATCCTTTAAGCATGGTCAGAAGATCAAACATGCTTCATTGCAAAAGGAGCTGCAAACACCCTGTACAAGTGAAGATTGTCAAATTCATGGACTTGTCAAATTCACCTATTAGAGTATGGATCCCAAAAAAACAAACAAAACAAAACAAAAAAAAAAACACCTGGCAAAATATTAATTTTAGTATTTTACATTTGGCCTTAAATTTCTGTCATATATTTCAACTATACACAAGTAAGAACTCATTTATGGTCTGTATATTCACCATGTATTTCAGTAACTGTAAATACACATCAATACACTACCTTCATGGTTGATCTATGCATTCAGCAGCATGCTCATTGCCAATTTAGCAGCTTGACAAATTATAGCACCTTTTCCAGAAACTTGTGAAGGTGAAAACACACTCAACTGGCATTAAGAAGCCTCTATCCATGAGGATCACAAAACATCAAGAACACTTACTAGGTCTCTTGTGATACCTACAGTAAATACTTCATCATAACATGATTTACAACTCAACTATTCAAGTTGCAGGCACAAACCTATCACAAAGCCAGCATTTGCTTCCTCATCCTGTTCTTTTTAGCTAGGAGAGGTTTTCTTCACCCAATAAAGACTCATTATTCAAGTCTGATAATAAACCAACAGTTAGGACTGAAGAAAGACTAGACATAAGAGCAAACTACTGCAAAGCGACAAAAACCCCTTCAGATTAACCATTCCATTTGAATTCTCTTAGGAAGCCTTAATATGCATTTCAATGTGAAAACAAGCAGATCAAAAATGAAACTACAATTATAAAACAAGATTCTAATCCAACATAAAATTACTCTCAACATTCAAACATGTTTATCAGCCTATTCTCTTATACATAATAGGGAATGTTATTGAACAATATGAATAGTGTAACAAAGAAAAGAACCTTTTCTAAATCCAAGCTGTGCACTCTTGCCTGAACTCCCTACTTTGTTATTGTTAGCTTGGCAGTAAATAAGGCAGTAATAGCTTATTAAAAGTCTCAGCCTATCCACATGATAAAATTGTGACAATTACTTCACAGTATCACTCACTAGTCAGAGAACTGTGCAAGAAACCTCAAAAGTTTGAAAGAAAATGGTTCAATTCTCTCTAGCCAAGGATCTACAGAAACTATAATTCTGAATCCCTCACACAGAATATCAAATACTTTTAATAAATATAATTAGGATTTTCCCCATCTCAAAAAAAAAAAAAAATCTGATTCTCAAATATCTTGCCTTTCCTCTTTACTTTCCTTTTTTATTAAAACCCACTCTTTCCCCACAAACCCATTTTCAAGTATACATTCCAACACTTGTACTTTCTTTTCATAATGGGTCCTAATTTAAATCTCATACGACACCTGCGTTTCCAAGCACATTATTTCTACAATACTATTAAACATTTAAAACAGTATTTTTGCTATTATTTCTGTCTCAAAAATCAAACATCTCCTGTGGACGCTTACAAATATTTATGAGCGTATTCTACCTACATGCTTGAAGCAAGAGACAGAGAGAGCTGAGTGAAAAATGCGTGTGCTCAGCAGTCCTAGTTAGGACTAAGACAGTATATTAAGATGAGGCTTATCCTACAGAAGATCCTAATCCAGTATATCAAGATCAAAACATACCATGATTTACTTAAGATTTTTGTGGTGCTGCAATTAGGCATACCAAGAAAAAAGCCACATCATTCTTGTTATATTGTCCCTAGAATTCTTATTGAGGAGCTATGGGCATCTGCTGTTGAATTATGAGATTAAAAATAAACTTAAACAAAAAAGACCCTTCACTTTCAACCACCCAAAAATGTACCACTAACAATAACAAAAACATAAAGAACCAAAACAGAACATGCTTGCAAATTAAAAAACAAACAAACAAACAGAAAAAAAAAAAAACCACCAATGTCAACCTCCCCAAGCAAAAACAGCAAAACCCACCAAATACTAACTTTTGTCTAGATAGGATTATATATGTTACATATAAGCAACTACTTAATAGCATTAAAGTTAGCTTATCCAGGGCATAAGTATTTATTTGAAACTGGTTCTGTTTTTTGCATAGAAATTATTAGAAGGAATATGAATTAACCTGAAATGAATGAAATTAATTAAGCTGAATATATTATGATAAAATGGGTTACTACCTTGTATACATTATGCAGCATTTAAAGTAAACAAGTTATGGAGAAAATTACAGCAGAAGCAATGAAAGCCAGGTTGCCTATATATAAGTGGTCACACAGAGACATATCAACACGACAAAAATGCAGACAAAGACCATGTCAGCATAGCAAATATCCTCACTGCTTCTTGAGAGAAAGCAACCACAACTCACAGTTTTTACACATTTTCTCTACAAGCTACTGGAATACAAATTCAGCAGTTAAAATAAAAGTCTGTCATTCTTACATGTGAGGGTGAGAGAAAATATTATTAAAACACTGTAGGGTAACTGAGACAGTAAATGCACCTAAACATTTCTTTTCCCTGATCTTCAATACATCTGGTCACTTACCCGAACTGTTCCACCACTGCAAATTCACACCATAGGAGTCTGGATCAGTTTCTTAACTTGGACCACAGATTCACCAGCATGCAGAACAGAGTTCATTAAACCATCCAGATGGATCTCTGAAAAAGAATTCAGAAGTGTTTTCAAGATGACAGGTATAAGGGGCCTTGCACAAAACCTAAGACAGTTTCAAATCCACGTATTAACTTTGTTTTACACTAGAATTAAACACAGAAGACACAGAAATCGTAATATGTAACTTACCACCATTCTACAATTCTACAACCACCATTCTACAATTACTCATTTTTGCCCTCTGTCAAATCTCAAAGTAAGGCAAACAGAGAATACAGTGTGCCAAAACACAAAAAAGGCAGAACCAATTATCATCTCCTTCTACAGCAGTCAAACCAAAACATATGCTTTGCTAGCAAGCTTGAGTTCAAAACAGCTTCCTTTCTGTTCCTTGCATGAATGGAGTTTTAATGCAATTATCAGGTTAACAAAATGTAACCAAACCCAACAAGAAATTGTGTGTGGAACCTCAACTGGATGACTTCCTCTTAAAGCACTGCTGTCCTAGTGAGCCTCAAGCCCATTCTCTGAAAGAGAATCTATACCACCCACACTGTCACCAATACTCCCACAGCCCTCATAGGGAAATACAACTCCTTGCAACAGATGAGGCTTTAAAGAAGCTGCAATTATTTTAATTGGTCCTGCCAGCTGCCTTTGATTTAGCTTAACACAAGGTTTTATTGAAAGTCTGCAGCCACAGCTATTGGCAAGAGTGGAAAGAGTTGCTTACAACTAGTTGTATCTATTTCTGAGAAGCTTACTCTGCCTGGTGTGCTTTCGTGGAATACCACTATACACTCTATATGTTAAGGATAGAAGGTTTTATTACATGGTCATAGCTAGCAGCTGAGAATAATGCAGCAAATCTAAGATGTACACAGAAGACACCCATCTTGTGCCTCATCTTGACAGCATTTGTTGAAGCCAGTTCAAATAACATGCCCAAATCATGGGAGAGGAATATAAATTGCAGACGAATGGTTTTATCATCTGCTTTTAAAACAACAAATACATCCAAAAAGCAAACAAACAAACAAACAAACAAAAACTAATACATAAAGGTTTCTAACTGGTAACTACAATCTTTCTTGAAAGAAAGGTTCTCAGGAGATCAGATACTAATTAGCATACTTTTCATAAAGCATTCAATATACAGTTGCAAAACTGATTTTTATGATTCCTAACATTCTAAGACAAAGAGCAGCAACAGAATTGTCATTAAAATAACTGTTTCTGCCACTTCCAGAACACTCTGTGAGATTTAACAAACTCTAAAGCCTCCAATCGTTTAACACATCTCAGCTACCTTTTCCAAAACACTGTTGGTATCAGGCCAATGGTGCCACCACCAGCACAGAGAAACCTCTGAAGGATGCCAGGGTTGATGACTGCACTGCTACTTTCCTGGCTTGCTTGAGAATAAAAAATTTGGATTGCTGTCCCTTACAGTGGGGGCTCTGGAACTTTCCTCTTGAAATTTTCCCACTGCTTTCCCAACTACAGCCAAAATTTTTTCATAACTGAAAATACTAAAATAATTATCATATTAAATCAGGTTATATCTAGCCAGCAACTCTCTTCAAACACACCCCGTTTAGGAACTGCTCCTCAATGATGTGAAGACTGAAACAGCTTTCTTAGCTCTTATGAAGAGCTGAATGACTTCCCTCACCATTCTCTTGCAATTTTCCACAGATTAACTTTCAGTTCAGTTTAAAATAGCATCCTTATAGATAGACAGTGGACTGTTGAACATTTTGACTCCTCCAGATGACATGTTCAAGTTTGTGACTACCTCTGTCAAGACTTGAATTCCACAGTAGCCTCCATTATCACTTCAATCACCAGCACTTCCCCTGTACCCCAGGTAGCAAGAAAAATAATGCAGTAACTGTAGGGCTATCTAAACAGTGGACAATTGCACAGATCATTACACAAAAGGTTATTATCTAAGGACTGGAAGACTGAAACACTTCTTCACCCAGTGTTCTTTATCCCTGATGACAAATAAGATGTTGTTACAGAAGTTCAAAAGATAGGCATCCGTTTTAACTTCTGGCAACTGTAATATATTTCTCATGACCATTAACCACCTTCTTGTTCCTAATTCAAGAATTCAATATTTCTTCTCTTTTTTTCTTTAATTAAAAAAATTACTACCCTGGCATACCTACTACAAGTGCTCAGTGTTAAGTTAGACCCCAAAAGTTAAGGGTTTGAGAGAAACAGGAAAATAACCATTTTAAACGTGTTTATAAGAGCTTTCACTCTGGTACTTCTTCCCCTAATGCAAGTTTTCCCCACCACATGATAACTTAGAAATTAAGAAGAACCAAGGCTACGGTCTACTTCTAGCTTTTTCATTATCACATGCTCCTAATTTTTAATTAAAACATATGCTGCCTAATTAACACCAAGAATCCATTCCAAATCAAACCCCTGATGGGCAGATCACTATATAAAAAAAGCACTCAAGTTATATGCAAGTTATTAACTCATTTCCAGAAGAGTTATGAGCAACCAGGACTTTTCAGAATAAGATAGATTTATGCTGTTGAATGCACAAAATCATCCCTTGCAGACAACATCTGACAGAGGACAAGTATTATTTGGGCTGTAAAGACCATTACAAGAACAACTCCACTACTACATTTGTGAAAATCATGCTGCATTTCAAAAAAAGTTGCAAATTAAAAAACATAAGAAATTTTTATCATTTTACTCAATTTCTAGTCTTCTGTTACTGATGTTTCTTTTTTTTGCAATAGCTCTACAGCATGAAAGATCAGGGTCTGCTTAACTATATGAAATTTCGTTTAACTATTACAAAAAAAGAACGTGCTGTTAGTAGTGCTATCAATTACTTCAGCCTTTGAAAGACCATATCATAGAACCCATGCCCATCACTACTAATATTACGTTACAATCTAAGGCCATCTGCTGCTTTGACTAGACTTACTGGAGGAGCATGATAGACGGAACATTTTAGAGAGCATTATTCTCATTTCATTACACATTTCACAAAAACCCAAAAAGCATTATTACACTACCATTTTAGCAATATAGGTCCACGTACTGATAGCAGTGAGCAATGGAAATGATCGCTTAAAGAAGCAAAATTCATTAGAAATATTCCATTAAGTGAGCTTTAATAGGGTCAAAAAGGCTATTTGAGATATTTGTAAGTCAGTTGTGTGTATAATATCTGTGTATAAGATCTACGTACCTAGCATTTACCTTCTCAAGGAACAGAAAAAAAAGGTACTACATGATTATACCTTTTCCATTTCCTTCATCTACCACAGCAAAGTAAAAAAGGTTATCTAGATTCCTTTCATGCACAGTTTAGCTGAAACCATAAGCCCAAACAAGGCAAGAAGACGAATTTACAAATTCCTGAACACAATTACTATGAGTGCCCATACAAAATTGATAATTTAACAGCTAAAATAATGCAATTAGATATAACAATAAACAAATGTTCTCCAAAATTATGTTCTAAAAGCAAGTAACTACTTTGTGTATCTGATTTTTTTCCATTAAGTGGGACAAACAGGATACGTATAATTACAAATAACACATACACATTAATTTGCCTATATTGCAAGAAGTTGTTTTGACACGTATTTATTACACTTCTAAAAAGTCAGAAAGAAGTGCTTAAACATACTCAACTACTATCCTCCAAAATGTTCACAAAGAATGTGGTTATATAGAAAGTCAGACTACTGGAAGCTAGGTGATTGACAGCAGAGGGCATCAATTTGCAGGTACTTTGTGAGATTAAGCATTTGCTGTTGAGTAGCTGGACTTGTTTTTACACAACATAAACACCTAAATTTTACACTGGATTCTAAATTCTTCTCCAGATTAACAACTTGATAGGAGGGGAGGAAAGAAGCCCTCTTCATTATTATATGTTAGTCTTACTAACTTTTGCTTCACTACTCACTATAGTTTCAGCATGGAAAACTCACGGTTCGTATCCAAGCAACAATAACGATACCAAAAAATTTATGATGTTAGCTGAGAGAGTAATTCCTATTTTGATCTTAAAATAAAAAGATCTTAAAACATCCATTTTCCCTTCTTATTTCAGGATGTTGAGATGTATACATATATGTATATAATGTAAACACATATACCTAAAAAGCAGTGTGTATCTTGTATTCTAGTCATACACCAGAATAAACATAAAAATACCTACAAGTTAACATGACCCTTTGTTGCCTAGCATTTGAAGACATGACAGATGCACTAAAACTAGACTCCAGTCCCTCAAAAGTCTCTCTTACTCTTCCCCAAAAGAGACACTACTACAGCATTTAAAAAAAAAAAAGGGGGGGGGAGAAAAAAAACGAAACCAAACAAAACAACACACAAAACCAAACAAATGACCAACAAAAAAATCCCAACCAAAACCACAACAAAGTAGGAAAAAAAAAATCAGAAGAAACATAACTTTAAAAACAGAAAATGTGAATGCAAATCACAGTTTTTCAATCACATACTCCCTCGGAGAGGGAGGGATGAATTCAAACATGAAGTTATGCCAAAAAGGGATACACATGCCCTTAGGTTCAGAGTAGATTGCAATTTACCACACTCTAGATTCTTATTACAGATAGACTCTCACAAATGAAGTACACATGAAGGAAACATGAAAAAAATGTGCCATTGTTTCATGCCTGTTTGCAAGGCCAACAGACACTTCATTTTTTAATTTCTAACTAGACTGAACGCATTTTTAAAGAAAAAATCTTAGTATATTTTTAATCTGGGGAATGGGAGAAGGAAAAAAAAACCAAACACCACCACAACTCTGGACCACATTTAATCTTACAAAACCAAACCTTGGCTTCATAAGATGAAATTTCAGTCCCAGAGAATTTACTATCATTACACTAGTTCCTGCCAAATATGAAGATCATCACCATTCAGAACCTACTTTAAGAATTTGCTATCTCCAAATCCTGCTTAATCTTTGTACTTCATAATTTGGAAGAAAAACTAAGTTATCTTCTCAAATATAACATTCAAAATAATTTGGGACAATATATTCTGCTGAGCTTTATTTCCATCCTTGCATTCTTGGCAAAGAAATTATCTTCCAGCAATCACTATTATCTCTGATGTGCTACATGAAGTACTTACCAATCAACCAGAAGATACGTAGTTATTCTGTGGATTAAAGAGCAGGGCATACAAATAGACAACTACCAGAATAAGAAATAGCTTATCCACTGAAGGATGTTTTCAAATCTGTTGGACACACAACTATTCCAGTAAGCAGCCAAGTCCAACAAAGCTCTCTTGCAGAAGTAATTGTTGCTAACTACTTCTAACGCTAATTGTTGGAGTGTCTGAAGAAGAAAAAAGTCCATACAAGTCAACTTAAATGTTTTTCATGTAATGGCTCTAAGAAATTCACTGCAAGGAGCAACAATTTAAACTCTTACATCAGGAAATTACCTCTATTTGGGACAATAGGAACTGGGATACTTCTCCCCCCTTCTATTAGATAGGGGACAAAAACTCACTAGTGCTTTTCCACATCATTCCAGCCTAGGCTCTTCAGAGAAGCAGAGATTAGCAGAGAATCAGTCTTAAAAGGCTAGTGCCAACACAGATGTGTTTCTGTTTACCTCAATTACCCATCAATCCACTTCTCCCCATTGTATGGGCTGGGCCCTTCTGGGAGAGAGGAAAGATCAGATGCTCTGTCTCCTGCACTTCATGACTGCAGGACAGCCAAGTGAGACTGTAGCCAACACTACAGGGGACAGCAACTTCACACCCAGGTGGCAAATTTCCAACATATTAGAACAATGAAACTAAATGCCTCCTGTTCTTGTATGTGCTTCCCCCTATATTAAGTTCCACTTTTAATCCCTCCATAAATTAAGGTGGTTCTACATTGCCCATCTGAAATGAAAAAGTAAAATTCAGTAATGGCTTCTTCGCACAGTGTCAGTGACAGACATTTCCAAGTCCATCATACTACCAAGGATAATGCATAACATACAAACTTGTTTACAAATCATACTGACCGCCCATCACCTGTCAGTTCTCCATTCACACTAGCCTTGGGATCTAATTTGAAAGCAGAGCATCCCACATTCAAATACTGTTGATCTACACATTTCAATCAAGAGATTCCTCCAGACTATGAAAAACATAAGGCTACCAGAAATCCCTAGGAGCTAAAGAAGCTAGGTACAGAAGTCTCAAGAGCAAAAGGTCTGCAAGGTAGCCTTCAGGAGAAAAGGACTTCATTACTTCTTCGCCTTTTCCAGTTTCAGTTCTTAGCACAGTTAGTTATTTCTCTCCGCTGCAGCAATTAAAAACCATTTTGACAGATAGGCATAAAATTCCCAGCCTACTGTTCGAAGTCTAGAAGTCAACCTGCATATAGCAAAAAAGCAGGAAAGGTAGGAGGTGGTACGCTTTAAATTTGCCAGGAGAGAGACATTACTGGGTTAGTATCCCAGTTTTTAACTGCCCTTCTGACTATTTAAGGAAGAATAATTCACGACCTTATCAATCATGATGAAGAGGAACATTTACATTTACTGTGACCAAGTGAAAGACTATTCAACAGCAACTGTGACTTAAAAGGCAAGCCAGTTCTCACTGTGCTTAATTCAAACTAGAGACTGCTAAAGAAAGAGTAAGCTCTGCTTTTCCCTCAAACCTGCCTTTTATTAAATCTAGGGTTCACACGACCACACCATCAGTGTCCAATAGTAACTGACCTGCAATATGTCAGGAAGAATATTTTTCTAATTAGATCAGCTTGCTCATCAACTCACTGACCTTCAGTTTCAAGTCTTCACACAAGATGAAAAGGATCCAGACACAGCAAGGAAAAGGAAACGTATTGCCTGTGTCACAGGAGATGCAGCAGAATGTAAAACTACACATTCAGTCACTGGCTTTCTTTACTCCTTTAAACTAAAGGTGATAACTTCATTATTACTGACATGTATTTTAATGCTCACAACAGCACATGCTGGTAGCAAAATTCATTCACATAGATCACATTTAATTATTTACACTGCCTTGGATTCATAGTTTTGGTGAGTTTTTTTCTGAAAAGAGTCAACCAGTGAAGACAAGAAGTTTAGGGAGTAGGGATGGGAGAATAATTCAAAAAGGAAAAATTAACTATGCTAAATATCTCCAGGCAACCAAGAAGCAGTTAAGACAGTCAGGTCACTAAATACTTATGGTCTAGACAGTGACTATGTCAGCAGTTCATGTTCCACACTCTGAGTTGAGAAGTGAAATAACTATTTACAAGATGTGGTCTGCATAACTGCAAGGCACCCTTACTCAGCAAATGCTGTGCCTGTTTTTGCAACAAAAAAAGTCAATTATTTCCCCACAAAGCAATGCTTTACATTTATAACAGGCTTGAGGGAATGAGACTGAAGTATACAAAACAGACCATCTCCCCAACATGGTAATTTAAAATTTATTTACACTTACTTTCTTTTAACCAAAAAAACCCCTTTTAAATTCCAAAGTGATCAAGACAAGAAGCTACTTTGCCAAGAAGTGTTCATGACAAAGCAAGTAAGTCCTGATAGGAAGAAATGGAAATAGCTCTTTCTTAATTAAAAAAAAAAAAAAAAAAAAAATGTATTCCATGATGCTATCTTCTGGTCTGCTCCCAGGTCAATATTATCAATGTCTTGGAAGCCTAAAGAGAACGAATACATTCAGGAAGAAACCACAAGAGACAATTAAATAAAGCATAACAGCCAATATGCTTTTAAAAGTCACAACAATTTTATGTCACGGTTAATTAAATCACACAAAGTAGAATTAAGTTGCAAAGTACCTTAAAAAAAAAAAAAAAAAAAAAAAAAAAAATCAAGACAACTCTAACAAAAGAGGTACTGGGTAAATCCATGCACTTGGTTCTACAATGCTATGAACAGCACAGAGGTATGTTAGCAGGAAATTTGGAGTGAACTCCAAAGAAGGAAAAACTAAAAAAATAAAAAAATCAGTAGACTCCATAGACTTGCTTGTCTATTAAAGCCAGAATGGCAAGCGCTTTGATGAGAGTTTAAGTTGGTCAAACAGTTAAAAAGGACAATATACTGTAACTGCAATTTGCCACCACTTCTAGGTTCTGAACAGCAAAAAACAGCCTTGTGAAGATTACGCTTTGTGGAACTGCAGTAACATTATGATAGTCCAACCACATCATCAAGTCCAACCACAACAAAGATGTTTCCAAGTCCATTTGAAAATTAATTCCACTTACCAGTGGTGAGGACTGAACTGGGAATAGGTTTTTAACTTGACATTTCACACTAAGAATGCCAGCAAATCAGACTCTAGAGAAATATCAGATACCTCTAAGGTGGCAAGGCAGAGGGGGAACACCTACAGATACTTGCTATGGTGCACTGGAAGTACATTTCAGAAACACAGAGAGAAAACATAGACCTGATAGAACATTTCTCTGCACTACTATTTCTGGTACTTCCTACAGTTCAATAGCTACAGAACAGTGTTATAGCCACTGATATCTGGGAAGAGAGTAGAAACACTGGAATGAATTGTGCTTGAGCAGGTCAGGTCTCCCATCAGCTAGTAGGACCATTGCCCTTCATGAAACAGAATTTGGTGACTAGAATGAAGACAAACATCACACTTCACAGAAGAACAAAAGCTGAAAAGAAAGAAAGCTGTTGTATACCTGAACATGTTTTCTGTAGATTTTCTCTTAACTATCCCAGAGAAGGCTGAGACAAAATAAGACAAATCACAATCAGGGAAGACAGATGGACTGCCAGAACAAACAGGAAAGCACACAAGAACCCAGCTGATGTGAAGCTAGACACAAACAAGCAACTCCAGAACTTGCTTTTGACTGTATGCCTCACCTCTCAGCACATGAGCACATTCCTAGTTGGTGGTATCATTATCGTTGAAGAGCTAAAAATTTCAGGGAGCAGGAAGGGTAGAATTTAGAACAGGAAAAGAAACACCAGCATCTCCTTTTCAATCCAGGAGGCAGGAACATAATCAAGCTTCACAGCTAAGCACTTAATATCACAAAAAAAAAAAAGAAGAAAAATAAAAGCATAGAAATTATGTTAATTATGTTCTCTTCTACAAAAAGAAAACACTTGCCTTCACTCTCTTTTTTCAGGGACCCATCACTTCTTGCACAAGACAGAACAACAAGAAGGAGCTTACATAAGATAATTCACTGAAGTTAATTTTTAGCTGTTGGTCTAATCATAGAGATGGAAGAGAAAAAACAAACGAGGAAAAATAACATTCAGAAAGGACAAGCAAAACTGCTTTAAAGATACTTCACTCTTCTGGGCTTAAGAGCTATAAAATCAAGGCTTTCAGATTATTTTAGATAAGAAAAATCTATGCAAAATATTAGCTAAAAACTGATCAGATGGAATTACATCTTCTAGAGAGTCACGTATTTTTCTGTCAATTAAATTTTTAATATCTTTGCCTTCCAGGTAGGAGGAATCAAAGTGACTAGCACCTCCCTTGCAAGCAAGGAATAATATGCAATAAAATGCACTCTGCCCTGGGCTTGTTTCTTAATAAAATAACAAAATCCTGGAATACTTGGAGCTATTAGTTTTAAAGGTTCCCACTTCCTGTCTTGAGAACTTGCGGAATTACAGCTTGGGCAGAAGGAAGATCCTTCACTACTGATTTTTATTTTCATCAACCCTGGTTTGCTATCAAGCAATTACGTACAATTGTCACAAGAATGTGAACAAACATATAAGCTACCAGCCTTTACTAAAAAAAAAAAAATAATAAATAAATAAAAAGGAGAAGAAAATTAAAAAACACACCCCACACCAAAAACAAGCAACCAACTTCCAAAACCACACTGAATACCTGTATCCTGTGCACAGGCCTAGATATCCATGAAGGAAAACACAATACTCTTTTTCCTATACAGCACACCTATTGATAACCTCCTTGTTCCACGTTCCATCTATGGCATACGTTAATCAAGAGGAAAATAGGGTATGGAGAAACAAAAAGTAGTGAAAAAGCTGAATGTTTAAGTCAGCAATTTATATTTAAAAATATCCTCAATATAGAGGTTCTTTTTTACCCCTTCCTTCAGGAAAGAAACCAGATTTGGGGAAGAAAAAAAAAAAAAACCCAAAAAAAAAAAAAACACAAAAAAACAACAACAACAACAAAAACCACCCACAAAAAAACCCCAAAACAAACCACCAAACCAAAAACATAACAATCACATTCTGTTTCGCATGATATTTTTATTCATTTGACATATGTTGCTTCCTGAACAGATTCAATGTATTTTGGCATTCCAGAACAAAACTGCTCTAATCATGTTTGGCACTTCATGTACAATGCAGCCAGGAAGCCACTCCTTAGACTATGCAGCCATCTGCAGCAAATACCAAAGCTTTTTAAACAAGCAAGCTGCACTGCTGTAAATATGCAGTATTTCAATATACAAGAAAAGTTCTCATCTATTAACTAGACTATCCATCTAATTGCTTGCAGATAAATTCAGGCAATCTGCAACACATAGGAGATCAGCACAAATGAAAACAGATGGGGCAGGAGGGAAGAAACTATTTCTTATCACAAGATTCCTGGTTAATTATTTTGCTTTCTAAATCATATGGTGCATATATTAAAACAAAACAGCCCCTTATTACCTGCTTTACATACATTCCCCCAAAAAAAGTAACTGCCAGAATTCCTAGCTAAAACTAGGATGGAACAAACAACAGAAGTCAGAAGAACATAGCAGGCCCAAAACAATATGAGACTTTGAGATACAAAGCAAGCAGAGGCTGGATGCATGGGAGGAATAACCACACTTAAAACCCTCTAGCTAATAAAATGGATAAACTGCCCAGAAAGACTGCTGCATCAAATCTAAACAGGCTTCACACTTTAGTCTGTGGTAACAGGAACACAAATGGAAATACATTCACAGATCAAAGTTCAAAAAAACACAAGTGCATGTGGGTATGTGCATTCCTTCCCATTTGCGGATTGTTAGATTTGAAGGAAAAAAAAAAAAAACAAAAACAAAAAAAACCCACCAAACAAAAAAAAAAAAAACAACCCAACCAAAAAAACCCTGTATTCTGTATTTTCCAGATTCTAAGCATCTTCTCCCTCTAATTTATACGACAATTATGACACATTTAGCTCAACATTATTCTCAGCAGTTTTAAGTTGCCATCCTGGGCAAATAAAGGAATCTCTGACCTGTACTTCTGTTCACTAGATTCTTCCACATTCATTTGACAACTGATACATAGATCCTGATTTATTCCAATCAGTTGCTCACATCTGTTATTTGCTCTTCTCTGCATTATCTGTGGCTCTAACTACAAGACTTTTCACACCTCCCATGTGTCCAAGCACTGTTATTCTTGCCTTCTGTTTACTCAGCTTTACTCTCACAATGCGCATTTGATTTTTGTCAACTTACAATCTCTTTTCACTCCCACCACAGTAATGAAACTTTGAAGCCAATTTTTCTGAACAAAATTATTTTTGTCTTTACTTAGTCTTGTGCTCCTCAAAGCCAACAGATGATGATAAAAGAAAAAAGAAGAGCCGTTATTTTTATTTTACTACATCAGACATTTTGAAGATCAGACAAGCAACTGTTAAAACAAAATTAACCGAAGGCTACTCTTGAATGGCTTACAAAGTATATTTGCCTCTTTAGACAGGGAAGAATGATGCCTTATTGCTTACAATACAGATTTCATTAACTATTTGGAATCCAGGCAATTATATTGAAAGTGCTGTTATCTTTATTATGTAAGATAATAATTCACTATGTAAAGCCAAAAACAATTTTTCACCTGACAGGAGGTTTAAGTAGAACTAAGATTCTTCCTTCCCATCACAGTGCAAATTATAGCCTCAAAACTGAATTCAAAGTTGATTTAATAATAACTCAGCTTAAAGCATTACTTAACTTCTGACATCCTGTGCTTTCTAGCATGAGAAAAAAAGAGTTATAATGTTACTTTGACACTACTGAAGTAAAAAGTGGAACAGTACCGTGCTGATTTGCTATTAACCTGTCATCCTCCTTTTCTCAGAATAGGAAAACCAAGCAAAATAGCACAAAGTAGGAATTTCAGAAAATTTCATAACTTTGATTTCAAATAATTTGAATTGTCCAGTGCATACTTCCCTTCAGGCTCCCCAAAGATTAAAAACAAGTTAATACAAGTTTGGGAAAAATGGATAACGTTCTGATTTTGAGTAAAGGTTATTACTCTGTAGATTATTTCATACTCTGAAGCTGAAACTTAAAGCTTCATCAAGATTTAACACGAACAGAATGATGGGTGATCTATGGATCTAAAATGACCAAATATATGTATTTTACTTCAGTGGAAATAGGCAGGGACTTGCATCATCTGGGACAGACAAAGCACAGCGAGCAACAGAATGAAAAATTCATTGGTTCTTGGTCAGCTGGTTTATGTATAGAGAGAAGTAAGTAACAGAACAAGAAACACGTATTGATTAAAGACGTGTTTCTCTCCAATTCCATAACATTTTTTTTTTTAACCTGATCCATTGGACAGGGCCATAATACTTCCCTTAAGACACTACAGGCTGCCGCTGCAAAACCAGTTCTGTAACACTAATGTCATGAAAAACTACAGGACATTTGAAATTTTGACCTCTCCCATAGATTTCCCACAACAAAATCCCGTAGAAAGGTTTCCTTGCTCCACTGCCTCTCTCTAGTAAGAGCAACATTGCAAAAAGCACAGAGGAATGCCATGATTCACAACACTTCTGCTTTGTTTTAGTAAAGCAGGACAAAGTAAAGTGCTCCTTGAAAATGAGAAGAGCTCATCCAGATATATGCAAGCAGAAAAGTAAATTATTCTCATCTAAGTCTATTAAAATCTATTTTAAGTCTACCCTGCTTTTCTAGTACTTGTACTGCTTATATTTTCATTTATTTAGATGAAATCTCTGGTACTGGACCCAAAGCATTAACATCTAGATTAAGAATACTGCACTGGAAGAAAAGGATTTTCTAATAGCCACAGAATGCTCCCTCCCTCACAGAACACTGCTCAGAGATGAGACAAAAAAAAAAAAAAAAAAAAGTTTCCTAAAAGACACAAATAAGATGCCCTGTAGTTACACAATAGTATAGTAAAATAGTAAAGTTCTGCTAGTTTATCCCTCCCCCGTATCATTTCTGATCGTATGCATCAGAATCAGAGCCAGATGGCTTGCCAAATTCAGAGTTCCAGTTGATTTTCCCTTCCTTCACACTCCCAGAAAAGGTGGAAACACACACGATTAACCATCTTTTTCTTTTCTTCCTACTTAAGAGTCCAGTTCTTCACTTAATTGTTACCTTGTTTTTAACAGTTTCCCAACACCTACACGTGAATCAACAAAAGTGACCTTTAAGTAAAATTCTAGGTTTGTTCCAAATACTATTTTCTAGAATTCTACACTTATTTCCCTCTGCCTGTAATCCCTCCCAGATGATCTACTAAAGAATTCAATAATTACTCAGAATAAATCACCCTCTATAAATTTAGTAAAGCACAAACTAAAGTAAATGGTATAAAGACTGGATAGCTATGAATCAGAAAAATGTGAGCTTCTTAACTTTCTCCCTCAGAGGCTAATTACCAAGCTAACAATCCAAGTCACTACAGACTGATTTGCCACAGCAAGCAAACATGCCAACGGCAGGGTATCAATGCATATGAACAGCCTTCTGCACATTCAACTCCTCCTTCAGATATGCCCACCTTGTAGGCCAAAGTGGAAACTAATTCAAAACCTGCATGTTATACTCTGTAGCATTAGCATGGAAGGAGTATATACAGTGTTTTAAGTCAGGAAAGATTTACACTGCTATGCTGCCACACTTAAAGTTTACTTTTACCGAAAACACAGGCCTCAACCTTGTAAATACTTTTGCAGCCAAGTTTTTTTATTTTGGGGGTTGTTTTGTTTGTTTTCTGTTTTTGTTTTAACCACAAGCATGCATGAGCATGTACAATTTATTAAACATAACATTTCTACAGAAGGAAAAAACCCTATAATTTGCATTAGTATCATTATTCATTACAAGTTCTTCAATATCCAGTTTCAAACATAAACCTCCATCCTATCCTCAGGGTTACCTGTAAGTAAATATAGAAGACCTGCAGTAATTTAATCAAACTAGTGAGAATGTGCTGATCCTCTAAACTGTCATTTCTCCTCTTGGGTAGAATAATGCCAGGACAACTACAGACACATGTGGGGGGAAAAAAGCATTGCTCAAAGAGTTTATTAGCAGCCATGAGTTCTTTTAGCAGAAGTCTTCCGGATAAGCCTGGAAACACTTTCCACCATCCAAACACTTTAAATGGCATCCACAGTCATTTTGGATGACTGAACCTGTAACTGACATTCACAGGCATCTGGCATTGCATTTCAGACAGTTGTTCAGATATACTGATGTAGCCCACAGCATCTATGCTTTGCCTTAGGAGACCTGGAAGTTTTGGAAGATATGTACTGAAAAACTCCAAGGACAAGGAGGGCAAGAAAGAAGAAGAAATAATGTCTGCAACTAGACTAAACTTAGACTCCGCATTATGAGACAGAGGACTAAGCTGAAATATGACACTTTCCTTTGAGAACTCTCTGTGAAGACAGAGCCCCCAGTGCAGCTGCCACAGGAACTTCTTTGGCCAACTAGAGGGGAAAATTGATGAGCAGGCTCCAAGCTCAAGGCACAGTACTTCAGACACTAAGACCATCCTTCTTCAGCTACCTTTAACATACTAACAGAACTTCAAATATTTTGAATTTAGTTATTAAGGCTGGAGCTTTCCCCACCAAGGAGAATAAGGCCCTGGCCACTTCACAGGGAGATATAATTTAACTCTTAATGTGGAATGGGCTGTGTTTCATTTCAAGTATTTGTAACTTTTACTAACTCTTCAAACCACTTCAAAGCTTCTTCTATTCCTAAAGCTATCCTCAGACAACTGACACAAAAAGTAGTCACTGAACACAGGAAGACAACTATACCCCTACCATCTACTTCAAAAGTGCAATTTTAAATTTTAGAGAAACAAAACTCAAGACTCCTAAAACAAGTATTTCCTTCCTACCTGCTTATTCCTAGAAAGGAAATTCTACTCGAACAGCTGCAGTTTCTCCCACTGGAAGCATGTGATAGCCCAGACAGTCAGAACATTCACTACTTGTACTATGTCTATGTATCTCTGTTCATTCCATCTCAGCCAACTTCATGACAGGGCCTACAAGACATGAAGCACAGCACTGCACATACTGAACCATACAAACTTGGAAAATTCAGAGTGCTTAGAAGACTTTTTTTCTTTGAAAAGAAGCTCATGCACTCAGTGAAGTCAAAACTGATCACCCTGAAGATAACTGATCTACAGTTTCTTCCAGTTATTATTCTCACAATGTGTATCTAAATAAGGGAATCTTAAAGAATGTTTGCTTTCAGCAGTTTGTTTTACTTTGCATATATAATATAGCTTTATGCTTGCAGAATTAAATTATACAAAAGAGTGAAACAAAAGCTGGAGAAACCATAGATCTACTTACAAAAGATGTGAGAGTGTATAATACTGGGTATTTAACAACTGGGAAACTATGAAAAAAATCATGCATTTTGGAATCACTTTCCTTCTTTTTCATGGCTTTGATCTTACTGGTACAACAGTTGTCCTTGCTATTGTAAGTAATCTTCAGTGTTTAGCCTGTGCCTAATCATTGGATGGAACAGTGGAAGGCACAAAGCATTCCCCCGGACTTCCCTAATCAAAGTTGTGTACACCACTTGTTATCTAGTGTTTTCTTGGCAATGCCAGAAAACAGGATAAAAAAGTATGGCCATCCCATTCATTGTCTAATTAAGCAGATAAAGAGTGGAAGAGAGTACATACTATCTTATCTAACTAGATAGAGCATTCAAACACAAGAAGCTCCAAAGGCTCAGTTACTTTCTGACGTTATTACAACTTCCAGAATAGCCAAAGCAGCCAAGACAGCTCAGACTCTGATTAATCATCACTTTTTGTTCCTATGTAAAATGATCACTTAGTATCAAGTACCTACAAATCAGTAGGTACAATACAATACAAATATAGAAAGAGCTAGTTTATTTTTCAACATAAACTACCCTAGGGGAGTCACAACACTGAAGTTCTCCAATATAAGTACAAGTCAGTTTGGTTTCATTTAGACCAAATGAACTGGTTTGTTTAGTTTTATTTCTCAATTATGCAAAGTCACAATGTCTTTTTAAAGGTGGAAAGTGCAAGCTGGTGTTGAAACACCATGCTTCTGTATTACCTTCAGAAGAAGTATGGGTGAAATTAAACAGAGTAATAAGCCAAATACCCATATGGAAATTTAAACACCAGAAAAAGAAGTATCTTACAGAAACTCACTAACTAATGAAGGGAAGCAGTAGAAAAAGCAGAATTATCCCAAGATGTCTATATAATAAAAATACCACCAATTCCAGCATAGCAATATTCATGTTTAATTTTTGTTAGCAGATGAGATTTATAAATCGTTCCTAAAACAGCTTCCTTACTTTCAATTCTTAACATTTAAAACATTTTACTCACAATACATGAACAATCTATTCTTAATTAGAAGTAAAAGCTGTATTTCAATGAACACAGGCAAAAAACCCATCACACTTATCTTGTCATAAGAGCAGTCAAGTTCCTCTATATATCATCTGTCCCTATATAATCTTAAAGTCAACAGTATTGCTTAACAATTAATTATTACCAAAGTACACTAGGCAGTGTTATCTAGGCCTACTAATTTTTACTGATACTTACCCAGCGGCAGACAAGTGTGCCACCTGTGCTGATACAGTGGGCTCTGCATGCCACCTTCACATTTGGAAACTGCAGTGGCTCCCCAAGAGGTGAAGAAAACTAGAAGGACTGCAGGAAATCCACATGTGAAGCTTTCATCAAAAAAAAGTACTTGTTGTCCAGAACTTGGTCAGAGTCTGTTATGCCATGCTCACAACTTACCCACAACACTAACAAAAAGATACACCTTATGCATTCAAAACATTAAGCAAAACTCTCAATCAGTTAAACTTTCAAAGTTGTAAAAGACATAATCTATACCTCGTAAGTGTGCACTGGACTTCACAGATGCTCCAAAGACACTAAGATAGTATGCAATAGGTTGCCACAAACAGTGCACATTCTAAATTGGGGTTGGAGTGAGGGGAGTGTTGTATCTACAGCCTATTTACAACACAAATTGATTAACTTTTTACCTTCAGTGTTTTCACTCAGACACGAGAAGTGTTGTCTGACATATTGTTTTACTGACTCCAAAGTTGACAAGGTAAAACAATGGTGTTTCTGAATCTTCATTTTCCAAATAATCCACTCTTCATCTCCTGTATCAACTGCTACCACCAACATTTGCATGCTCACATAGGAATACAGTCTGCTATTTTCATATAAGTATGAAAATATCCATAAGAGCAGCTTTTCTGTCAACTCGACTAGTTACCCATTCAGAAAAGGTCAGATTTGTAATTCGTATATGTGGAGTAAATGGCAGACTCTCCTCTAGCAGATCAGGTTATTCCATAGGGAGAATCTGCTGAAAATATGACATATCAACCATTTGATCTTTACATAACATTTTCCCTAGAAGATTTTCCTTTTTGCTTGGGAGCAGGAAGGACAAAAACAAAACAAGAAAACAAAGCAGACAGCCAGTGATTCATTACACCCGAACAGGAAAGCTGAGTTGAGGAATTTGCTCCCATCGCCTTCTATTTCTAGAACCTACTGCTAACATGCTACATGTTAGCATGTTAGCAGTAGGTTCTAGAAATACTTAGCTTTGATGTTCCAAGCATGGCTCTTTATGCCTGGTACTACAGGCTTTGAACAAATTCTACTGAGGACAAAACATAATACTGTTTTCTTACACCACCACCTTATTAATACACTATGCAACTTTCAATCAATAACACTTTCTCCATGGAGCCCCTTCATCGATTCTGTATGAATGTGATGTGCAAATGAATACCCTATAGAGCACTGCATTTATACCAACCATTATCTGGTAGCATCTTATTCATAAGACAAATCTATTCATATTTTTACTAATATGATAATCATCCTAATGATAATCATATTCCATGGCATGCCATATGCTGTAACTTCCAGCTATTTGATTGCAAGCATAACTACTTAAAATTACCGATGTTTACTTGAGCTTAATTTAATTCATGAGCAAGGAACTGCCAGGTCAAAAGAATGTTTCCTCAAGTCATCAGCACGTACCTATGAAAGTGCTGTTTCAAGCAACATGATCTACCATACGTCTAGTTAAATCATTTCATTCGTGATGAATATTATTTTATCATCATTTTATTCAATATGAATATCAATGTCAGACTGATTCTCAGTTGAGGTGGTTGATCTTGAGAAAGAATACACTCCTTCATAACTCCTAAACTATGTTAATGACATGAATGGCATTCTATGATATAACCATTAGCTCTAAGCAGTACTGAATTACACTTTCATCATTAAAAGGGGCTTTATCCATAGCTACCATGGTGACAAAACACTAGCGTAAAAAGTTGTGGCTCCACTACAAGGACCTATTCTTCTACATGGCATTGAAAAATATCAAGATCATCATGAGAAACACAAAAGGTCTGAAATGAAACAAAATTGCATCCATTACGAACATAGTGGTTTACAACTAAATTTGTCATGCATTGCTACAATTCCCCATTCCCCACACCACCCCACCCTCCCAAGAATCTGGAGTCATTACTGGGACTAAAACACTGCTTTGGAAAGTGATCGTTCTTTGTAAAAGGATTACTCTGTTTAGCCTTCATTGCTTTTCTGCCAAGTACAAGCCATATAAGGAAACTGAAGTTCACTGCCATTTATTTTGTTCAGCCCTTTCTGATGCCTAAGAATAACTCTTACTGCTGCCTGGAAAGGTAAGTCTATAAATTGCAAGCCAATCATTTACTTGTTATCAGCCACAGAAGCCACTTTAGGTCAGTTAAATGTTAACATTTTTCCTCACAGTAGATCAAACAGATGGAGCTGGGTTAGTAACTTTTTCCTCCAGTACTACATTACTTGATGCTGTTACAGAGCTACACATGTAGGAGTGCTAGAAATTTGGCATACAAATTACTTTGCCCAGGCCTCACAAATACCAACATATCTCAGGCACTTGAGAGACTGAAGCACACAAATCTTATCTGACCAACACACTGCTTTTGAGTCTGACAAACAGGAATAAAAAAAAAAAAAAAAAAAAAGCACAGACCTATGGCTACCAGATCATTTTGAACATTCACAATATGATAAATACTTTGCCTTCACAGAAGAAATAACCAGTAATTGCCTCTTTGAGGCACACAGAATGAGTCTGTGGTGAACAACACTTCTTCCACTACATGCAACTAGTTAGCATAACTTAACCAGCACCAGCAGTACAAAACCTTACACCCAAACTTCACACTTGGTTTTCCACTTCAAACAGGATGCCTTTCAAAAGTTATGAAGGGCAAAGCGGTCATCAAAAGCAAACAATGCTACATTAATTCGGAGGTTCAACTGAACGTAATTCTAAGAAATCAGACCACTAGCTAGCACCTACTTTTTTTCTCTAATTGAGGTTCTTAAGACACACTTCGCAAGGATCAAAATGCAATACAGACCTCTCCTGTACAAGCTGAAAAATATGCAGTGCAACTCGTCATCCTGAGGACAGAGAGGGGGCGGAGGGGAGGAAGAGAGGTGGCAGCAGCAGGCAAGGGGGAAAACTGCGACAGCAGTTTTTACAGTCTTTACAGAAGACTACGAGGGCACATTTTTATAAATAAATTTAACATGTATCTTGAAGAAGACCGTCTAGACGCTAACCGATATTCCAGAAAATAAAGCAAAAACAGGGAGCGCCAACCCTCAAGATCTTTCCATTAAGTAAAAGATATTACCTTCTTTAGGACTTCCTTATTTCCCGATAAGTTAATTATACTCGCGGGGTTAGCAATATTTTTGGAAGAGAAGGAGGCGAAGCAGCAGAGTCAGGGAGTGGAGCAGTTTCAGTTCAATACCTTCCCCGACCGAACAAAGAAACTTCTGTGTCTGAGGAGCTTAAAAACTTTCAATCTCCCCAGACTCCTTCCTCAGCCTCCATGAAACCAGCGACTACATTCATACAAAACAGCACTTAAGCGAGAGGGGGGAAAACACAAAGCACAGCTAACTAAGCGAGGCGGAAAACAGAGAAAAAAAAAGGCCAAAAACAGGATATCAAAATGAAGCGTGAACTCCTTCCTTCTTCCCCACCCCCTTCAGCAGAGGCAGGATTTTTCTGTTGTTGCTGCTGCTGCTCCCCAAGCCTTCTCCATTTAATTTACCTTGTCTGTCGAGCGTCTAAACCAGATCCAGCAGGCAGGAGTTTCTTCCGACCCCAAAGAAATGTGTTAAATCCAATCGAGTTTTCTTCTCGCTAGGAGGAAAAGGGCAGAGAAGGGAGAAGGGGAGACAGGGGGGAAGGATTAAAAAAGAAATGAAACAGTTTACGTTGAGGACGGGGCGTTCGCCGACCCGAGCGGTCGATGCGCGAATGTCGTGGGGAGAGTAGCAGCGGACCCCGACTCCTCCCGGACCCCGCCGGCCACGGGGTCTGGCCCGCGGGCGGCCCGACCCGCGCCGGCCCCGCCCGGCCCCGCGACCGCCCGGCAAAAAACGAAGCCCGGCAGCGGGACCGCACCGCCCCACACACACAGCCAGCCCCGGCAGCACAGCACGGCCCGCCGCCCCTCGCCCGCCCGCCGCTGGCCGGCCTGCCCGCCCGCCTTCCTGCCGCCCAGGCACGCTGGGCGCTGCCGCCCCACCTCTAGCTCCTCGCCCAGGGACGCGTTGCCCGAGCGCGGCCGATACCCCAAACCTCCTACACCCCTCAGACCTCGCCGCCGCCAAGGGCAGGAGGGGAACGGGAAGGCCACCCGGCTCACCTGCCCGCCCGCCGCCGCCGCCCTCTCTCCCCGCCTCCTTTCGCACACTTCCCCTTCGGTTCAGCCTCCCGCCCCCCTCCCCGGCCTCGGAAGCGGGGGGCCCGGGGAGGCGGCGGAGTTGTGGGGAAGCGGAATGCCCGGGAGCAGGAACACGACGGGGAGCAGGGTGGTGTAACCGGGGAGGGAGTTGGGGGCCGCCGCGCCCCTGCGGCTGCCGGTGCCGCGCACTGCCGCCCAGGCCGGCGGAGGCACTGCAGCGGCGGGAGCGGGCAGGCGTAGCGGGAGCGCCCCCACTGGCCGTGACGGGAGGAGAGGGAGAGAGAGAAAGGGAGGGAAATGGAGAGAGAGACCGGGAGGGCGGGCAACGCCACCGCCAGGTCCAAGGAGCCTCCCCTCCCCCCCCCACTCACCGATATGGGGCTGAGTGCGGGAGGCCGCGGTGAGACCAATACCGGGCCAGGGGCGTCGTGAGGGACGGGCCGCCGCAGCCAATGGGGCTCTGCGGGGGGCGGGAGCGGGCTGTGGAGGAATGGGGCGCAGTGGGGGCTGGCGGCCTTGGCGCCGCGCCGGGCCTGGCTGAGGCCGCGGCGGGAGGCGGGGTCTAGCGGGGAAGACGTGTCCCGGGGCAGCGGAATGAGCCCTCTCACTGCCTCCGCCCGATATGCGGCCCGCGCTGGGGACGGGTGTGGGACCTGATCAGTGAGGTCCGAGTGCCTGGTTGGGCCCTTCGTGTCCCAGCAATGGCTCGGGGCTGAGGCCCCTGCGGTGGGATGCGGATAACGCTGGCTTTCCTCCATCGCACTGGGCTCGTCAGTTGCCCGTGCAAATGCAATCCCCAGTGATAAGTTTCCCTGGGCGTAAGCATCTCGGGTTCCTCGTTTACTAAGCGCACATGCTGAATGCAAACCACTGATCTATCACGTGGGGAGCCTGCCATCTTGGGTTGGTGGGCATGCCGCAGCTGCCACTCTGTTGCGCCTTAGACTCCCTTACCCTCAGTTACCAGGAGCTGAGGGAGCAAACATGTCTGGTGGAAAACTAACAGCTTCCACTCAGACATGATGTTTGGATATGTTACATTAAACTAAAATAATGCCACATATATAGAATCATAGAATGATTTGGGTTGGAAGGGACCTTAAAGCTCATCCAGTTCCAGCCCACCTGCCATGGGCAAGGACACCTTCCACTACATCAGCTTGCTCAAAGCCCTGTCCAACCTGGCCTTGAACACTGCCAGGGATGGGGCAGCCACAGCTTCTCTGGGCAGCCTGTGGCAGCGCCTCACCACCCTCACAGTGAAGAATTGCTTCCTAATGTCTGATCTAAACCTACCTTCTTTCAGTTTAAAGCCATTCTCCCTTGTCCTGTCCCTACATGCTCTTGTAAAGTGTCCCTCTCCAGGGTTCTTGTAGGCCTCCTTTAGGCAATGGAAGCTGCTCTAAGGTCTCCCCTGAGCCTCCTCCAGGCTGAACAAGCCCAGCTCTCTCAGCCTGTCTTCACAGGAGAGCTGCTCCAGCCCTCTGAGCATCTTTGTGGCCTCCTCTGGACTCACTGCAACAGGTCCATGTCCTTATGTTGGGAGCCTCAGGACTTTGTTTCACATAAACCTCTGAATGCAGTTGTATTTTCAAGTATTGCGACACCCTCAGTACAATGTGATGGTACTGAAAATGCTGTTAACTGCAACGAGTCATGCACAAATATATTTGAAAAGCTGCCAGTGAGTTAACTGTAGGTCACACCACTTCAGTATTGGTGTTCATTGGTTCGCAACGGCACATCGATGGAAATGTTTTTCTGTTTAATTTCCTTGATTGCTTGAAATGGGTGTTCAACAATACCTGTTGTGTACACAATATGCCATTTTAACTGTCCTGGAGCACAGAGTTCTGCTCAGCCACAAAACAGCACATACAGCTGACAGCAGGGTGGATTTGTACATGCTGTTCACCTTATGCTCCCTGTTCACCTTATGCTCCTGAACTGTGTTCTGCAGAGACCACATCTAAGGTGGTGGTTTTGTTCTCAGGCCCATTTAATCCCTGGCTGCTCTGCTGAGACTGCCACCAACTAAGCTGGGGTAGTGTTTTATTATAATAATCTGTTTACTGAGAAATGGACAAAATTCTGAAACATGCCATTTTACATGAGGTGTTGAACAACAAAGTAAAATGGTGTGTCAGGTTAGTATTAACCTGCCCCTGATTTTACCATGCAACTAGATGTGAAAAGTCCTTTAAATCCTCACCACTCTCTGAAATTAACTCCAATTGATACTTCCTGTTCAGGATCATTAGTTGCTTCATCCAGTTTCTTGCAGTACTTCGAATGAAGAAAGTTTGATCTTTAGCAACAATACATTCAGTTAATCACATTTATGAAAGTCCACTGTTTGGTTTTTTTTTTTTTTTTTGAGGCTGTTAGTTGTTTGAAACTTCTTGCCTGTGTATGGGAATTGTATACTTGAGTATCCAGTTTGTATCCAGATACAGAAAATCAGCATCCATTTTTACTAGGGTAATAATATTCGCTTACTGTGTTTTTCTATTTTTCTACAAATAGTCTCTCTGTTTTTACACAGCATATGCCCTCTTTGGGGTCTACTTATATGACTAAAATAAATAATTAAACTAAATTAAAGACAACCATCAGAGTCTGTAAAAAATAAAATTATATACTTACATATATTTCCCAAAACATTAAATCACTTTAATTTCTTCTTCTTCAGACAAGCCATTTTCTTCAAATGAGTCAGCTTTGGACTAAGGCCAAGTATGAGAACTTCACCCACACTGACAACAGATTTAGAATTTCTCTCTATAGTCCACTACACTGGTGTTATAATAAAATTACTATTTTTTTTTTTTTCTCATGCAAACTATTGATTATTGTTGCCTAATACCCAAAAATATATCCCTATCATAATTAAGGTTAAGGGCTTTCTGTAGATGATGTCCTCCATCATGAACTTTTCAAGACACTTCTTTTATGTGTAAAGTAACATAACTTTTAATGAGAAAATGTTCTTTGGCAATGTTTGCTGCAAATTGAGAGCAGCCCTGTGGAGAAGAACTTGGGGGTGTTGGTTGATGAGAAGCTCAACATGAGTCGCCACCATGCACTAGCAACCCAGAAAGCCAGCTGTGTGCTGGGCTGCATCAAAAGAAGCGTTGACCAGCAGGTCAAGGGAAGTGATTGTCCCCTTTTACTCTGCTCTTGTGAGATCCCACCTGCAATACCGCATCCAGGTCTGGGACCTCAAACACAAGGGGGATGTGGACCTGCTTAAGCAAGTCTAGAGGAGGCCACAAAGATGCTCAGAGGACTGGAGCACCTCTGCAATGAAGACAGGCTGGGAGAGGTGGGGTTATTCAGCCTGGAGAAGAGAAGGCTCAGGGGAGACCTTAGAGCAGCTTCCAGTGCCTAAAGGGATCCCACAAGAAATCTGGAGAGGGACATTTTACAAGAGCATGTAGGGACAAGACAAGGGGGAACAGCTTTAAGCTGACAGAGGGGAGATTTAGATCAGATATTAGGAAGCAATTCTCCATTGTGAGGATCTGAGTCACCGGAACAAGTTGCCCGAGAAGCTGTGGCTGCCCCATCCCTGGCAGTGTTCAAGGCGAGGTTGGATGGGGCTTTGAGCAACCTGGTATAGGGGAAGGTGTCCCTGCCTGTAGTAGGTGGGTTACAACTAGATGATTTTTAAGGTCCTTTCCAACCCAGATAATTCTATGATGCTAGAAATTGCCCAATGCATTTATTAATGCAGCAGGACAACAGATGGGTGTGGGAAATCTATAGCAACTGTTGCTCTCATGTTGAATTTTCAGTAGTAACTTTAGTTTCAATGTATGATACTATTTCACTTAGGGGTTTAGCCATCAAAATAAAAGCCTAGCCAAAGTCTACTGAAACTATAGCTAGCTAGACCACAACTCCTGAAGACATGTTACACAGACAAGATACAACTATCTATACAAATTGAGAAAATACCAGGAGTTATCCCAGGGATTTAAAAGTGCTATAAATATCAAGACAGTTTTTAGATTACAGCTTCAGCAGAGTCCCCAGCAATATTAATTCCCAGAGTTGGTATCCCAGTTACCAAATAATTACAGATTAAGTGCAGAAAGTACAAAATATAGAGTTACATAATGAGTCTTTCAAGTGAGAGTATGCCACTGATCCCACTCAAAGTTTAAACAAATTCTCCATGCACAATTTAACAGCAGACACCAAGCCCAAACTCTTCTCATTCAAACTGCTATTTTTATATTTGAACAGTTACACTAGTAAATGCTGCAACAACATGCAGCTGAACTGAAAGTACAATTGGTGAAACAGCCACCTCTATGTTTGTCCCGTTCAAGAGTTCAATGGTCTGAACAATATATATACAGTTTTTCAGAATAACAGGGTTTAATTATATCTTTTCATACTAGTGTTGGTTGTGTTCATGCATTTTCACTTGTCCAACAATTAGATTGAAAGGCCTGCAGGGTAAGCACTTCTGCTTATTAAATGATCAGGTAGTGACTTGAATGGTGGATTTTAACTTGTTTTGAATTGGGCCTTCTGGACATCATTGCAATATAAATAATAAACAATAATTACTGGAATTAATAATTGTCTGAAAGACCTAAGGATGCAATAATTAATCTTTTCTGTAACAAATATATACAGAAGTTTATTTTAGATACTCTAATTTAAATTTGCCCGTGGTCCATAAAAATGTCTTACTGTAACATTTTCTGATTTGATGTGACTTACAACTGGATTACACCATATTTATGCTGGCGAAATCCACACCAAACTGGTATAATTCAGTGGCTATTAAGTCTTGGAAGTTCATTGCTATGACTCGCTAAATGCATATTGCCTATCCACTATAATTAAAGAGAAGCTAAGTAAACAACCTCTGTTCAGTCTAACTTTGAAATAATCCCAGATTTACACTGCGTTAAATATCGTGCTATGCCATGCAAAGTTTTCTCTGTAATTTGGTTGCATTATTTTTCGAACAGTAAAATCAAACTGTGATAATTTTAAGTGTATTGTGTGACTAAGTTTTGGAGCATTATGCAAGTACCAGCAGAAAACCTTTGTAACTCTACAACTTATTTTGTATATGCTATGTTCTAGAAATGGTTAGGAATGTTTTAGAGTTATTTTTAAACATTTTATTGTGACTTTTTGTTTGTATTTCTCTTCCTTGGTTACCATGGGTGAGCTTCTGAATCCTGACTGAGAAACTTTTGGCACAGTGTTTCACAGGGAGGAGAAAAGACAAAAAGGTGCTGTTAAGGCAACTCTGCTTTTGCCTGATTTGGACTGCTTTGCTCCCAGACAGTCTCCTTAACACTGACTTTAAGCTATGCGGCAGCCGTTTAGCCTGAGTCTGTTTTGACAGCTGATCCCCTCACATAAATCTTCTGCTGGTCAAAACAAATAGAAAGGAATGAAAATGCAGCCATGCCATGTGAGGACATGGACATCTAAGGATTGTAACCATCAGTCCTTTGCTCACAAGGTCCTTCAGGGCTCCTTCTGGCCACACTGCAGACGAAGAGTTAAACATGAAGTTGGCAGAAAGAGCCAACTATGCAGTTGCCAAGAATAAGTCGTGCTCACTATTACATCTCTGCACAGATGATGGGTTTGGAGTGTCCTTGGTAGGTTCTTGGGTCTAAAAAGGGTAACAATGAATGCTGCTGAGGATATTAGTGCCCAAATAGGAATCCTAAAAGAACACTGGAGTAAATTCTAATCAGATTGGGGATCTGGAATATTTTTTCTGTAGGAAATCCATTATGCTAGCTCCGTAATAGCTCTATGATAGCTTTATAACAGTTACACTGTTCTTCCAAGGTCAGTAATTAGTGCTGCATCTTGTAGAAAAACTATCTCACTCCTCTATCTTTCCACTGGTGGGAAAGAAGAATTTCTGTGGCAAGTTTGCTTTCTTTTTTTTCCCTTTTTATTTATTTAATTTTTTTTTATCTTATGAAAACCCGTCAGAATGTGTTCTGGAGTAACAATTTGGTGAACAGGTGATGTATAAATAGACACTTTAAATACTACTACAAGTATCATTCCAGAATTTTTCTCTGTAAGAACTTTTATGATTATACCTATCATTCTAACAGCTAAATAAACCTGGATTTCTCTAACTGTAGGATGTATTGCATTTATCTTATAACTTTCTCATCTCTATTCTGACCATGTATTTTTCTTAGAAATGGCTAACATTGACAACACAAATCTCTTAGCAACACTGTTGTATATGTGCACACTTAACAAATTCATTACTTTTTCCTGTCATCTTATTTTCTGTGAATATTGTCAGTCATGTAAAAATAAAAGCTAATGTGAATTTCTGGCTTCGCTGTTGGCTCAATGATATCTAGAGTTGAATTTCTTATAAAGTACTACATTTGGAGCCACAGGTTAAGCCTTTTTGAAGCAAAGAGATATCAACAGTCCAGTGAGATGAGGTCTTTAGGTCTGTTACACTCATAGATTCTACCTTAAGTAAAGAGGGTTTGATTTGTAGAAAAGCTACCATAGAACATTTGTATGAGAGTCCAAAAACCAATCCTTTCAATTGTCCTCCATCTGCAAAATAGGGTTCATGACGAAAGATGATTGGGGAAAAGTATTATTTTTTTCAGAACCTGTTAAAATAGTTGTAGATTTTTTTTCATCATGTAAAAAATTAAATTTTAAGTGCAATTAAACAAGAATCAGTTTGTCTTCCCCATTTATCTTCTTTATGAAGTCTTCAGTTCTCTTTTTTTTTTATTTTTTCCCATTTCTTCTCTCCACCTAACAAATACAAATGACAGTTTTAAATGCTAAGAAACTTTCTCAAATTTTAAGTATTCTATCCCTTCTCCTATGAAGAAACAAAATATAAAAGATTGTATTTGTACGACAAGCAAATCTGAAAACCATTATTGACATTTTTAGTTTTCTTTTGGCAAGAATGGTTTCAGAGTGGCTTTTTAAAATCTAAAATAAATGTGTTTTCAGTTGTGTCTGCCCTAAGTTCTAAGGCATGGTTGTTGAAAAAAGTAAAATTAAAGTAGTGTTTCTAATGTCTTAATTCACAAGGTTAATCTATTATTGGTTTTCTCCATCAAAATGATATTTTACTGCAAGTGTTACATGGCAGGTATAAGTATTATGCTACATCAGTAAGGAAATAGTTACTTTTCAGGCCACAAAGGTGAAAAAGTTGTTTATTAACTCATTTCCATGCCTGCAAACCAGCAAAAGCTGTTAACAGAGAAAGTGGCCTTACCAGATGCTCTGAGAAGTGCACTTTAGTCTAGAGCTGTAATTACTCCTTACTATGATTTCTATAAATAAAACAATTTAAATATTTTGATTTGTTAAACTAAGGTTGCTTAAATGCATAGATTCTGATTAACCGTGCTATTAGCAACATAGTAGAGTTTACAACTGAGCATCATGACAGCATAAATGCAACACATTTTCATGAACATATTTCGAAGTGTTGTGATTAGACAGCATATGTTTAGATTAAACAGACACACAACTCTGGTGATAACGCCCTGCCTTCAAATTTGTACAGAAAAGATTTCATCAAGAAAAAAAACATAGCCTTGTTGTTTACTGTTGGTGAAACAAATCCACTTAAACCTAAATGCAGGTGGCACAAAAACCTATCGATTCACGAAAAACATTTAGTGTAAAATACAGTTGCTGTTACAAGGCCTACCTTCATAAAGCGATCTTTAGCTGAAGTTGAAATTTATTATGAAATTTCCCTGTCCCTCCCATACCTATTACATTTACTGTAAAAGTCATAGAGAAGTGTTTCAATTAAAAGCTTGTCTTATTTCTGTACATTTTAAGAGCACAGTTATGATGCCATGGCTATTAGACTGATACAAATCAAACAAGGTTTGTAGAAGAGGTGATATCTTTAATTAGATGAACTGATAGAACCGTAGAAAACAAACAAAGTTTTGTATTTGACTGACATCTGTTAATGAGATCTGACAGTACCGAGATCCAAACTAAATACAAAGTGGGATTTGATTGTTCATAGTATAATAAAATCATGTTAATCAGGTAAACCACTGGAGAGAAAGCAGTTGCTAACATGAATGTGCAGAGGTGAATAAGCAAGAAAACTGTAAGCTTTAAAAAACAATGTTGCTACTCACCCCACAATTTTTTTTATCCACCATTCAGAATTTAATTCCCAGGATTATTTTTTAAACATGACTTGCAGGTCTCCTGTGGGCACCTGGACCGAGCAAGAGATGGAGCATTTTCTTTACGCAAAACCAATTATTCTTCCATCC
The DNA here is from genome assembly GCF_963264785.1 of Psittacula echo. Classification (NCBI taxonomy): domain Eukaryota; kingdom Metazoa; phylum Chordata; class Aves; order Psittaciformes; family Psittacidae; genus Psittacula; species Psittacula echo. The sequence continues at coordinate 24,278,553 of NC_137742.1, read as the reverse complement.
TTTGCTGTGTTTTGTCCTTGATCAGTTACTGTGTAAATTCATTGTAGTGAGTAATGGTTGATTAGTTTCATGCCCATAATTCTCACGAGGGTATGTGATGTGTTTAGTGTAATATATCACACTTTCAAAAGTCTGTGAAGAAGACCCATGGAAATTAATAATTCTTTTGGGCACTGACATCAATTATGTTAAATACATCAGTATTCATGAATTTTGCATTTGCTGTGCCAGCAAGGTTTGGTTATAATGAGTGTTTGTATAGGCAAAATCTGCTTTGGATTGTGAGTTTAATGTTGGAACTGTTGTTTGAAAAGAGATAGAAAAGGGCTTCAGGTAGAACTGAACAGACATTTTCTTATGCCAGCTCTGAAGAAAAAGGAAGAAACCAGGGCGTGGCTGCACTGTTTTTCATCTCATATCTATTTTTCTGTATGAGCTGTTTTGCCTGCAGTTCAGCCATGTATTTATGTTTCAATACAAAAATTAATAAGTAGAGTACTGGACATACATGTGTGTGTGTGTATATATATATATATACACACACATAAATCTGGTAAATGCTAGATCTGAAATATTATATGACATATATGTAAATAAGTCATATGTAGCATATATATACAAAAATATGCAAGTGATAAGCATTCACCCTTATAGTGTAAATCACGTCAGGCATAAGTTTAATTTTAAGGCAAATAAACATCAATAAAAATATATGGACATGAAAGCTATGTAATTTGCACATGAGTTTGAAAAAAAATGAGTAATGTCCCAGAAAGTTAGGTAATTTAACAGGCATGCTGCTGGCACAGAGATTCAAAATATAAAGATTTTCTTTTTCAAATACAGAGATATTTTTCATATGAGTAAGCTCATTACCATCACTGAGGCTGCTAATAGATATAGAATTGTACACCTGACTCTAGATCTGTGACCTAAGGGCTTGTTTACACTGAATCAGAAAAGTACTCTACGTACATTAAAATTTATGTATCTTAATTTCATGTGATACATTTTTAGTATGTACTAGCTGTTGAGATAACATAAAGCCTTTACACCCATTTGAAGCTTATAAAATGAGACATACATAATGTTTTACTAGGCTACTGCCTTCCTGCCCTTCCCAAGTTGAGTATATAGAAGGTGGAAGCAGGGACAGGCAGCCTGGGAAGAATACAGGGATGTTGTCTGGGAAGCTAGGGACCAGGTGAGGAAGGCTAAGGCCCAGTTAGAATTGAACTTGGCTAAGGATGTTAAGGATAGCAGGAAGGGATTCTATAGGTACGTAGTGAATAAAAGACAGACTAGGGACAACGTAGGCCCCCTCCAGAAGATATCAGGAGAACTGGCTACCCAGGATCTGGAGAAGGCTGAGGTTCTGAATGACTTCTTTCCCTCAGTCTTCACTGGCAAAGGCTCTGACCGCACCACCCAAGTCTTGGAAGGCAGACACAGGGACTGTGAGAATGAAGACCCTAGGCCAACTGTAGGAGAGGATCTGGTTTGAGACCATCTTAAAAACCTAAACGTGCACAAGTCCATGGGACCTGACGAAATCCATCCGTGGGTCCTGAAGGAGCTGGCGAATGAAGTTGCTAAGCCACTGGCCATCATATTTGAAAAATCATGGCAGTCAGGTGAAGTTCCCGACGACTGGAAAAAGGGAAATGTAACCCCCATTTTCAAGAAGGGGAAAATGGATGACCCAGGGAATTACAGACCAGTCAGTCTCACCTCTGTGCCTGGCAAAATCTTGGAGCAGATTCTCCTGGAAGGCATGCTAAGGCACATGAAAAACAAGGAGGTGGTTGGTGACAGCCAGCATGGCTTCACTAAGGGGAAATCCTGCCTGACCAATTTGGTGGCCTTCTATGATGGGGCTACAAAACTGATGGACAGGGGTAGAGCAGTTGATGTCATCTACCTGGACTTGTGCAAAGCGTTCGACACTGTCCCACATGACATCCTTGTCTCTAAATTGGAGAGACATCAATTTGATGGGTGGACCACTCGGTGGATAAAGAACTCGCCGGATGGCTGCATGCAAAGAGTTGTGGTCAATGGCTTCAATGTCCAGCTGGAGACCGGTAACAAGTGGTGTCCCTCAGGGATCGGTGTTGGGACCGGTCTTGTTCAACATCTTTGTCGGTGACATGGACAGTGGGATTGAGTGCGCCCTCAGCAAGTTTGCTGATGACACCAAGCTGTGTGGTTCGGTTGATATGCTGGAGGGAATGGATGCCATCCAGAGGAACCTTGACACACTTGTGAGGTGGGCTGATGCCAACCTGATGAAGTTTAACCATGCCAAGTGCAAGGTCCTGCACCTGGGTCGGAGCAATCCCAGGCACAGCTACAGGTTGGGCAGAGAAGAGATTCAGAGCAGCCCTGCAGAGAAGGACTTGGGGGTGTTGGTCGATGAGAAAATGAACATGAGCTGGCAGTGTGCACTCGCAGCCCAGAAAGCCAACCGTATCCTGGGCTGCATCAAAAGGAGCGTGACCAGCAGGTCGAAGGAGGTGATCCTGTGCCTCTACTCTGCTCTCGTGAGACCTCACTTGGAGTATTGTGTGCAGTTCTGGTGTCCTCAACATAAGAAGGACATGGAACTGTTGGAACAAGTCCAGAGGAGGGCCACGAGGATGATCAGGGGCTGGAGCACCTCCCGTATGAAGAGAGGCTGAGAAAGTTGGGGCTGTTCAGCCTGGAGAAGAGAAGGCTGCGTGGAGACCTCATAGCAGCCTTCCAGTATCTGAAGGGGGCCTACAAGGATGCTGGGGATGGACTATTCATCAGGGACTGTAGTGATAGGACAAGGGGTAATGGGTTCAAACTTAAACAGGGGAAGTTTAGATGGGATATAAGGAAGAAATTCTTTACTGAGAGGTTGGTGAGGCACTGGAATGGGTTGCCCAGGGAGGCTGTGAATGCTCCATCCTTGGCGGTGTTCAAGGCCAGGTTGGGCAGAGCCTTGGGTGGCATGGTTTAGTGTGAGGTGTCCCTGCCCATGGCAGGGGGGTTGCAACTAGATGATCTTAAGTTCCTTTCCAACCCTGACTATTCTATGATTCTATGATTCTATGAGTATATGCTGGAGGGGTTAGGAAGGTCAGAAAGCCCCTATGTGCCCCTGAGTTACAGTGTTGAGGACTTATGACACAGCACTGCAAGCTCTTTTCATAGAATCATAGAATCATAGAATAGTCAGGCCATAGATGATCTTAAGGTCCTTTCCAACCCTAACTATTCTATGATTCTATGAAAGGTGAAAATCAGAGTGATAAACAGAGGTATTTTGGTCCCAGTTAAGAAGAGTGCTGCCTTGGGAAAAGGAAAGTATGTCCAGGCAGACCATGGTGGAGTGAGTTGGAGAAGAGGCCAATTTTATCACATTCAGATATCATGTCGGTGCCTCAAGAGTTACTTTACTTTCTTATGTGTGAAGTACTGGCAAATTCCAGTCATGCTGCCTGTGTATACAGGCTTCTGGATATGAAGAAGAAAAAGCAGATGTTAGTGCTCTTTTAAAGGAAGGATCAGCACATTGAAAACTGTGGGAGCTATTCTTTGGGAAAGAAATGCAAGTAAAGATTTGATTAAGAAGGAGTTGCTGACACTGAGAAACATGAGGAATAATACTTAGGAAGCAATACCTGTTGGTGACTAGAGGAATACATGTGAGCAGTTATTATGTGCTCTCAAATTTATGTACTACTGTGAAGAGATGAAAGAGATAAGTTAAAATAAATATTATCAAATAGAGCAGAAGGATATCCAGTGGTCCTCTCAATGCCTTGGGAGAAGCATTTGAAAAAAATGGAAGGAGGTGAACTTTTCAAAGTTAGCATAGTCACATATGGCTGGGAAAATACAGAAACTCTGCAAAATCATTCAGCAGAAGAAGCAGGGAAATGCAATTAAGGTGAACATCTAGGCAGAAAGCTGCCACGTCCGGTTTTTTACCACTGCGGCAACAGTCAAACCACCTTTTCATTTCTTTCATCCCTCTTCCAGGTAGTTTGCTTTATTCTCTCACAACTTTACTGAAGAGCAGAAGTGATGGTCTGATGGAAAATGAGGTAAAGACAAACAAAAGTCTGGGAGAAGGGATAAGTCATTGAGTCTGTGGGTGGAGAAGACTACAAAGGAGGAGGAGATCAGTAAATGAAGGGGTAGAGAAGAAGGAAGGGTGAGGAGAGGACAGAAGAGATGAAGAGGTAATAAAATACTCCTGGCCCAGCACATCCAAAATAAAAAAACCCCAGACTTATTCAAATATAATGCTTCATTTAATGAATATGTAAAATTAAAGTCTCTGGAACTTCTGACAAAATATTTAAATGACATTTCAGTACTTACTTATTTTCAGCCTTACACTGCCCTGCTAGAGCCTTGTGGTTGTTTACAGCCACTTGAGGGTTGAAGACGGAATACGTATTACAGACTTTCGAATAAAAGGCTAGAACTTAGATCCAATAACATATTTTGGCATTTAATTCCATTTGTTTTAGGAGAAGTAGGATTCATAAATACTTCCTCTGATGTGGGCTGGATTTCTTGCTCAAAAAAAGGACAGTTACACTGGAGGTCCTAGGGCTCTGCTGATTTATCCCACTTGATAATTCCCATCACAGATGCAGGAAAAATCAACTATGGCAGTGCCATATTTCATCAAACGCAGCTCACCTGAATTAATGATATTTTGCTTGTATTTAGTAAAATATACACAGAATATACTTCATTAATCCAGTGCCAAGTTTAAAGAATTAAACTGAGGTATATTTTACTTCTTCTGTAATGCTTGAAGTTAATTAGGTATTAAATCCTGGAAGTATAAAGATGAGGCTTCCAAATGAATCATTTTGCACACAATCATTGTTTTATGTTACTTGTGGCCTTTTAGGTGTCTGGAGTACTAAACATTTTGCAAGTATGTATAAATTCTTAGAGTTGTTATTTTTTGTTTTGCATACTTTTTTATTTCTCCTTCCTTGACTCCTGAGTAATAAGAAATGTAGTTTCAGTTCATGTGTCCTTTGCTGTCTGATTACTTAAATTTTAAACAGCAAATTTTTTTAATGTATTCGGTGGTTGTTTTAAAACAGAAAATTGTGTAAATATTCGTTTTTGTATGGTTTTCTGTCTGGTTTGTTTTTTAAGGAATATTTTCATATATTTTGAGGCTGACTTTTAAAGAATGGTATCTTTTTGAAGAAGGCTGCTAATGTTATGTAGCTGACACCATTGTAAAAGCCATCTTTTATGCATACTGTGCTTTGACATACTACCACTGCTTGTTAAACCTTGTAGATAAAATTATTAAAAGAGTGGACAAGTCACACTGCAGTTAGAAAAGTACCTGGAACACTCTACTTTTGTCTTGTAAGTTTCCCACTGCCATTGATGGCAATTTACATAACACAAACATAAGTGAAAATTAATTTCTTGTGCTGCTTTGCAAGTGATATCATACAGAAATTCTTTCCTATTTCCCACTCCCATTCCCACACTCAGATATTTCTGCTTAGGTTTCAGATTTCAGTTACAAAGGGACAATGTAAAGGCAGCAGTGAAAAAATGAGCTTGATTTAATCATGCTTAAATATAGCCTGTCCTGTTTTTGTTTTTTGTTTTTTTTTTTTTTTTCCTACAGTACACAACCATTATTTTTCCGGTTGGACGTTCCAAGGCATATCTCCTGTCTGTGTGTTTATAGAACGTATAGCTTGAGTAAAGAGATACCATTTCTAACGATTTTGTGGTGGGAGGTTGATCTTCTGTTTACCTACAGCATAGACTGTTATTTTACAAAAAGTGAAAGAGAAAGCTTTACATGTGTCAAGTGAGGATAGAAAACTGTTACTGCCCTGCAGCAGCTTCACAGCACAGAGGAAGAGAGGTGAAAGCGGAGTTTTAAAAGCTACCAGTTCTGCTAAACACACCAGAACAAAGGTCAAAGATAGACTTTTACTGTAGGTCTGCATTTCTTTCTGGTAAAAATAGTATAAAAAATAGTCTAAAAATGGCAGCCAGATCTCATGAAGAAACAACCCACAGTGGGAGGCTGGTCAGAGAGTAGGCCACTAACAAAATCATCACAAGATTCTCATATTTTCTAAAATCCCAGTTAAAAATGTTTTGAGTTCCAAATAAATTCACTGATGTGAATATTATACATCAGTCTTCAGGCAGAAAAGACAAAGCCAATATGCCTTAAAATATCATTAGCTTAGCTTTTTATATCAAATATGAGGTAGATAATCTTACGTTTTCCAGCAGTTAAGATTCTGGTTTGAAAAAGGTATGCTGGGTTTTCTCATTTAAACCATGATCTTAAGATTCTGAGTAGCACCTGTTAGTGCTGGGAATTTCCTGCTGACTTAAACCTCAAATCAAGAACTAAAATAATAAGAATCTATGGAATAATAAGAATCTCTAAACCCTATTACTAGTTGAAAAAAGACTCATTTAGATCTGTTACTGAAAACGGATGCTTAGACTGTAAAGAACTGATTTTCTTTAGTCTAGGATGCAGATGGAATGTGCTTCTTTAGTGTAATAAAGATAAGCATGATGCAGTAAGAGTATAATTACCTCTGTTTAGAGTTATTGTGTGTGATGCATTTTGATTCTAAAATACAGGCTAATAATTAGGGGTGCTAAATGTTACGCTAAAAGAAGCAGAGGTGATTAATTAATTCCATTCCGTTTGTTGATTTTGTTACCCAAGATCCAGTACCATTTTCTCCAGTAACGTATTTTTCTGGATGCATGTACCATTTGAACAATGTTTTATCTGAAGAAAGTCAAAGATAATTAAGATAATTCTTTCACTTTGGCTAAAGTACAGGTTCACAGCATGTATGCTAATGCAAATTAGGTAATATGGTAAGAACAGGAATTCCTTTTTTGATCAGCAGAAAGAAAGCGGAACAAGAGAACAAGGTTGGGTTTCTTTTTTTTTTTTTTTCCCTAATTATAAGTAATCTGATTTCACAGGTTATTTAGAAAGAACTGTTTAGGACAGAGGAAAGCAGGTTTTAAGAATACAATAAACAGATACAGCTCTGTTCCAAACGTGAAGCCTGTCCAGTAGTAATTCCATGTATCACTTGTGGAAAATTCTTTAAGGAATGAAATTATTATGCTGTGGCATTATCACAGATTTAAAAGAGATCCAAGAATTTTTTTCTCAGTCACTCAGCTCAATTAAAATACTAAAAGCTCACAATTAAATTCTAATATTTATTGGCATGAAAAACATGTATCAATGGTTTATTTTTTCTCTTAGCCTTCAGTCCAGGAAGGACTGCAGCACTAAGGGAGACAGGTCACTATTACTTTCCTTACTCCTCTGTCTTTGTGCACTGAGAATTGTTTTTTTCTAAATAATTTTCTTGCTTGATTAACTGCTAAGTGGGATTGTATCATTTCCACCATTACTTCCAACAATGATGAGGCACTTAGCCTCCAAGGGAAAATAGCAGACATTTGCAGAGGCCTTAGAAATTAAGCAGAAGGCAGTGATAAACACACAGGATTATTGACCATGTTCTAACCATATTACACCACATATCACTAGTAATTTGTTGCTTTGGAGGAGAAAAAGACCTTGTGGAAGGGATAGACTAAAAATGAACATTCAATAAGCAAACAGCTTATCAGATAAGCAGAATAGTCTGAATATATAATTAAAATGGGCTGAACTGAAGCAGCTGTAAGATTTCATTGAGTTCATGGAATTCTCAGCCTCGTTGGTGTTTTGTTTTTTTATGATATTCAGGAGGATATGAATTTTCCAAAGTCAAACTGGTAAATACATACTTCTAGTTCTCTGCCTATTTATTTGCAGTACTCCTATCCCCTTGCTTGTTAACCTCAGTTATTAGACATTCTTGCTGCAGGAATTTATTGTAAATCTTGACTGTATGTCCATGTGCTGGATAATTTCGGAAACGTGTTTTAACATTTTAATTTGATAGCTAAGAGTAATATCTAACAAAATTCCCACTGAACTTTGTTCCTGGCATGTGTGTTCAGCTCTAAAACTCTTCCATTTTAAAAAACTTTCATCTTTAAAATAATTAAGGATTTTCTCCCCAGTGTTCACGTGCCATTTTCCAGGCAGAGAGAATTTAACAAGTGAACTGAAAGCAGAAAAACTGACATTAAGACAAGTTTAGACCAAAACACAATACAGAATTGTCAGACAAATATGTAGGGTAATTTAAGATTCACTGTTAATACCATGTGTAACAATGGTTTGGAAAAGAAGAAAAGAAATTTCATGCCAACGGTTTATCCAGTCATGCAGAATCGAAGTCTCTCCATGCAAACAGTTCCATAATGAGCATAATGAGGCAAGACTTTAAAGGTATATATGCTATATCACACGATCTGGTGCAAAGACTTGGCTACAGTAGCTGAATCTACACACTTTTTTCTCTGTAGATTTACAGTTTTCAAAGCTAATGCACTGTGAAAAAACCCAAACCCAAACCAAAAGGAAATGTTCCCAGTTCTCCAGAGCAGGCAGGCTCATGCACAGAGCACTGCAACAGCAAGAGGAACCTCTCAATGAAGACAGCTGTCATCATGATTTATACCCCGGGCAATTGTGTTCCTGGGATGAAGCAGGCAGCGGGGTCCTGGCTGCCGGAAGAGGGACTGACTCAGTGCCACTGCACTGTCGGATCCCTTGGTGTCACTGGGTAAAGAAAGCAACAGGCACTTTCTCCCTGCTCCCGACCCAGGCTGTGAGGTTTGCACTTTGGCCCCGGCTAAGGCGTGGGCTGGAGCATAACACGTAAGTGACACTTGTTCTTGCTGTTGGCCAACAGGCAGTGACAAAGGCATGAAGCAGCCCAAGGGGAGGGCTGGTGTTTGACAGCTACTCTGCTGGAGCTGAGTCCTGCGACCTGTGCAGCGATGTGCTGAGGGCAGGAGGATGATTTGCAGATTTATAAAACCCCTTCCTGGAGTAAGGACACTCCTGAGGCAGTCTAGATATTGTATATTTCTGATTTTAACCTACAGTGGGTTTCATACAGGCAAATTGCAAACATTAGGAAAAAATAACGGAATAATACAATATTAACATTAAACAGCTAAAAATGGATTTCAGTGGGAAAATGGGAATTCCTTTCTTTGGGAATATGGTGACACTTGGGAGATGGCCATTAACCATCAGTACAGCTCTGCTTTCTCTCATTCTCATTGTCTGCCTGAGTTTTGCTATAAATGCAAGTCATGCTAATAAGCTAAACTATCCAGCAATGGAGTACCACAGAACTGGGCTAGGATGGATTGTTATTGTGATTTAATTTTACTGGAGAGCATGGATGTTCTTTCTCGAAGTGACATATAATAATGGGAGCAGTCCTGCAAACATGTTAAAGACAGGTTTTCCATTGCTGATATTCTTAAGACACAAGTTTCAAGCAAACACATCTACAATTAGGTCATCTTTTCTTCCCTCCCTCCTGAAGGCTGTGCTATGAAGTGCTGGCAGCTCCTGGGCACAGCCAGCACTGTACTCGGAAACTGGTGCCTAGAGCTGAGATGAGGCAGTCTGAGACTAGGTAAGGCCATCAGCGCCTCTTAAGGAGACACTGGAGGGACACACGGACAAAGCTCCTTCCATCTCCACCACAGGCTGAGGGCACATCCAGCCCTACAACAGCAGAGAGTTGCTTTTGACCCCACAAAGAGTACATAAGTAGTCCCATGGCAGGATACATTGTATGTTCCCTTCAGGCCAGGCAACCAGGAGGGTACACTGCTGCATAATCTGTATGATGCTAACAGAACCCCATCCACCATGTTCTGGGCAAGGGGGGAAGTGAGCTGGGCACTTGCTTGCCCTGAGAGCTCTGTCATCGCACTGAAGATCATCAATGATTTAGATGAGGGAATTGAGTGTACTGTCAGCAAGTTTGCTGATGACACTAAGCTGGGAGGAGTGGCTGACACGCCAGAAGGCTGTGCTGCCATCCAGCGGGACCTGGACTGGCTGGAGAGTTGGGCAGGGAGTAACTTGATGAAATATAACAAGGGAAAGTGTAGAGTCCTGCATCTGGGGAAGAACAACCCCAGGTTCCAATATAGGTTGGGGAACGACCTGCTAGAGAGCAGTGTAGGGGAGAGGGACCTGGGGGTCCTAGTGGACAGCAGGATGACCATGAGCCAACACTGTGCCTTGTGGCCAAGAAGGCGAATGGCATCCTGGGGTGTATTAGAAGGGGGGTGGTCAGTAGGTCGAGAGAGGTCCTCCTTCCCCTCTACTCTGCCCTGGTGAGACCGCATCTGGAATATTGTGTCCAGTTCTGGGCCCCTCAGTTCAAGAAGGACAGGGACCTGCTGGACAGAGTCCAGCGCAGGGCAACTAAGATGATTAAGGGAGTGGAGCATCTCCCTTATGAGGAAAGACTGAGGGAGCTGGGTCTCTATAGTTTGGAGGAGACTGAGGGGTGACCTTATTAGTGTATATAAATATATAAAGGGGGAGTGCCATGAGGATGGAGCCAGGCTCTTCTAAGTGGCAAACAATGATAGGACAAGGGGTAATGGGTACAAACTGGAACACAAGAGGTTCCACTTAAACTTGAGAAGAAACTTCTTCTCAGTGAGGGTGACAGAACACTGGAACAGGCTGCCCAGGGGGGTTGTGGAGTCTCCTTCTCTGGAGACATTCAAAACCCGCCTGGACACATTCCTGTGTAACCTTATCTAGGTGTTCCTGCTCTGGCAGGGGGATTGGACTAGATGATCTTTTGAGGTCCCTTCCAATCTCTAACATACTGTGATACTGTGAAGTGCTGCTGTGCTTTGAGCAAGGTGCTTGGGGAGGAGCTGGATGAAGGCCAGATCCTGTGGGCATCCCCACACCACTGAGACATGCATGTGCTGCAACTTCATCACCCCAGCCCTCAGAGGGGCCACTCTCATTTGATCCTCAGCAGAACCTAAAGAATGCAAAGGAAGGAATAGGGCAGGACCACCTTGGCTGCAAGAGAAGCTAGGGAGAATGTGTGGCTGGATTTTTGTGAGAGACCAGCTGAAGTCTCGTTTGGCTTATGGAATTCTTTGCCAAAGATGTATTTTAAACATAAGGTTTGTCTGTGACTTTTTCTTTCCCTGGGACAAGTCATTATTTTGGCCTGGCTTCATCTAGTGCGGCTTGCGCGTAAAGCGATCCTTCATACAGACGGGTCATAAACGTCAGGAAAATGTTTATAATAGGAATTCAGAGACCAGTCTAAGTACCCTTCAGTGCCAGGAGCTGTGCTGTGTGCACCCAGCCCTTCATAAGATACTTGGCCCATTAAAATTCTTGTTTACGGATGACCCACCTGTTCTGGCTTTCAGTGGCATCTAGGACATCAGCAGAGCTGTTGATCAGGACAAACTACTGCTTCTAATGCCATTAAGCAGAAGACTTCAGCGTGGCAGCACTGTGTATTTAAGTACCAGGACATCTGCTCTTTCACGGAACAAGTTATTTTAATTATGGAAGTGCTCATAGTGTCATGGGAGCTATTAAAAATAAAAGACATGTCACCAGTATAACTTTCAAACAGCCTCACAACCGACATGTGACTGTATCTATATGATAAAGGTGGCACTTTTACAGTTTACCATCAGAGTTGTGGGTTTTTTTCTCTTAAGTATCCACGCAGTATAAAATCTAAATGTTTTACAGTTCCAGGCTGTTTGACATAACTTAGTTTTTGGTGGCATGCTGTTACTGAAAGCAATCTTAATCTTGTTTTCAGAGTGAAAGGATAATCTTGTTAATTCGCTGATCTAGGATTTAGAAGCTCTGAACTCTGTATCCTAGTTTGCCATAGACCACACATAGCAGGAGCGCTGTAATCCCTCCAGCTATGCCTGGTACACAGCCCGGGAGAGGGTACCTCTCTTATTTACTATTTGCAGCACTTGGTATGCCATCGTAATACAAATAATAGGTGCTGCAGTGTGAGAGGAACCTGTTGAAGTCGCTGAACTCTTGTTGGTCATGTCAGCATCTGCAGAACCGCTGCAGGAAATGTGGCTGACAGAGGCAGCGCGGTTACCCAGCACGGGTGGGGCTGCAGCGGCACGCCAGGTCCAGCACCGCTTCTGTCAGCAGAGCGGTGTGGTGGCCACTGCGCTGTGACCGGGACAGAAATAGCTGTACCTTCAGCTCAGGACCTGATGAGTAAGTCCTGCAGAACTGCTGACCGACCACGGAGCTGCTGAGCTGCCCCCCTCCTTGCCGCTGAGGGCCCCAGGCAAACCACAAACTGCTCACACCTACCAAGGAGACAAGAAGAGATAGATCAGACCAACAGGCAGTTCAGCTTGATAAACCGGATGAGTTTCTACACATGCAGGCTCGTGACATTTAAACATGATGGTAATAGCGTACTGGCAGAACAGCAAAAGAACAATCATACATGTTTTCATCAGCCAGTCAAAACCCTCGGGGCTGGCACAGCCCTCGCGTGGACTTTAGCATGCCACCTGCCTTACAAGAGCCTGCGATGCTGCGCTTTGTTTCTAAGGGTGATGAAGGGCACAATATGTTCGTGTTTTGCTGATTTCTTCCCTTAAGCCAGTCTCAGGCCTAGAAGAAACAAATATTTCACCAATTTAGCCTGCCAGTAAGAACAGGTGGTTGCACAGCTTGCTCTAAAAGGTGCAAAAAGCCACACAGCCAAGGAAGCACAAAGGGAATAAATAAAATTACATGGGGACAAACTCAAGGGCAGGAGCAGCCCAGGTGAATGGTTTTGTTGTCAGCATAACACAGCTCCAGGGCCTCATTATTGGAGGAACAAATGAAGGCAAATCCAAACATGGGAAGCATGTTTCAGTGGGATAAAAGCTGCAGCATGGGCAGAGCGGGATCTCTCTTATCTGTGATCAGTCATAATAGCTTTATCAGCTTGTTTCTGTAAAGTGGACTTCAACGTGAATGCCAGTGTGTGGAAATGGTTCAGTAAAGTGCCAATCCGAGGCAATTGCCTCATGTGCTAGGAACAAGTCCTACCGTCTCCCACTCCCTGTCCCAGATGCTTTCCCTCTTCACTAAAGCACATCTCTGTTTGCTTTTCACATCATTCTCTCCTCTCTCCCTCCTGTTTTACCACTTTTTCCTTCAGTCTCCTCTACTTTTGCTTCATGAGAGTTCTGCTTTCAAATACAGAGACTTAAAATTACGTAAAACTATTAAATATTCTGCACATAAATTTTAATTGTTGGGCAAACCAGATCAACCATCCATTTGTCTGACCTACCAGCCTGCAGGCTTGCTCTGTTAGTTATCCCATCTCCAGATGTCAGCTGTCCACTCTGCAGAATTCAACTGAAGATGAGCAGGGTATGTTGTTGTACATACAGGACAGATTTTCTTCCATTTCTGATCATTGTCGTTTCCCATTGTGTAACCCAGTTAGGGTAAACATCCTTAACTCTGCTATTTCTTTATGTAGACGTCTGTAAGTTATGCTATCCCCAGTTTACCCTAGATGCTAGTCCAAAAGTTCTGCAAATTGTGAGGGAAATTTAATGACAGCTGTATCTCTGCCAGGGTGCAAAACAACATCATACGCTCTCATTTAGCCTGCTTGTTTTCCAACTGCAGATAACTCTCTAAGTTCTCAGGACATTGGCTCCATAGCTGGTCTCCTCAGATGCAGAGGAGCTTTTCAGTCTTTGCAGGTGTGCAGATTTATGACAGATCAGTTTTCTCACATTTCTCTTCCCAGAAGATTTCTTCAAAGCATTATGATAGAGGCCAGCGAGTGAGGTACCCCCTCTGCTTTAGCCCAGCTCCTGCAGGGCTGGAGCATTTGTCAGACAGACATGTCCCACATAACAAGCAGTCTGTAGCTCGTGTGCAGCCACACAGAAAACACAGGACTGACACCCTTTAACCCCGAGTGTGAGGACATCAGTAAAATATAAAGAAAAGCCAAATGAGGACAAGAGGATGGCATACGATGTTTTAGCCTCACACTCTTGTCTCTGTGTAAACACAGAATCAAACTTTGATACTCAAAACCATGGTTTATTTCAGTAACTGGAAGGATCCAAGGAAACCAGGCAGGCTTTATAGCATAAACTTAAACCACGACAACATCCTGAGAGTATGTCTTTCCTCTTTCAAATACAGGGACTAATTGTAGTTACTTACCATGTCACTTGTTAGTGAAATAACAGCAGCATTGTATGAATGTTATTACTGAAAATTCTTTCTCCTTCCTCTGCCCCCGAGACTGGTAGGCATCAAACCCACTTTTTATTTCCTTTCCTAGGAAATAGGAAATATTCACTTCAAGGTTTATCCCTTACATTATGTGTTTTCTCAAGAAGAGGGCTGCACAGCTTATAAAGATGTGAGATATCTCTTAGCATATCTCTGAAATTAAATCAATCTTTCTTTACTTGAAATTAGGGAAGATAAAATGTGCCCAAATGTTAACTGTCACTTATTTTAGATATGTCGAATTAGAAAACTGATCCTGTGTTATAAAAGCAACACCAAGAATAAAAGGAAATAAATAAAAAAATGCAAATATTTAAGGTCCTACACTCTGACATGAGTAATCAAAATGCCCAGTCTTCAAAGCTGGTCATCATCCAGTTTCTCTTTAAATTCTAAGACACTGTAGAGTGTTTATCTATGGTTTATCTATTGTTCTTAATTATTTCTTTTAAATAAACAGGATAGGCATAATATCACTGCAGACAGCAGACCTGTTCAACAGTGAAATTTAGTATCAATTACAGAATTTAATAAACTTTATTTAGATTCAATAAAAACAAATGCATTATCTATCAAAGAATTTTCTTTGAAAATATGTCAGTGCTAATCACAGGAAAAAACCCAGTGTTTCTAGATGCTATGATTTCCAGAAGCACGAGAAAGGAATCAACACTACAGAATCCTTATGATCCTTATTGCATTATGATGTCATTTTTTACAACACCTGATGGAGGCACCTGTCTGTAAAGCCAAACGTTTTGCTCTCCCTCTTGAAGTGATCATTGGAGCTTGTTTTGAGCTCTGAAGCTCACCCAGGCAGAAAGCAGGATGCCTGATGATTTTCTCTGGCTCACCACTCAACTCAGATCACTTCAGAACTCGCACCCCAGAGTACGTTAATACCATGTTTGGCTTTGCTGAGTTTGTGAATAACCAGCCACAACAGCCTGGAATCGCTGCTGCTTCATAAAGAAACGTGAACAGTTCGCATTTACAACTTGTGGGTAAATACCACAGTTACGTGCTGAAAGCCTAAATATCTAGGAAGTTGCAGTAGCTAATGGCAGTCTAAGCGAGTGCAATGCTTACTGCAAGTCAGTGACATAAACCACTCTCAATGCAGTCTGTTTACAATTTCAGACACACTCAAAGCGCTGGTGGGAATTCCGTGTTTGAGATTTGCCTAGCAGACAAGGCCCAAGAGTCAGGAAGTGGCAAAGATGTTGTTCTCAGCCCAGGAGGCTGCAGGAAAAAAATAGTTGCTGAGTCAGACAGAGCTTCCCCCGAGGACTCTGGCTGCAGCCCAGCCTTTAGAAGACCAGCCAGCTCACCTAAGGGTGAAATCAAAGCTTTAACACAGCCTGTACAGCTTACAGAGAACAGCTCTCATTTTCAGGACAGCTTTTTCATATTTTAAGTGAGTTCTGTGGCAAGGAAATCTCTGGAGCCTTGGAAAATCCGTATGCGTGGTTTGTGCAATATCTTCTCAACCTCAGGCACCTCCAACATAGCCAAGAGCGCTGAGCTGCTGGCTGAATGCTGCTGTACCTGCTCCTGTTACCATGGAAATGGACACTGGCAAAAGTAGGATAAGAGCTTTAAAGTAATTACCAACATAATTAGCACTTTCATCTTTTTGGAGATTGGCTCCCCCAGACCTCCTCAAATAGTGAAGCCATCCAATTCAGACACATTGAGTGTCTCAGTACCACAGTTAGTATCTGAAGAAGCATCAGTTAACATGGTCAGTGTCAGAATGACACACAAAAGGAAGGCATTGTTGGAGCCGGGAAGCAATAGGTTCCTGCGGCCTTCTTTGCTTATTACTAATAGAAGCTCTCCTCCTTTGCTATGAGTCAGTGTTCCAGTTTCACCCCTAATTAATTCAGAGTCAAGAGAAAGGGCACTAACACGAAGAGAAGCTCCCAGTGATGGCTCAATAAAGGTTGCACAAGAGGGGGAGGTGAAATAAGTCATTATAGTAACAAATCTCAAGATAATAGAGAAGAAGCAGCCTCAATAGACATGCGGTACAGTAGTCATGCTGGGAAATACCAGTGTCTTTCTTATTACACTGCAGCTGTCTGAGCAAAAGGCATCAGACAATGAAATTCTCATCTGAGCAGCACAACCTAACCAGTATGCACACCAGGAACCTGTTATCCAGGCAGCAAGTGTATCAGTTAGTACACTGTGATGTACATTAGCTTCCACACTTTGCAAAAGCCATTCAGTTCCCAGGAACATCTTCTTTACCTACAGGGGAGTCAGAAGGGAGTTTTGGCTTCTGATAGGTAATTTCAGAGTTCTTGCTAAAAGCACAACAGCCTGCTTGTATTCAGTTGAGTACAGAACTCACCTTCAGTGACCAGTGAAGTGACTGCTTGCATAATTATTACTGCTTCTAACAACATCTGGCTTCATGCAGCCTGAAAGATTTTGGCTATGGTTACTTTGCAGAAAGAGATGTGCTTTCAGAAGAAACCGATGAATGCTAGGAAGAAAATTAGGGCAAGATAGTAGGTAGAATTCTGTAGATTTCCTGGTTTACTGGTGGGTTTACACATATTGTAATTAAAAAAAAAAAAAATTAATGCTAATTACCTCTGTTCATCTCATACTATTCTGTCAGGCTGCCTACGGGCAGGGCTGGGCTGCAGAGCCAAGTTCCACGCTGTGTTCCTGGGGATGTCTTCTGTGCAAGTCCTACTCATTAGCACATGCATTTGTACACAACCTGTTCCCTTCGGAGAGTCTTGTTAAGTGCTGTCACACAGGCTAGTTGCTGCACAGCAGAGGAAAGCAAGCTGCTTTGTGCCTCCTGCCCCCATTGAAAGGTAGCAAGATTCAACAGCACTAGGTGAAACTTCTTAGCTTAATACTGGGGATTTTTGCTTTAAGTTATGTGTTGTTGTATAGCTGTTTCTCATGCATCTGGATTTTCAGGACCCTTTAAGATGGCAAGTAATTTTCTCTTACTTATCCAGTGCAGGAATTTTTCTTAAAGACACTGAAATCCAAAATTGCTGTTATTCTTCACCAACATACAGTTGAGACGAAAGATTATATCATCCAGATGCATTTGTCATAGTCTGTCTCCCTGCCTACCACTCTTAAGTGTTTTCAAATGAGTATGAGGGTTAGGCTAAGTTCTTCCACTAAGGGCAAAACATCGCTGTGGGTGGAACACTTCTCTGCTTTCACCATGACGACACAGACCTAACTGGCTGGACAGCTTCCTTCCAACAGAGAGCCCATGAGACATCTGCGCACGTGAAAGACACACATGTTGCCATGGCTCACTTCAGAGAAAACTGGGGGGGGGGGGGTGATCCTGCACAGGAGGGTAGACAGGGGTAAGAGTGGTGAAGATGACCCAGGCTGGAGGGCACTGGAGGGAACTGCTGTGCCGTGCCTCCAGCAGAAGGTACCGCGCCTGCTGGAAGCCGTGTTTTGCTCTGACACTCAGTTGGGACAACTTCCAAAGTGACGCTGTCTGCTCCAGATGCTCCGAGAAGCTTCCAAGATTCCCGGGCTCCCTCACTGCTACCCTGAGACCTCCTAAACAGCTCTAATTCCCCAGAAAAAACAGGCAGCCAAAGCCCTCAGTAACAGCTCTACTTTCTGCAAAGACTACTGCCAAATTTCTAACTAGCTTAAACAAGTTAAACACACACAGAAAACCCACTCATGCTTGCATTAACCAAGTAACTGTCTTTAGCAATCAGGTCACGGCTAATACAACCATGGTGTGTTTTGTAGGCCAGCACAGCTACACCACACACAGTTCCAAGGCAAGCACTCAAAGAGTTAGGAGGTGCTATAATTAAGGTACATAAGGTTAAGAGGTGCATAATTACGTTCAACCATAATTACACCCACTGGTGACTGTGTTTTATGATATAGTCTTCAATTACATGACCACCTCCTTTCTTCTTTTCCCTACGGGATCTTTGCCTGTGTCAGGACAGACTCTATGGCACAGTGCTGCACAATTGCCCAAATTGCCATCAAACATGCCATTGAGGACACTGGGGAGTGCAGTAGCAATTGCAATGCGCTCTCTCCAGTCAGCCTTTGTGTGAAGCTGTGCTTGCGATAGAGATGTCTGAAAGGTAAGAAGTCTGAGCTCAAAACTAAAATGTTCTCATGCAGATTTGCAAAACTTACAGATTTGCATGTCTGCTTTGCATATTATTAAAGCTTGGATTTATAAATCTCTGCTGATATGCAGCATCTTTGTGAGCAGCTTTCTTAACCATGGCAGAAGCACTTACTTACCTGGACTGAAATTTTTCACATAAAAGGCCTTATCCAGCCTCTATTTCCATGGTAAAATTACTATTGACTAAAATGGAAGCAGGAACATGCCTCTGGTACATGCTGACCCACCCCGCCCCTGCCAAAGCATTGTTCAGTTCAGCCAAATGAACAGGAAGAACTCCACAAGAGCCATTTCTCAATTCATAGCACAAATGTATGCACACAGCATGACAGACTGAAGGGCTGTTACTGTTGCTTGCAGGGAAAAGTGAGTTGTTTTTTGTCAGATATACCTGGCAGATCTTTGTGTGCATGCTGGAAAGCAGTATAGAGCACTCATCTTTTACAGGCACTCACATGTCAGCATCATGAAGAAATATTTACATTGCGAGAAGCTAACAGCAATCTTTCATAATTGCTGCTTATTAACATCTCCATGCTTTTGAAGCATGGTAGAATCATAGTTTCAGTGATACTTCTGAAATAACAAGTGCAATGACAATACAGAAATATAACTATTCATAATCTTAGGCTGTCTGAAATGAGTGTAAATGATCTATATAGCAATTACACTGGTGTTACTAAAACACAGTCCCAAATGACAGGCTAACCTAAACCTGATTTTTTAAAAACATACCATTAAACTATGTATCTCCTTATAATATAAAACTAGCTAACCAAACCATGGAGCTTGGTTTACCATACAAGTGTACTTGAAAATCCAAGATTACATGCACCAGGTGAAGCATATGAAGGCCTTATTTTGGCTTAATTAGCAATATAATTATTTAACATTTGAAATAGGAAGAACTGAAACAGAAATTTGAAATATGCATCTATCAAACACAAAAGAGGCACAAACTTACTAAGGGAATCCAAGCAAGAAGAAACCACAGATTTCAGAATTAATTTATTTTTAATTTGCTGTGCCCAACTTGGGAAACCATTCTATGAAGTAACTCAGTGAGGGTATATTCCTTCATGCAGCAGACCACTTGGCATGACAATCTTGTTCAGCATCACAGGTTCCATCAATAAATTGTCAGCAAGATTTTTGGCAGCAGGAACAGAACAATTTCTACCTTCCTTTAATCACAATGGACAATCCAGAGCTGTTATGGTTCAGTGTCCCTGGGACAACTGGTAAAAGTGTTCTGATATATTACATTACACCTGGGTAAATAAGATTAGAGATCTTACTATGTACCTAGAAACAAAACACGTGTTTTAATAAGACCGAATTCCCTTTCTCCATCCTCTCACAGCAATAAATATTTTTTAACCTCAATCTCTCTATTTCTATCCTTTTTTTACTTACACAGTTTTCTTACCAATATCTCATTTATGTGAGATTCATACTCATACAGGAGGTCCGGACTCCTGGTGATAGTGTGCTTCCACTTTTAAAAGTTAAAACATCATTATACCAGATTTCACTATCAAGGAAGGATTAATTCTGAAGATTACAGTCACCTGCCTGTTTACTCCTGTAATTACTAACCATCCAAGTGTCATCCCGCTTTCAGTTTCAACACATCTTCAATGAAGCACACACTGTTGTCATTTGGCAAGTTGCTTTCCTGTCCTTGGCTCCTTTCTTAGCCTGTGACATCTACATTTGTATCTGTCAGCCGCCATCCTTTTATACACATCTCCAAGCATTAGACAAAAAGGAGAAGCCACATGGGTATCTAGCCCATTTTACTTGCAGCAGCAGTACCCTCATCAATAGTTGTTCTCACCAGTAACTGCCAATGCTGGCTTTGATGTCTTGTCTTGTGGGTTCGCTTCTAGGAGATAGTTCTAACTTCTTCATCCAATCATTGAGCATACTGTTGTTTGAAGTAACTGCCTCGATAGTTTCCTTAGCTGAGACGGAGCATCTCTATGTCTTTCAAGCTTTTGCTTTACAGCTTTTCCACAGTATAAGATTTCAGGTCTAATATCAGTTGAATAATATGACTGCTGAAGTAAATGTATTCCTTACACAAAACACAGTATTTCCTCATTTTAAAGTTAACAAGAAGGCTACCTTAGAAGACACGTAAATATTTGATAATCCTGACAGTTCATTTAATCTGTTAATGCAAGATGACTAGACAGCTCACGTAACTCCACCCACATTTAGCAGACGTGTATCAGTGAATCCCTGCTGAAGATTCATTTCCATACATCAGCCACCTGAAAACACATCTTACACATGTTAGAGTGAAACTTAACACTAAACCTGACCATTCTATAAAAATGCTGGGTCTTGTAGAAAGGAGTATTTTTGTAAGCATCTTAATTAAAAAAATTAGTAACTTTCTCCACTAATATTTCAGTGAAAAGTTGTAGGGAATTTTTCAACAAGCCCTACACTGACCAAAAGCTAAATGATACAAAAATATCCAATGAGATAAATGTTGGGGAAAAAATAATTATGTTATTGAAATCCAGCGTTCGAAGTATATATATAGCAAAATTAGTAATAGTAGAACACTTTAACCAGCACCAACTCTGACAAACCATACCAGGAAACTCTCCACCTAATTCTATAAATTGACAGCTTAACAATTTACGTTCTACATGTGGTAAATTATAGTTTAGGCTTGTAGACCTGCCTGCAATTTAGGTTGTGCAACACTTCCTATTATAATAACCTGTTTTCAATTGCTTTTAAATTTGCTAAACTATAACTGTTTGAGCTGGAACTTTACACGCTGAATATACTTCCCAGGCTGCTTTTGGTGAGGAAAATTTCAGCTGAATTATTTTGGCTGATTCTGATATCAAAGCAAGGTATTACACATTATCTCAATAATTAAAACCACTTGATATCTATGATTAAGTGTAAGATTTGAAATTTGCCAGAGAAAAACCTTGTTTTGAAATGTCCAGTTTGCTGTTGTCATGAAGATACACTCTACATTTACCCAGGTCATATAACTCCAAGAATATGCAGCTCTCTAGAAACTTGCTCAGTAGAGTAGACTGCTGCAGTTATACACCTAAAAATCTCTGAAATCCCTTGAAATGCTTCAATCTCCCACAGCTTAGAATAGGCTGAACTGCAAATGAGCCATTTTATTCTATGCAAGAGTTCCCTCCAGGCCATAACCTGAAGTCAACAACGGCTGAAGTCGGGCAGAACATACTAACAGCTGCTAACCCTCCCAGGCTACAGCAAGACAAACCAGCAGAACTGTGGAAGTGCAGCTTGTCCCTCAATGCGCATAGTGGCTGATTTCCTGGCAGGAGATAAGGAGGTGGGAGGGAGCTCCCTGATGCTAATGCAGAAGGAACAATCTGCAAGGGAATCGGCTGAACAATTTTTCTAGATCTTAAATCTAAGACAAATTGTAGATTGGAGCTACAGCAAATTGCTGCACATAAATCAGTGTTGTAGAAAAGCTTATCTAGATAGTACCTCATTATTTCCTTTATGTTCAGCAGACTGTACATATATAATTAAAACCAAAATGTACTTTGTGGCATGTGCTTCCTTGTGTAACTTAGTCATTGTGACCTTGTGAAATATATTTCAAACAGGTATTATTTCTTTCCATGTCTGAGACTTCCCTTTTTTGTCCAAAACCTGATGATCTAGTCCTTCACCAGCAATAGCAGCACAAGCACCTAAGATGCGTGAAACCAATAGCACTAGTGCCTGTAATGCTCAGCTTCAAGGGCCCCAATTCTCTTCACCCAAGCTCATCAGCTTCTTTGTTACAGGAAAATTCAGTGCCAAAACCAATGAATTACCAGGCTTAGCGTTTAAGGCTTTTTAATCAGCAGCACATTTGCTCGAGTGCTCTCAAAGTAGGACTAGACTCGAATACATGTTGGTGTGCGTGTTGAATCAGGCAGAGAGCATGCAGAGTAGATCATTCTTTTCATAGCAATTCCTTTTGGGCATTTTGGTTACTGAAATTGTACTAGTCAGCATGAAAGAATCTGAAATGTTGCCGCTTCCCACGTATGAAATTACTCAGTGATTTTTATGCCTCTTTTTATAATAGATACTAAATATTGACAATTTTATGTTTTTCCATATATAATCATGCATTCACATTTGTGTTTTCTGGTGAAAAGTTATTGCTATACAATACTTCCAGTGATGAGAAATTTTATCATCACATTGCTATCTCCCTGTTCATACTCACATCTCCTGCAGTCATACCAGGTTATCTTCTAGTTTTCAGGCTGAATCTTATTCCTCTTTTTTTTTTCCCCCCATTTAATTAAATTGATTACAGCACTTGAATACAGGTTCTCTAAAGAAAACAGAGATGCCATCATCCCCAGTAAGTATGGCATAAGGAGACAGGCACCCTTGCTTACATTTTCAAATTTGAGAGACTCATTGTTTAACAGTTGCCAAAATACTCACCTTCTCTAGGTCTTGCAGAGGGATATTCTTAACCTGGCTAACCATTCTGTAAAATGCTTTAGACAAAAAATGGTCAGTAAGAGAAGCATAAAACTTTTTAGATGGTAGGCAAGTTACTACAGTTTGACTTTTCAGCACGCTTAACAATGTCTCTCATTGAGCTCAGTAGTTCCCCATTGTCTGAAAATCAACTCCACTCAAATAACTAACCTTGCGCTCTCTGTTTTGACATGTAAAATTGTTGCCATAAAATGCTGTTAATAAATACTGGTTACACATATAAGAGCTATGCTTTGGACTTGGGGAAAAAAGTGGTTATTTAGATTCACTTCCTCCTTGCAAGCAGAATGAATGAAGTACTTAAAACATTTCAGAGTAGAAGTAGCCACAAAACAGGCCACAGAGTAGCCACAACACAGACTTAACTGTACTGGAAGATAAGGCATAGCCAGTACTTCTGAAAAGATGTGCGGGACTTGTATGTTTCACGGTCAACCTGTATTTGCAATTTAAGAAGATTAAGGTTCTCTAATGACAATCTGATTAAAAGTGGATACAAAAATGTTCCTTTAAACTACTCTCTATTCTGAAGGCTCTTTCAGATGTATTAAAGACATATCAAAAGAATTGTATCTTATTCAAAGGTATGCTGCTGCTTAAACTGAGGTATCAGTTTGCAAGTCATGTACAGGAAGTTTTCGAACACTGACGGAACCATTTCAGAATTCACTAGCCTGAACTCATAATATTATACAGGCAAAACTGTGCAATAGCCAAATCTAATTAAACATCAAGAACAAAATGACACTCTGTTGTACTTTATTTAAACTAAGGCAACTATTTTCCATTAAGTCTATAAAAGAAAATTTTGTCTCTGTTATTTTCTTAGACATCTTGCTGATTTTTATTTTTATGATATACTGCCATGTTTTACAAATAGAGCCAGTATTTGTTTTACATGAACAACCTTCCTCAGCCAGAATTTCTCCTTCTGAGGGTAACTAGCATAAATCAGAAGAGAAAAAGCCAATCTAAAATGTGTAATGCCTCAAAATCAGGTATCATCATACCAATTAGATTCCAAGCTCTGGGATAAAATACTCAGTAAGACACTTAATGCTCGAAATGACTTAGAGATCTATTCTTACATCTAAAATCTTGCTTCTGAAAATTACAATTCTGCTATTACCTGAATTTATTATCCTTGATATTTATGTTAAATTCTGCCTTCTTATCACAATGCTTCTTCACAAAACTGCCTTCTTTTTAATGAAGTCAGCAATATCTTTACACCTTTGATGCAACTTTCCCATTTAACTAATGCTGTACATAATTAAATAACAGGAAAATATTATCAGCCACTGAAACATCTTTGTTATCATGAGGAAGTAATCAAGAGGCATGTTTTTGGTACAGATGTTGGTCAGCAATAATAATAAAAACGTTTCAATGGCCATTTTTAGTATTTTAGGAACTTTGTTGGTAACTAAACAAATGGTACTCTGATATACATGTTAGGGATTTACTTGGCAAATCATTCTACTGTGGCATAAGAAGTTGCACCTGTGCAGCTTCCCAGACATTGTACTACATTATGGAACTGAGCCCATATTAATCAAGTATGTGTATCCGGCAAGTAGGATTTCCACTCTCCCACGCTTCTCCAGCCCCATAAGCACTTAAAGAGGCTTGAATGGTCTCTTTTCTCTTTTTATTTGAGATACTCAATCTCAGTCTCTGCTCTGGGTGTGGAATGTCCAAAACAAAAATATATGAAAACAAAAGGTACCCTGTCACATTTTCAAGATCAGGGAACCCTACCACCTCTGGACATCAACAAGAAATGGCACCCCTTTGCTGCAGAACCAATCTGTCTCTTGGATCCTTGTTAGGTATCTTCTGATTTCAAGGTGCTTAAGGTAATATGTGATACAGCAAACAAAGCTCTCGACTTTCCAGCCTGAGCAACTGTTACCATCTGAGAACTTACAGTGGCCAAATTTACAATGGCAGATCCTGTCCCATGCTTTAGACACGTTTTTGCAGAACCTGTGTAGGATTTCCCACTTAAGATTGATTTTTTTTTTATTTTTTTTTTTCAGACAGTGTATCTGCTTCTGTCCAGGAGAAAGTCCGTGAGACACAGTTATGTGACTAAACTGAATAGATTTTTTTGTCTGGTGTGCAGATAAAACTTGCCCTGTAAGGAAGGCCTCTTTCTGAGATCATGTCTTGGAATTCATTACCCAGTTCTCTCTGTCATAACTATTAGTTTTCTGTAAAGACTGATGATGGGTTTTGGTTGTTTGGTTTGGTTTTTCTTTTTTTTCTTCCTTCACAGATCCTATCTCACAAGGGGTTCTGAATTTTGTTATTACACACCTCTGGTGGAACAACCACTTTAGTAATATGTCATTCCTTCACCACAGAAAGCTTACCCTGCACAGCAAATTTATGTTTTACCTAAGCAAGAGCATCAACTCCCTTAATTTTTCTCCTGAAAAACCTGACCCACTGCATTCCAACCCAGACATCATGTTATCTTTCTATTCAGGTTGAACAGATCATTTAAGAAGACCTCCTTCCTTTTTGTCTTCATGGCACACAGGTTCAGCTGTACTGAGAATTTATCACACAGGATAGCAGATCGTACAAAAAGAGTGCTAAAAATGAAACTTCTGATGATTTTCCATTGCTGTAGAAAATGCAAGCTTATTTGTATAAAAATAAAACTTCACTCTAAGGGGCAAATGCTATTAATGCTGTTAAGTTTAATTGCACTGTCTTCATGAATATTTTACAGATAGCTGATTTAAAACTTGTAATCTCCATGGGTCTTAATTCTGAAGTTTCAATAGGATAAAATTTCCTTACTTCTTGACTAGGCTTGAAATATAAAAATGCACTTCTAAAAAACTATGAAGGTGACAAAAATGCGTTCTCAGTGTACTCTCTCAAAGCACAATTTATTATTTTTTTTACTGTTTTTCGTTGAAACTTTTCATGGATGTTGAGCCATGACTGGTTCTTAGCAAATAAAGAGTTTAATAAATGAATAAGGAGAAATATAAATTGCTGAGTTCTTTGCCAAGTGCTTCTCTGAGATTTGAAGCATACATCTCAGCTAACAGGCTGACTAAATTCCTAAGGAGAGCAATACTTTAATGGAGAGGAGAAGGAGAGAAAGGAGGGAGAGGGTAAGTTTCTGGAATGATAATGAGTCCACTTAGAAGGTATTAGCTCTGAAAAAAGATGTCATCTGTTAAAGCCTAACTGAAATCTGGAAATCCAAAGGGGTCAACTCAATGAAGAAAAAGTAACTAACTTTGTCTAGTTAAAAATCCTATTTGTAACAATAACTGGGGAATAGTACTCAGTTTTTACTTTCCACAGAGAAAAATACTGCCTTCTTTAACCAGAAATGAAAGGATAAGTCTATTCTCAGCCACGTGGAAAAACATTTGTCTGCTCACTTTTCTTATAAAAGCTTGTAAATCTCGTAATTCTGCAGTGAAAGAAAGCTATTTCAGGTTAAAATGTTTGCTTAGTTTAGAAGTACTTTCTCCATTTGCTTTTGCTTGCTATTAGTGGTCTAAAAGGCAAGAAGTCCTTGGCAGTGAATTCCACTGCCAAGTAGTTTTACATCTCTGCCCTACATAAACATGCCACAAACTTTTAAGCTAAGATAATGTTTATGGAATTGTACAGTTTTAAAGGGGAAAAGACCCATGAAATCAACCTGATTTGTGTATCACCAGCCATTCCATTTTACTTCAGTTGCTCTGAAGTCTAATGCATTGTTTTTGTTGAAAGCATATCTCGTAAGAGAGTTTTCACTTGATTTGAAGACACTAAGAACTGACAATTCTACCATTTTCTGAGCAGTCTGGCCCAATAGTTAGCTTCTCTCACTGTTAAAAATGTTGTTATTTTCTCTTTGAAATGACTGGCCTCAGCTTCCTCCTGACATTCTCATATTAAAGACTAAAGAGACTTTAATATGTGATGGCAATTCTTAGAGACCATGATTAAGTCATCACAGAATCTTCTTCTTTTTTTGCTAAGCTGAGAAGATAAAGCTTTAAAAAGTCTTTCTTTGAAAGTTCTCCAGCTCTTAGGTAAGCTCTGTGGCAGCAATCTTCTGCTCTTTCTCAGGTTTCTACACTGGATCAAACAGTTGATCTGATACAGTATCCTATCTCTAGGAGTGGCTAAAAGCAGATGCCTAAAAGAAATACGAATCAGGCCATCATATATGGTATTTCCTTCAATGTTATCCTGATCTCCACTCTCTATGCTTCAGGTAATTCCTGAGCACGAAAAGGATTTTATGCATTTAAATAAATACCCTCCACTGGCTTCTCTTTTAAGACTGGAACTTGCTGAGTCTTATTTTGAACCCTTGTAAACCTATTGTCTCTATAATATGCTTGGTAAGGAGTTCCACAGTTTAACTGTTCTACATATAAAACCACCTGTGTTTGTTTGAAATAACAAGTTCTACTAGCACAAATTAAAAATCAAGACACCAAAATCACAAGCAATTGCTGTACCCATTTTACTGCTACGGTACACAGAAATAGCATCAGTAACCTGCTCTTATGCAATATTCTTGTACCGATCCACCATGAGATTGCTTAACCATTTTTGCTATGGTCTCATAACAATTCAGATGGAACTGACTACTGTAACCAGCCTCTAGATACTTTAAGAAGTTAGTACCTTCTAGAATACAGTACACCACGCTGTAGTTTTTATGTACATTTTTAGTTACCATAGTCATGTTACATGTTACTTTGCCTATGCTAGAGAAATTTTTAGACTTAATGCCCAAAGCTTTCAAACAATCCAAAGAATCCTGTGTGACTGCTCTTTCTGGTCACCTGCTTGCAAATTCTATCATCAGTGATTTTATATTACTGACCTTTACTGATCCCCAAGCACTCAGATCACTGCACTGTGTTCAACTGTAATTCTACATGAACAAGTACTCTCCAAGAACAATTAGCTGTTCTTAATCCATTTTACATATTCTCTGTTGAGACCATATACTGTTATTTCCAGTAAAAATACACAGCACTAAGTCAAATAGACCTTACATAAATCTCTCTACAATTACCTTCATCGGGCTTGTAATGGCCATAGATGATGATATCAGGCTTGTCTGACAAATCTTATTTTTCATAAAACCACTTGCACTATATGAATTACACTCGCTGTTTAATTCTATAGCAACAAAACTACATTTATACTTTCCAGCTGTTTTGCTGAAGCTGGATTCCAAGCTATCTGACCAATAGTCACCAATATTTTCTCTTTTTGAACACTGGATCTTTCTAGCACTGTTCCATGGCATATACCTGTTATCCCAAGATTAACAGCACTGGGAAAAAATCCCCCACCACCAGTTGTTGGAGGTTTCTAGAGTGCAAGTTATTCAATCCTACTCATGTAAAACCATTTATTTTTAGTAGGTGTTGCTTAATATCTTCCTCACTTAATAATAGACTGGAAAGTACCTCACTGTTCTCATGCAATTTGATTATATCACGTTGCTTCTTTTTAAATGCAGAAGAGAAACAGTAATTAAAAATTGTCTTTTTTGCAACTTGCAGTATTAGCATTTCCATCTACTGAAGGGTGTGTAACACAAATGAGATTTATTGGTTCTTCATACATTAAGTTATAACTCTTACTTGTTACAAGTCCTCTCATCCATGCTTTTTTTTTTTGCGAGTCCTAGCCTTCTTTATGATTTTTAACTTAAGAATTTCTCAACTTATAATACTTCCTACCCCTGACCCTTCACGTCTGTTTTGTTTATTTTTAATTGCTGGGTTTACTGGTGAACAGATTGGTTCTTAGTCAGCATTGTTCTCAGAAATTTTAAGTTGCGAAATCATGGGATTTGGGCCAATTAAATTTTAAAGACATATCACTTCACATTCACAATTTTCTTCCAATAATTTTACTCATTGGTTCTCTTAGTGCTGATATAGTTAGCCTTGTTAATTCATTAGGAGTATAGTGTGAGCAAGTATTGGTTGAGTCTATCCTCTGTTAATCAATACTGAACAAAATCAGGTCATGATTATTGGTTTCTAGGCAACCACTAACTTCCAGTTCATTTACTTAATTTGTCTTTATCTATCCTAAACAGGTCTAAAATAGATTGATTGTTGTTTGGTACCATGTCTTTGGTATCAATTATACTTTTTACAATGGCTAATGATGATTAGCTACACAGGATTTCCAGCATAGGCCCCACAAACTGAACTTCCCCCATAACACTGCACTTTTTTATTTCCACCATGGTAAACTATTGCTTAAAATACAATCATGAAGAAAATAGTAGTGAAACAAAAGTTAATCTCCAGATGTCACAAAAAAGAACAAGTATTCAAGAAACAAGCTGGTATAATCTCACATTATTTGGCAGGCAAATAAAACGATGAGAAATCTACTCATAGACAAGCCCGTCTTATTTCTAATTCATAAAACAATGAAAAACCTTTAGTATGCGTTAAGTTACTGCATTTTCCTGCTATCTGAGTCGACATCCCCTCCAATCCTTCTGCAGCTATTGTCAACCATCCAACTTCATCCTTTCACCTACTGTTTTCCTTCCTTTTCCTTTGACTTGTGCTAGCACATAACTCCTGATGTCTAGCCTCTCTAATCCCACTCAGTTAGCACTCACTATGCAACCAGCTCTACAGTTCTGGAAAACCCTGCCAGGACTCACCATTTAACCTGAGTATCCGCACTGCCTCTGAAGGCATTTAGAAACTGTTTCATGTTTCAAAGAGGAAGCTGAGATCTTGATCTTGTGATTCATTTCTTGTTGCAGTAATTTTACTTTTCCCATACCAAATGACTACAGCCATTAGAATTTGTTGCTGCCTCATCATCTGTTAAAACAGGGTTTAACAAAGTTCTTTGTCAAACAAGGTCAGCAGTTGACTGACCCTGCTTACTGATTAAAATGAGGAAGTTTTTTTCTGCAATGTTATTATATTAATAACTGAGAGAACAATAGGAACAGCAAGAGTAGTAGCCTTAGAAGCTCAAGTGACAGTCAATACTCCACCTATCTTTACAAACATTAACTTCTGATGTCTTAAAGCTCTCTTTATTATGTTATGTCAGCATTAACAACTTTGTTCAGTAAATAAAGCTTAAACTTTATCTTCAGACTGCTTTTACCATTTAGGTTTGACCACATAACTTGCAAGCAATTCAGAAACAGCCTATATGCTGGACCTATGTCAGACAACTAGCAGCAGAGGCTGCTGAGGCCATCACCTTACCATCTTGTGACCCAACTGCATGACCAACCCAGTCTACCTGTTGCAGTGAAGAAGCAGAATGAGAAACTTTATAATTTGCTTCCTGAATGGTTACCATCACTTTCTCTTGTCTCTCATTTTAGCCTTTCCCTTTCAGTTGAAGCTTTTGTTGTGAAGCCAGCCAAAGTCCAATTTCAATTTTTGACAGAGTTAATCCTAAATATAATGAAATTCTATAAAGATATAATACTAACTTGAAAAGGTAGTTGGTCGTTACAGACTTAGTTTACAAGTTACTTTTTTATTACAGTGAATACTTAAAGTTGGTTTGGAATAAAAACAGACATTCAACTGTTTTGAAATTTAATTTAGTGCAAGCATGGGTCTAGCAACTCTAGAATAGGCTGGGTTTTGCCAAATACCCACCTCTTGGCAATTTGAATATATGTGACAGTTTCTGTGTAGTGTCAATGCAATTAACTCAAGTTTCCAAATCATAAGAAGTGTTCCCTGTCTTTTCTGGGGGCTTCACGTCACAGCTTTGGAATAGTGTCAGAATAAGGTGTTTCCTATTCAAAGTTTCATGCCCGTGATGGAGAGCTCCAAAACCAGAAAATATGTCTTTCCCCAGGTTATATTTTCCACTCCAAGATCAGGTCTTTACAATAAGAATACGAATTTCATGAAATCCTAGAATGGGCTGGGTTGGAAGGGAGTTTTAAAGATTATTTAGTCCAACCCCTATTTGATTCAGAAAGGTCCATGAAGCCAATATAAAATGTTACCACATTAAGATGTTTCAGAAGCACTTCAGGACATATCCATCAGTCTTTTGTGTTGAGTGCAGTTTTAGCCATAAGATGATCTGCTTTAATTGTGGCCTGATGCAGACTGAGATAAACGGCTTCTACAAAAAGAAATTACAAAAAATCATATTCTTCGGGACGTAACACTTTCATTTCTAATCACAATGTACTTTAGGTTTTTCTCCTCCCTATACACATGGATATCCAGCTGATGTACATTAAGAGTACAGTCATATAGGCATTTCCACATGCATATAATAGCAGACATTCTCCTGCACTTCAGTATCTTAGTTACTATATGCTATAGAAAACACACACTCTAAAGAATGGGAAAAGAAACAAGTCAAATTATCATTATTAGTATCAGTACTATCCTAAATCTAACTTTTAAATCATAACATAATTTTTATCATCATTTTATTTTTGTTTATAATTACTACATTTGCAATTATCTACCCTGATCTGAGACTGCTGCTTTAAGCAGAGAAAGGTCTCCCTCATGTGGAAATCTGCTGATCAGCAATAAAATATAAACTTAATACAGGTTCTATTGCTTAGATTTGCAGATTCATTTTTCAAAAACTATCACTTCGTGTATTTTCTACATCTTAATTCATCTGAGCTATCATTACAGTGCAAAAGGAAAAACCGAAGCCTGTAAGATAGAATCACAAGAACAAAAGTGAAATATTTCCATATTAAGTCAGAATGCAAGGGAAATTAATCTAAACAAAATTCACAGGTTTTAGGTTTAATCTTTCCTCCATCAGCTTCTTCAGCTTTTCTTTATAGCTGTTCTGAGTATCATTCAAGATGTTCTCATACGTGTGATTTTCATGTACTGACTTTTAATAATCCAACAGAAGTGGGATCTAAAACTGTAACTGACAACAAGTGATAAAATTGACTTAACTGTCAGGTTTGGTAAGACTACATAGTTAATATGTTTTGGCTAAAAACATTTATGTTTTCTCACATAACTAGTGTGGTTCAAAAATATTTTCTGAAGCGGAAAATTTATTAGGACTTAATTCAGCTCCTTTTTTCACCCAGTTTAATGCTTTAAAAGAAAAACACACAGAAATAAAAGTTTCAACTGAACATTCACAATTGTGGATTTTTTCTCCCTGAAACACATAGATTTGACCCAAAGTGAATGCTTTCAGTTTTCTTTTGCTAGAAAAAGAGGAAGTCTTTCGAGTTGACCAGTCACATTTTCTTACTCTGCAGTTGAACAAATGAAAATACCAACCATATGGCTATGGTTCAAATGTCTGAAATATTTTAACTCGTAACCAAAATTAAAGTTTGCTAATACATGTGTTGCAATACCAAATCCACAGTAAGGTATGATGTCTAAAGACATGACAAGTGCATGTGGATTAGCAGTTTTATTCGGGTGATGTGGAATTGGCTTTTAAGACTCATTTTTCCTGATCTTGCAAAAAAACCCTACAAAATAATTCCTTGATAACTCTGACATTTCTGTAGCTGAAATCATTAGATCTATGAAGCTTTTTTTATAGCACCTCTGCACATCACACCGGAAAGGAATAGGAAAAACTTTGACTGTCTTTATGTGTTTCCACCAGGGACATCATCTTCCCTTCCTTCCTTACATGTATCTCAAAATACTTCACAAACCAACTGCTCAAGTATATTTCTCAGGTATAACTTTTCAGTGCTGGTGCTCATATAACTTGGAAAACAAAGACCTGATTTGTGACCATCAACTGCCAGTGTCATAGAATTTGGCTTTTTTTACATAATGAAGGGAAGAAAATGGCAGTTCAAATGTTAGATTATTCTTTTTTCCTTTTTAGTTATACTGTGTAGATTTATAAATTACAGACCTGAATGCACATCAGAATGAAGCTTAAAAGTATCACACAAGTATTTCTGCTATAAAGCTGTCTGGGGCAAATTCTCAGGCTTGCAATTTGTCAGGAAGCTAGACTGAACCCAAACCATGATGAAATCAAACATACTTCCTCTTCATCAAAAACGCTAATGAACAATTGAAAATAATTGAAGAACACAGAGTAAGAATGAATCTGTTTCTTTTATTGCTGGTCGTGTGCTTTTTTTTATCCCCTCCAGTTTGAAAAATCAATTCACAAGACAGTTTAAGTGCATCTATTAAAAGAGAAACATTGCATCAACTCCACATACTGATTATTTCATAACAATTCAAAAAAATTACCATCCAAATTCTTCAGCTTCTGCACCTCTCAGAATTTATTCCCTGATATGTTGAAATTTGTAGTCCTACGCAATTTAATAAAACCACACATTTTTATTTATGCAATTAAAAAAAAATCATTAGGAAGTGACCCAATTCCCCTAGAGTGATACACAGTTAAGATGTGAAATACACCGACATTTCTAGTTCATTTCATACTTACATGCCATTACAAAGGAACCATAATTTTACTGAACACATAATCCCTTACTCAGTAGGAAAGCTCTCTGGTTTGGTTTACGCTCCAAGAAATTTTGTAGTATATCCATCCCATCCAAAGATCCTCCAGGCTTCAAAATGAAGTTTCTGTATTTCATCCCAGCCTGACAGAAGGTAAAGCAGAACATTAGTATTTCTCACCTTGCCAACTGCCTCTTTTCTGTATTTGTTGTATATTTAAAAATCTACTCATGATCAAGCACCTTCCCTCCTTAAGATTTTCGTAATATCAAATCAGGATACACACAAGTATAATTTAGATCTGTTGGAAGAATTCAAGAGAGCAGAAATTCGTGAAGAAATACTTTTTCTTGAGGTTTTACACTGTTTTGGAAGCTACAATCACAACCTGTCTAGAAGATATGTTATAAAGCATAATGCACACACAATCTTCACAGTCTTCAGTGATGGATTATCCCCATGACTTACTGACAAGAAAAAGGAACCTAACATCCATCCTCTCTTAACTGAGGATTTTTCTTTCTTTAATCTCTGTTTGGAGAACAGAATGATAGTTCATAGATAGATACAGCACTGCCTAACATCCATCCTCTCTTAACTGAGGATTTTTCTTTCTTTAATCTCTGTTTGGAGAACAGAATGATAGTTCATAGATAGATACAGCACTGAAGAATGACATGGCACATATGCACAGTGGTACACATAATATATACGAACACATCTAACTGTCCTATTAAAGTATTGTAAAGTAACTGAAACTTAGGTTTTCTTTGCAGGAAGAAATATTACTTCAGAAGGAATAGATTTCTTCAAAAAGAATGAACCAAACTTCTGAGACAACAGTAAGTTATGAGGACTTTCTTGGAAAAAGTCGTAATTTAAAGAAGGTATCTAGAGAATTTTGAGCTTCTAAGACATGTGAGAAAATATTATTTTGCATGCAGATGTCCCAGATGCTTTTGATAATAAAGAAGAAAATGTTTTTCCTTTTAGTCAGTGTATACACACATATATACTTCCTCACATGTCAAAGCTATGAGGTTACAGGAGCAGACCACTTCCTGATACCAGTACTACAAAAACAAGCATAGGTCTTTTTAACTGATAGACTTCCATGACTTAATTGCATTACCAATTGCAATTTCTCAATTACAGTTGGAAAAAAACTAAAATGCAAAAAAAAAAACCCAACCCAACCCAAACCAGAAAAACCCCTGAAATTTCACTGATGCATATTGCTCATACTTCACTGTTTGTGTTAGTTTCCTGAACATCAGGAGCAAATGAAGATATGGTTTCTTTAAAAGTGTTATTTTAGTATAATTGAGTCTTTGCAGTGGTCTCTCCAGAGCCAGACCATTGCTCAGTTCTAGGGAGACCAGAATTAATTTCAGATAATGTGCAAGAATTAAGAAATGAGACAACCAATTAAGTGTTTGCTGAAGAATTTTTATAGATACAGTCTCTGAAACTAGTTTCTATAACTGCTGCTCAAAACAGGAAGAGAGGTTTTATTCTAACAGGAAGAGGTAAGCCAAATTTCTAAAAGCCCTTGTCATAATACCATAACCATTCTCCTTTCCTGCTGTTCTGAATAGTAGTCTAATTCCAGATATAATGAAATATGAGTAACTACAAAAGTCATATTGGTACCTAGTATTTGTTTATAAAAGATTGTTTGTCCCATCCCATGGAACTTTATTACACTTAAATGGAATGCAAATAAGGAAAACAAGTTGAAAGAGAACCAATTTGAGATGACAGCATTGCTCAGAAGGGAGAATGAAAATCTCCAGTGTTAGCTCTGAAGTTGTACCAGGATTCAAGCAAAGTGTTTTATATATATATATGCATAATGACACATACGCTAGAGAGTGAGTGACACACACAATCATTTTTCTACTTTATTACTTAGCCTGGTTAGCAGGCTTCACATTAAAAAAGGCACTAGTTGCCTTTTAGTGAACCATAGTACATATTAAATCCTAGCATAATTAATTTATCTCAAAGTCTCCCATACACAGAGAAACAAAACAAAAATCCCCACCAAAAATCAGAATAAAAGGCACTTTCACCCCTCAGAAGTGAAAGTCATAGAGCAACTCTGCCAGTTTTAGCTTAGGGTTTTGACTATACAGTTACACATAAAAGAGTTTTGAGAGTAGGGAGTAAAGCTAACAGAAAAAAAAGTCTGTGATGACACTGGGGAGGTGTTTGTGTGTCAGAACTGAGAACTGACACAAAGTCCCACAAGTCTGGCACCAGTCTGACCCCTCCCCAGATGCCATTTTTAAGATGAACAGGATTTTATTGAAAAGTTAATTTATTCTCTCACTTAGCCTGCCATTTCTCCTCTCCTGCTCTTATTTACGAGTAACAACAGTCCCACTGAATGGGAGTATGCTTATTCTCACATGTACCTGTCATGAATCCCTGGCACTTCAAAACCAGTCTTGACCTCCAAACCTTTTATCAACTCTCCTCTCAAACTATTCAGTTTGCTGCTTTTCTTATTAAAACCCTTTTTCACTTTTACTGGCCTAACCAATGCCTCAGTTTTCTAACCCCAACCCCATTTCCACTTTGGACTCCTCTCTTTGTAAAGTCTTATCTTGTTTACTTTCTCCACCCTCTAGAGGGAGGGACAGATCTAGAAGTTCTGGTTGCTGTGACAAGGAAACAGAGGAATAAGGGCAAATTCCATGAGAGAAACAGGAAAGTCAAACGCTTCCTATTTTATCTTTCACTTGTCTTGTACACATTTAGTGAAGGGAAGGGCTGGCTGCTGAGTCCAGAAGGCAGATAAGAGGACCAGGAAAATCGAAAGTTCTTTCACATGACAGAACTGCAGCATCTCAACTCACAAGTCTAATACTATGATCTCTGAAGAATAGGAAAGGTTGCCAGAATTGGCAGGACTACAAACCACATCACTAACTAACCTTTATTTCTGCTGGAGGCAGAAGAGGCTGGACAATTACACAAGGGAAAAAAAACCCCAGTAAATCCAGAACCTGTGAATCATTTAACTTAAAAAAACACTTATGAAAAGAACTAAAGAAGAAAAAAAAAAGTAAGTTATGCTATGCTGTGAAAGGAAAAGGTCAAAGTCAATTCTATTTTATTATTCAAAATATATTCTAAATAGTAACTACATAAAAGTACCACACACTTGAGGTACTATTAATGGAGATAGAGCTATTATACAATTTTCACAGCAGAATAATATGCATCTACTCCTGCAGTGCAGGAATATGGGGGGTTTTTACTCTATAATTGAAGGTATTAGTCAGTGTGTCACAATGTCTTAAAAGTGCCATAATATTAAATATATGACAATATAAGAATTATTTTTAAATCCAAGTGCTCTTTGAAATTGTACAGTTATTTCCTAAAGTGATTAAGTTATTTATACGCTTTTTTTTGTTGTTGTTCTGAACTTGACAGCTACAGAAGAAGTACTTGAGATGTTATACCTATGGATCATGATTGCAATAAGCATGATTTCAGAGAGAAACCGCAAAAAAAGTTTTTACTAGAAAATATTCATCACCTACCTTTGGATTCATTATTCCTTCTTGTTTAAAGCAGCTGTAAAAAATGTCCATGGAAAACACTTCACTCCACAGGTATCCATAGTACTGACCATCATAACCACCTGCCAGATGTCCAAAAGTAGCTGGCATGTTTGTTCCTTGAAAAGTAGATTAACAATAATTTGTTCAAATCAAATGCGTTTCTTTCTTTGATGTAAACAGTACTTCAACTTTAAGAATTAATTCATAAAGAATTTATATCAACTATTTTGAAACTTCTAACATATAGGGTCTGAGTATGCCTCAAAGTATTAGCCATATTTTGCTGACTACAAAGTAAACTCGATTTCCCATTTTAGGCTGGTGGCACATCCAACACAGATGTGACAGAACATCTAAAGTGGTATTCACATCATGTCACTCTAAATTACAACTGGCAAATGGTAAAGTTTTATATTTACCTTAAACTTCAGATCATTAAGATCACCCCAAGTTTCAAAGTAATTATTTCGGCTTCATAAAGTAGATTCTTTTATATACAACTCTGTTCTTTTTGTATGCCAAGCATTGGGAAATAAAGGCATGTTCAATCAAACCATTTGGACATGCTGTATAAAATCTTCATACTGACATACCTGGGGTGGCAGGAATTCCTAGAATCTCCATACAGTATTTAGCATATTCACCTGCTGGATCAACAGATGGCTTGGTGTGCAGAGCCTGGTCAACTTTGCTCAAAACAATTTGACGGAGGGTTAAAAGGCCTAATTGGGTAAGAACATTTCATTAAGTAGCATCAAAGTAGCTGGAGTTGCTTTAGCACCTCTTATTCAAAGATCTCAACATGCATCCTAAATTATCAGAATTTTAACCATGGAAAAACTTGGAGTTAATGTAATTTCCATTTGAATTGGTTCAGTTACAAAAAGTTGAGAGGAGTATTTTTCACGGAAGAATTGTCATTATAAGCTTCATTTTTTCAAATGATACCTTTCTTACTGATCAAAACCAAAATAAAGCAGATATTTAAATAGAAAAGTTCAGTATTTAAAATTATGTTTTCAAATGTCTTCACTTCAGTATACTATTTCATTCAGGCTTGTACAGATGGTAGTAAGTATAGCGACCCTAAGGCAGAAGAACAGCAAGAACTGCTTGCTGCAGCTGCTGCAGGCTTTTTGGAAGAAGCTACGAGATAGGAACCTTTACTCAGACAAACTGCTCATGTAGCTACACTGCCTGTACAAGCCACAAGATAAGGACTTCTTCGTCAGCATAGACAGGCAGTATGAAACAAACTGTAGTGGCTTAATGATATACCATGAATGGATAAGGCTATGATAATGGGGAGTCCTGACTACGGGGACAGAGAGGTGACAGTAACAGAATAACAAGGAGATGATAGGTAATGACATGAGATTGCCATCTTGATTTGGAGATACATATAAATTGGCACAAAATGTGGAAGAAGAGAATTGGGACCTTATTTTGGGAAAGCAAAAAAATTGGGACCTTATTTTGGGAAAGTCTACCGGGAAGGTAGAGAACAGAGATTCAAGATTCTGCACTGAGAACTTACAAGGCTGCTTGAACAATGCAGTGCCACAACACTTCTATCCTGGATCTGCCATGTATATTCAGTAAATTTGCAAACAACTTTGGTGTCTGTCAAGTGTCATATGCAAAACAAATGTGGACAACAGATGTAGAAAATCTGATACTGTATTCACAGTGCCTGCCCTGGGATTCCACAAAAAACCCCCAAATACCAGAAATCCCAGGACTTTCCCTCCCCTCCTCCCAATTTTAAATGAGCAAAATTTGTAGGTAAAAAAGTCACATGGAGAGGAATGCAAAGCTATTTTAGTCCTGTGGGTAGCTTGGAAAAACAGAGCTGCTCTGTTCCTGCAAACTGTGGTATCTGTCATCATAGCCTTTATTAATGGAGTACCCAAACAAATAAACCCAAACAGACAGTGATAAGTGTATACACAAAAGAAATGTAATGGACCTGTTATGTTTGTCTTTCATTTCCCACCAGTGTTTTAAATGGTATATTTTTATGCATATTTTGCGGGGGGGGGGGGAAGGGCAGAGAGATACCTGTATTAGCCAGTCTAGAGGCAGCAAGTTTTGCAAGGAGAATGTCTTCAATGTGGCTCTCATCTTTATAATGTCTTGACATCTGCTGTAGTGGTTCTTTTTCCCACACCCAGTTCTCAAACATTTGTGAAGGTACCTCTACAAAATCTGTTTCCACATTAGTTCCACTAAACCTGGCAAAATCAGTCTGAAAGGAAAAGCCATTCTATTAAATGAAAAGAGAAGTCACTATTTCTAGCAGAACATAAATTTTCAGACGTCAAAATTTCAGTGTTAATAGATGTCCTGAAATAAATGAATCCTAGCGACTTTATCCATGAAAGGTCTCCAAATCTGACACTCTATCACTGATAGAAAAATCCTCCTTCTGAAAGTCAAGCACGTTGGAGCTTTTAACTTTTTACTTCAGTATCAACTACTTCATGTTTAAATAGCACCCCCCCCCATTACTAATTTTGAAGAAAAGTTCTGTACAATTAAAAATCTTCATTAAAGTATCTTTCAAACCCAGAATATTTCTAAAAAGAAATGGTCACTTTTAAAAGACAGTTGTTCAAATGTCAACAGGAATTATTTGGTCTGACTCCACATTTGTGCTATAGTAAGTCTACCTTCTCTTGCCAATCTGATTTTATTGTTCTTCCCTTCTCAGCAACATTCTAACAAAACATTTCAAGTGCTAAAAGAAAAAGAGAATTCTTAGTTTCCCAAATGCCCTTTCTAAGAGCTGTAGATATTACTCCATTCCATCCGCTGCTGAGGAACACATGCCCCACAGGAGTACTGGCTTTTGAACTTAATTTTTTGCAGGAATAAAAAAGGTGTAACATAGGACATAACATT
Source organism: Psittacula echo (assembly GCF_963264785.1). Taxonomy (NCBI): domain Eukaryota; kingdom Metazoa; phylum Chordata; class Aves; order Psittaciformes; family Psittacidae; genus Psittacula; species Psittacula echo. The sequence continues at coordinate 24,238,668 of NC_137742.1, read as the reverse complement.
GAACTGACAGCTGTATCACACGCCTGTGTCTTCCTTTCATGTCTTCAGAAGAACAGCAGTAAAGGAGAACATTTGCCTCCATTTGCACTCCTGAGTTACTCAAATCCATAGCTGTAACAGGCTGGCCCTTCCTATTGTACTTGCCACAGAAAAGCTATAAAGGAAAGCTAGGAAGCCTCAGCTGGGAAGAAATGCTGACAGAAGTGACTAAAGCATAATGCAAGGATACTGCAAGAGTTTGCTGGCCTCCAGATATCCTTGTTTACCCGTACAGAAACACACGATGCTAACAAAAAAAAAAAAAAAAATTAAGACATTTGGTTAAAGGTACCTCAGTAACTCTCCATCAATATAAACAGATCCCTTCCCTGCCTTGATACCTTACTTTCCAGCAGACCCTCAGTAGATTAAAAGGAGTATCAGTACCCAAAAGCTGACCTTTATCAGCAGCTCACATATCCCCACCCAGTCCAATCCACACATACCCTTTAAATGTCGAATTTTAATATTCTTAAACAAATCATCATATGAAACAAGATAGTGCTTTGCACACACAAATCCCAGAAGACAAAATCTTCTTATGTGGAACTATTGAGTTATTTGCAGGGGTGTGCAAATAATAACATACATAAAATACAACGGCAGTAAACATAGTAGCTTTGCACACAGAAACCACATCAGCAGTGGGAAAAAACAACTGGAAAGCAGGCCTCCCTGACCTGCATGCAATCCCACAGCAAATGAAGTACATAAGCATTGCAATTGCTGGCTTGGGCTGCCCAGAAGGGGTTCTGCAACATCCAGACACATCCTCACTGATTATCAGAATGTTGTTTCGTGGTCAATTTTGTACCAAAAATGCTGAATGTGTCACATTTATAAACATCTTCTAGGTGTTTAAAAGAAAGAACAGGTTTTATTTCTCAATTTCTGAGCTCAGAACACCTGTCTCAGGGTGAGGATTATCAAATAAACATTATACTTCTATCTTCAACATGATGCAAAAATATCTAAGCAACTCTAACTACCTGTTTTGAAGTTTCCTTGAACATTATTTGTTTTATTATGAATGTAATATATGGGTTTCTATGACTTTGTTTCTTTATTCTGCAGTTCTAGTCTCTAGGATCAAGGTAAAGAATACAAATCTAATGTTTGCCGTATTTCTCTGACTTGATCATTTGGTACTTGTTTAAAAGAAGATGAAAGCAGTGCTACACAAATCTGGATTTGTAGATAATCATGCAATTATTTTTTGTGAAGGAATATTGAGGCTTGTCCCTCTCTGAAACATAAAATTTCATTAGGGTAATAAGAAATTTATCAACTGGTAGAATCAATTTCACATGTAAAAAAAAAAACAAACTTAAATCAGCAATTTTACATCTTTATTGACATCTTGATGCAAAATCTGTAGACTAGCTTCAGCTCTTTCTGGTCAGTCTGAGAACCCTGACTCTCAGTAGGGAGAGCAGAATACACAATAGCTCAGGCAAGATCTGGTTTATGCTTTTAATGTCACGAGTGATAGTTCTCAAGAGTACTAAAATGCCAAAACGCTGGAGGTGATCTGGATTGCCAAATTGTTAGCATTCCTAGATCCAGCAACCTTTTTTTGCTTCTAATATCTAGCATGCTACTAGAGGTGATAAAAAGCCCTCTAACAGCTGTAACAGAAGCAACTACTGAGCATCTTCTTTACACATTGTTCTGTTCACTTGCCATAGGTACCTGTGTGGTGCAAATGCAAAAGTATATGTTCCTATAAAAATGTTTTTTATAAGAAAGTGTAACATTGCTGTAGTTCTAGTTAAAACCAACAAAAAAACCTCTCAACCTGCTACTCTGAAAAATAACTGAAATACTGCTTACGTACTTCACTAAAATTAGAAACCACCAAAACATTTAGGTCTTTCTTTGAGACAGTGGAGAAGTCTTATAGTGGCATAGAAGCATCACTAACCTGTGCACATATCTGATGCATTACATGACCAAATTCATGGAAGTAAGTCTTTACTTCATCATGTCGCAGCAACGATGGGCGATCTGATGCTGGTTTTGTGAAGTTGGTTACCAGAGCAGCTACAGACATCATTCTGCTGCCATCAGAGAGAAGACAGCCAGGTTGGAGACCAAAGCATGCTGCGTGCCCATACTTTCCCTCTCTGTATAAGAAAACATATTGGACACTATCTTCAAACCACAAGCCAGCTCACAAGAACAGTGAAGCCCATTCAAGAACGGGGACAATCAGTCAGTGTCTCTTTAAAGCCTTACACAAGGAAATTACATCTTTTCATAACTTCTAAGACTCATTAATTTTAATGTCCTGTTAAGAGCTCAAGGAGGGGGGAGGGAAAGGTACTTAAATCACACCAGTTTAAGATTCACAGCAGCATTTACAAGAACCTGATTTCTACTCAAATACTGGAAGTATATATACTTTAGCAGTTAAATTGCTACTGTAATAGGCAGGACTAGCTGCTGTCCTCTGAAGCAGTATTTTTTAATTTCATTGCAGGAGAGAAAAGAATACAGCTCATTGCATTTTCCAGTGTGATCCAAAAGTCAAAAAAAAAAAAAAAAAAAAAAATTTCCCTAAACCTGAGTAGCCTTAAATCAATTTACATTTTAGAAGGGTATCAGACAATTTATAAATAGCTAAAGAATAATTAAAAAAATTAAATAAAAAAAACTCTCAGTGACAGTCAAAAAGGACTATCTAAGAATAAATTTGGTGGTTTGGTTGATATGCCGGAGGGAAGAGACGCCATTCAGAGGGACCTCGACACACTTGTGAGGTGGGCTGATGCCAACCTTATGAAGTTTAACCATGCCAAGTGCAAGGTCCTACACCTGGGTCGGAGCAATCCCAGGCACAGCTACAGGTTGGGCAGAGAAGAGATTCAGAGCAGCCCTGCAGAGAAGGACTTGAGGGTGTTGGTCGATGAGAAAATGAACATGAGCTGGCAGTGTGCACTCGCAGCCCAGAAAGCCAACCGTATCCTGGGCTGCATCAAAAGGAGCATGATCAGCAGGTTGAAGGAGGTGATCCTGCCCCTCTACTCTGCTCTTGTGAGACCTCACCTGGAGTATTGTGTGCAGTTCTGGTGTCCTTAACATAAAAAGGACATGGAACTGTTGGAACAAGTCCAGAGGAGGGCCACGAGGATGATCAGGGGACTGGAGCACCTCCCGTATGAAGAGAGGCTGAGAAAGTCGGGGCTGTTCAGCCTGGAGAAGAGAAGGCTGCGTGGAGACCTCATAGCAGCCCTCCAGTAGTCTGAAGGGGGCCTACAAGGATGCTGGGGATGGACTATTCATCAGGGACTGTAGTGACAGGACAAGGGGTAACGGGTTCAAACTTAAACAGGGGAAGTTTAGATTGGATATAAGGAAGAAATTCTTTATTGTGAGGGTGGTGAGGCACTGGAATGGGTTGCCCAGGGAGGTTGTGAATGCTCCATCCTTGGCAGTGTTCAAGGCCAGGTTGGATGAGGCCTTGGGTGGCATGGTTTAGTGTGAGGTGTCCCTGCCCATGGCAGGGGGGTTGGAACTAGATGATCCTAAGGTCCTTTCAACCCTGACTATGATTCTGTGATTCTATAATTCAGCCTAATCTCCTAATCTCTGTCAGAATACAGTTGATGCTGTAAATAGCTACAAAGAGAGATGGAGAGCTATAGAGATCAACTTGGAAGTACATTTCACGGTGTGCTCAAGAGGAGTCTGCTCTTGGTTCTGACGTATTTGATATTTTCTTTAGCAGCGTGGACAACAGTGTACAAAATACACACATAAAGTGTAAAGGGAAACTGGGAGAAACTAGGAACATTTGGCAGATAGGAACACAATTAAACTGGAGTAACAGTTCAACTTAAGTGAAAAGTGAAACACACTGTTACAGTTAGGAAGGAGAAAAGTTCACAGAGGCAAAAAATTATGAACAACTGACTAGACAGCAATACTACAAAAAAATGAACAAAGTAGTAATGCTTCATAAGCTCAATATAAGCAAGAAACACAGTAAAACTGCAAAAAAGAAAAAGTGTAAACAATCTGAATACAGTCCAGAGGATAGTTTAATGAACATAATTATAGTCTTGTCAGTGGGACAAATATTTACTTCCAAATGAGTTGAATTTCAATGACACAAGCAACCCACTAAGACCAATTTCATTTGAAACACGTAAGTAAAACACTAGGTCATAGTTACCTGGGGTAAAGGTCCAAATAGAACTGTCCTAACATTTCTCCTGTTGAATTATCCTTTACTGTATAAAGACTAACACTGTCATGCCAAACATGAGCACTTTCTACTTGCTCAAATACAAGTCCCAGCAGCTTCTGGTAAATACTCAGTAAGCCTTCTGTAACAGCCTCAATTGGGAAGTATTCCTTCAGCTTTTCTTGATCTACGGAGTACTTCAGCTCTTCTGTTTTGTTCATATAATAATGAAGATCCCATGCATTGATTCTTCCATCACAACAGAAGTTCCTTTCTTTACACTCCTTTTTTTTCAAATCTAGAATGAATTCTCTTTCTTCCTCAGCCAACGGCTTTAGCTTCTTACTCAAATCATCTGAAACAAAGATTGCCTTGGAATCAACTTCTGTGTTCCTTACTATAATATGTATTCCTATAAAACACACTCATAACTTTAAGCACATGCTCCTAGAGTGGATGCTAGAGTTTCCCATTTGTTGACCAACAGCAAGCAAACTGTCTGCTTTCTTGTCTTAATGAGTTTTAATCACAGGCATGATATAAATAATAAAGCATAGTACTGTAAATAATATACTGTGAAGGGTTTTGGTAAATTCAGTTTTTCAAAGACATGACAAATGGAAAGTAACACTAGATGCTTTTGCTTGAAGTCTTAGATTTTATTTCATGTAATCTCAGTTCTCTTGATGTATTTCTGAAGAAACAGCTGAAGACTACAGCTAGTCTACTAGTCTACAGCTAGACTACTACTAGTCACTGGAAATGCAACACAAAATTAAAACACTACTTTTTTTCCAAGATTTTTCAAAACGATTATGAGCTACTTGCAGCTAAAGTCCTGTAAAAGGACAAGAGATGAAAGAGTTCTTGCCTATACAAGTTAGCTTCTAGACTACCAATGCTACTGGATATTAATCTCTATGATGCCATTTTTTTCCAATATAGCTTTTCTTGGACAAGAAAGGGTCATAGGACACCTAATGCAATACACTGAATATAAAAAACTTAAACTTGTAACTAAAGCACATACGGTACCTATTTTCTTGTAAGTATTTCAGGAGTACCAGACACTTTCTTTTTCCTTAAGAATTCAGGTTAGTGTTCACTATTGGTATCTAGAGTGCAAAATTTAGGAATGGACACTCTTATTTCTAGGTAGAATTAAGGCACTATATGCATTTACATGACTGAAATACTATTCACAGCTCGTATTATACTAAACTCAGAATGTCACATGGCAGAATGCTTTTCTCCCAAGCCATAAGATCAGCTTATGCTGCTGATTTAAATGATTATATTATATTATATTATATATATTATATATTATATTATATTATATTATATTATATTATATTATGATTATGATAAATTGAATGATTTAAAATATGAATATGTATCAACAAAGCAGAGCAAATCATATTATCATGCTTGTAGTCAAGGATATATCAGATTAAATAAAAGCTGACAATTAATTTAATAACATTCTCCCTTTATGAAAATTACCCTGAAACACAATATGCTTTTCTATTCACAAATATCATCTCATATTGTAAAAAGTTAGTCACAAAAAAGCCTGCTAAATTACGAGGTGTGTCAGCTTCAAAACAAATGAAAAACTACAATATCACATAAACGCATTTAGAATTACAAAAATAAAATAGGTAGAAAAGAGTGCAAACTACTTTAAGTACTACTTTAAAAATCAGGTAATTATAACATTAAATTATAAATAAAAATTAAGTATAAGTTTATTGCAAATATATGGATAACTGGTATTGCCAAATATGGACCTGAGCTCATGTCATAACAGGAGAAACGTGACAGAATTACAGGTGAAAAAAGAGGCACATTTGAACCTCTTTACTGATGTGTAAGCCCACAAAACTCACTACCATCAAACAGACTTTACTGCTGTACTAAATTATTTTGGGGGGCTTATTTATACATTTCATCAATATACAATCCTAAGTGGCGTTAGGACACATTGATAAAGGAACACATACTATTCTGTGGAACTACATAATTTCAGAAAGTGTAGGTTAACTCCATGCACAAGAGGGGGCACTGTGAGGTCAACAAGATGACTATGAATTCGAAAACTGCTCAGTTTAAAAACTTTCTAGATAGCTCTGTTTTCAGATCAAATTCCATTACAAGGATTTTGAATTCCAGATTTAATCTATCATTCAAGATTTAATTCCTTAGCTCATGAAAGCTGCACCATCATATACTGTAATCTTTCATCAAAGTTAATGGAGTCGTACCAGAAAAAGGCATTGAGGCTACAGATGCACAAAAAATTGCAGCTAACCTAAGTGAATGAAAAGCTGCAATTGTGATGCAGCCTCTTGAACTGATAAAATTGCTCAGGCTGCATATGTTATTCTGGTTCTAAATTAGGATAACTACACTTTGGGGCAGAGAAAGGTATAGCTGCTTGCTTCTGTTGGCTGTCACAAAGCAGCTATTTTCAGATTTTTGTCTTGTGCTTTCCTGTTTTGGAGCAATTGTATTTGTACAGCTATGGTCTAAAAAAAAATATATGCCAGAACAGAGGCAACAATTCATTTTCTATCTAAACACAAAGGACACTGTGACCCAATATGTATTTAAATTTATCTTGGCTGAGGAGTCAAGTTGCCATACCAAATATAAAAGTATTGTTTATAAATAAGAACAAACCTAAGAAGGCTGTTACGTTATCTGTGCTCTTTGCCGTGTTTACCTCCAGAACAAAGTTGGCATGCGTATTGTAACCAAGAAGCTCTGCCACTTTTGCCCTTAATGGAAGCAATTGCTGAAGAATTTTTGTGTTCTCCTAAAAAAGAAAGGGGAAAAATTTGTAAAGTGAAACCAGAAAATGTATGTTTGAAACAATTACTTGAATATCTGTAATCATAAGAAACAGCAAACATTTTAAAGGAAACACTTTAAGATAAAAATATAGAATAGTGTAAGTGTAGTTAGATTCTTGGAATCTTTTGCCACAGCATTTGCAAGTAGCTAGTTTTCTAGTCAATCTGAGTCATTATTCTCTCTATTTTATCTGTTTTAATTAATCAAAAGATGTACCATTTTATTACAGGCTAATAACAAATCTTTGACTGTTGCAAAGAGTTTATTTCCTTTATCAATCATTTCAATGTGAAAGATAACAGGGAAATGGCTGACAGCTGGCTTAATTGCTCGTTAGTGAAGAAGACAAACTGCAAAGCTATTGTGCCAACATTCAAAGCTTGTTTGTAAATTTCCCTCTTTTCCCACTGACAAGAGCAGTCAGAGAAAGAGATTTGAAACACAAAAGCCCCAGGCCCTGACCTAAATGTGGTGGAGAAGATGAAAATGTAACTGTGATAACCTCCAGTTAGGAAAAGTGAGAATTCTCAGGGGAAACTCTTTTCTCTTGAAGAACTAGTTCCAGTGATTGTCTCACAGTTTTAACAGCAAATCCCTTTAAGTATACTGACTCGTACAGCGTTCAGTTCCGGTGCCATTTTATCTTATCTTGTACTCTTCAAATTTCCCAGCACTTCAAGTACAAAAGCTCAAGTCTGCCATTGTTCTCTAATGAACGGTTGGTACAAATGCCTGACTGACACTTCTATCCTTCCTATTATTTTCATTATTTTTGTACCTGTCTAGGTGCCCAGTCTCATTAGTATCAAGCAAATTATTTGTGAAAATATTTCTTCTTTCTATACAGCAGGCTTCCAGCTATTTTTTCAGACACTTAAATGAATATTTTATATGAAATCTGAGATTTTTTCCAACATAATTAAATTTCTCATCAAAATGTAATGCGTTAATTTCATACTTAATCACCTGTACTTCTTAATTAATATTGTGCTTAAATAATCCCTCTCATTCAGAAGAATCCCGATGCACTACAGAAACAAGTCAGATGTCCTTCTCTGGGAGGAAGGGGCCATTAAGCAGCTGTAGAACACTGCAGGGAAATTTGGCAAAAGTCCAAAATCCTACTCCTATTTACAGCACCACTGAAAGTTTAAGAAGTGTACACACACACACACAAACAGATCCTCAACTTTCTAAGGTCTTTGGATATCAGAACAAACTGGAACAAGGAACTGTTAAAGACTACAGTGATAAGTTTTGATTTCATAGTTGTAGACAATATATAGAAAAATCTAACATCTGAATGCCTAGCTCCATTTTTCGTCTCTGTCATTACCTTGTAGAACAGTAAATATACGACATACCTCTTTGCATCTTGAGTTAAAGGCAGATTCCATTTTTCTCCTGGTTTCTGAAATGCAGCACTTCTTCATGACAGGAAAATAGTGGGGATACTTTAAAGTAATTTTATATTTGTCTTCCTCAGTCTTCTCTAAACTCTTAATAAAGTCATCAGGAAGGCCTTCTGTAGAATACAATTTAATAAACAATGTTTACCAGAATTATCTACTCCCCTCTCTTTTTGTGAGACTATTGCATTTTGTTTTGCTGCAGTCTAATATGACATCAGAAATCTCCACAGAAATATAACCTCACTTTTTATAACTAAACTTGCTAAAACTTTTTCAAATTCCAACAAAGCAAAACAGAAATTGGAAACAGTTGTGATCAAAAGAAAAGTACAAGTTAAGGCTACCAGATAAAAACTGAATACGACACAGAAAAAATCTTTGGTATTGAAGCACGTTTTATGCCATGCTCTTCAGATGATTAATTCCCAAATTCTCTGTCACACGAAATCTCTATAGATGAGTTCAAATGATTGATGAAGATAAAATATATTGCAGGACAGGAAAGTTTTTCCAATAATTGCAATGAATACAATTCACAGGGGGATTACCTGATGGCAAAGAACTGAGAAAAGAAGCAGAGAAAAGTGAAGTTATGAAGAAAAAAAAAAAAAAGTAGGATAGATATGCTAACCTGACAGGAGGCAAACACTTCAAGAAACACCAATCTATGAAAAGACCATAAACACTTGCAAAGCGCAATTCTAAACTGACTTTGGGGAAGGATTCAAAAGGAAACAGAGAAGACTGCAAGTCAGTCAGAATTTCACTTGATCTAACCACCATTCACTGGGCCAAATCCCATTACATCAGTAAAACTGGAAGGTTGAAGAAATGGAAAAAGCAAGCATATTACTCACCAAGTTCTTCCTTAGAAAAGACAAGAAATGCGTTTTCCTCATTCAAGTTTTTGTTAAAGTCTATACACAGCTCACTCATTTTTTTCTTCATTGTCTTTATTTCCTGTATCAGGTATAAACTGAACTTAGTGGAAACACAAAAATAAAACTTGGCAATTACTATCGTCCACATCAATAGTATTTCACTTTTTCCAGCTAGGCTCCTTACCAGCTGATGGAATTGAGCCAGTTACACAGGGCAAGTGTGTAGCAACCCATTACACTCTTTTTCAGTCCTCCATTTTATCTTTCTTTTGATCCTGAGCAATATAGTTGCCAATGAACTCTGGGTTAGGGCTATAGCTCAGATAACGTTCTAAATGGATTCTCAACTCAGTGGGGAGTGATCACATAAGCACATTCTCTGAACAGTATTATATGCTAACATTCTTTTTTGTTAAATCCTTAAGTTAAAATTTTAAGCGTAAAAATGTCTACTAAAATAAATGAGAATCAAGGAAGTAAAAATGCATGCAACCCATTGAAAAACACTCTCTTTGAACTGTACAAAAAGAATAGAATACCCACACAAGGCAAGACCATTTCAAAACCTTTTTAAAAATCCTAGTATTTACCCACCAGAAACACTTTCTAATAGATCTCCTAGCAAGTTTCAGCCTCTTAACTGTCAAGTTCATGCGAACACAGTAGGTATCCGTAGAAGAATACACACCAAACACAAAAATATGCAGACTACCATTAGTCAGGTTTTTACTTGAATGTAATTCAACAATTGTCTCCTTGTAAAGTATTTTAACATCCCTTTAGAGGATGTAGCAATGCAAATACACATGAAACTGATCTCTGTAACTGAAGGATATGGATGAAGAATGATTATTTTCTACAAAGCATAAAGTCTATTCAAGAGTCACAAACAGAGATTGTTACACAACATCACTCAGAATTTAAGAATCATTATGTCAGCTCTCAGATGCTGATAATTTTACTTCAAGATTTTCAGAAATGACAAGTGCTTTTATATGCTTGAGTAAATCCTCCCTTAATGGAGCAAAAATTATCAGTGTGGCTTATGGTCCCTTTAAACTACCTTAAGTTATTTTAGTCAAAATGCTAAAATCTTGGACGCATTTTACAACACTGGTTAATAACTGAAATTAAAATAGTTGTGTCTTGGTAACAATTGTATACACTTCTGAAGCTTGGACTCACAAAATTAAAAAATAAAATAAAAGTTCTCTTGGCTGTCTAATTGAGGCATTCTCTGTAATAGAATAGAGAACAAATCTCTTCCAGATAGGCTTCTTTTACTCTGGAAGACTAAGAGAGGTGATGCATATCACCTCTATACACTGAATACCATTGGTGCCTACAGATTAATTTTAAAACCTTAAGGTGATTAATGTTTAAAGGATGGATCTGGAACTAAGAACAGTTAAGATTAGAGCAGTAATTAAGCAGGTCCAAGATCACAAAGTTCAAACATACACTTAGTACAGCTATGAAACCTTAATTTCATCTCTTCAACAATTTGTCACCTTCACTTTATAAACCAATAGTCCATATATAAATAGTCCATATTTACATTCTGCACTTCTTTAGGAAGATGGAGTCCATTTCTTTTTCCCACTTGAACTGACTTCTCTAGATACCGCTTTGTTTCAGGCTTTATATTTTGAAGATTGCAGGTTTGCTGAAATGACAGTATAGAATAATTGAATTTATAACATGTGTAAGAAACATTCCAAGCATTAGCAGAGTCTGAACAGAGTTGGTCTTTAGAATGCCACCATAGTAAAAAAGGACTATCCCAGATTTTAGTGCAAAGGACTTTCCAAAACCAGTTACCTTATACAATAGTATTCTTAATCCCAGGCACGGCTACAGGTTGGGCAGAGAAAAGATTCAGAGTAGCCCTGCGGAGAAGGACTTGAGGGTGTTGGTCGATGAGAAAATGAACATGAGCCAGCAGTGTGCTCTCACAGCCCAGAAAGCCAACCATTATCTTGGGCTGCATCAAAAGGAGCGTGATCAGCAGGTCAAAGGAGGTGATCCTGCCCCTCTACTCTGCTCTCGTGAGACCTCACTTGGAGTATTGTGTGCAGTTCTGGTGTCCTTAACATAAGAAGGACATGGAACTGTTGGAACAAGTCCAGAGGAGGGCCACGAGGATGATCAGGGGACTGGAGCACCTCCCGTATGAAGAGAGGCTGAGAAAGTTGGGGCTGTTCAGCCTGGAGAAGAGAAGGCTGCATGGAGACCTCATAGCAGCCTTCCAGTATCTGAAGGGGGCCTACAAGGATGCTGGGGAGGGACCATTCATTAGGGACTGTAGTGACAGGACAAGGCGCAATGGGTTAAAACTTAAAACAGGGGAAGTTTAGATTGGATATAAGGAAGAAATTCTTTATTGTGAGGGTGGTGAGGCACTGGAATGGGTTGCCCAGGGAGGTTGTGAATGCTCCATCCTTGGCGGTGTTCAAGGCCAGGTTGGATGAGGCCTTGGGTGGCATGGCTTAGTGTGAGGTGTCCCTGCCCACGGCAGGGGGGTTGGAACTAGATGATCTTAAGGTCCTTTCCAACACTAGCTATTCAATGATTCTGATTCTTTTACTATCTCAACATATTTACACCTTGTCATAATGGCGAGCCCTTTGAGTTTACATGACAGTGCGCTTAAGCTTTTCTGTACAGACAGCTTTCTTATACGAACTTGAGCAGTGCTGTAAGGTAACACTGTACCTTAAAACCTAGGGGAATTTAAAAAATCCCCAAAAGATTACAGAAGATTGATTGGTCCTGTGAGGGTCTTCCTTCAGACTGACTGCAGCATAACTGTTTAATCCAGAACCTTGAATTTTTGTCCAAAATTGAAAACAATGCTGTACACATTTTAAATTTATCTTGCCTTATCTAAAAGTGAACATTTTAAAAAAGGTATTTACTTATAGTCCTTGTTAGAAGAGACATATTCTATTTAAGTTCACCTTCAAATATGAAGCTGTTGGAATTAGCTCTGACTTGTCTTAACAACCCTCTCATCAGCTTAACTACGTACAATTAATTCCTGACTAGCATCTGCAAAAAGTAAGGATGTTGAAACATGCAGATTTTATGAAAGCTACACAACTGTGTACAGCTGTTAACTAATGACTGGCCAGTGCAAATTACCTCTCTTCCTTAAACATAAAAAATGTAAGACAAGAACCTATCTGCATTCCAAGAGAAAACAAATAAGAACAAAAACTCTGAAACAGATATTTTCCCAACTGTCATTTAAAAATAGCCCACACAACAACACAAAAACACCAGTGCCCTGCATGTCAGATTAAACAATTAATGGAAATTCGTTTTTAGAACCATGAAGGAGCTCAGAATGATTTAGCTTTGTTTGCACTTTAAAAGAGTATCAAGTCCCAGTAGCATTATGCTACAGCAGGACTGCCAAGCATTAGTACAATTGTGCCTAAAAGTCTTACACATGTACCGACAGTCTATCTGCAAGGATTTTTACATCCAGTGAAAAACAACTGTAATAATCACTTCACTTGGTGATAAACTCACTTTCCTAAAGCAATACGCAAACTGAACTTAGTTTACTGATACTGTCATATGATGAATATTTTTTCTTTTTATTATTACTTATTTACCAGTAATTTAAAAATAATCCATAGACTCATGACAGGATGATCCAACTAATGTAAGTCACCACACATCTGAAGTCAATTAACAGGTGACTGGATTGTACACCCTTCACTATGGCTATAATTTTTTTTTCAGCATTCAGCCATTGATATTTTGTTTGTTTTTAAATAAGAGGATGTAAATTGTGGAATTCTCTCTTTTGTGACGAAAGTAAGTGAAGAAAATCATGCCCTCTGTCCTTTCCAAGTCAAACCTCACATCTCCATCTTCATGTGTGATAAATGCACAAGACAAGCAACTCATGAGTATTTCCCAACACAAAGATAAAAATGCCATTACTTTACTCCCTACAACACTCAGACTTCTTGCTCTGCTTCTGGCAAAGAATATTCCCTGTAATTCTGCAGCTTTATGAAGACATTTATGCTATCAAGCACTACATCTAGGAGTGTCAATGTTGTGATACTGAGTACAAAAATATTTGTAACAATCAGAATTTTCCTGTACTGTTTTTTTCACTGGACAACCCTAAATTCCAGAGTTCTTTTTTCAGACCTAAGACTGTGTGACAGAAAAATCACAACTTCAAAACGACAGAGGTGAAAAATGCCAATACTGTCACTACATTAACATTTATATTGTGCTAACTGTGCTGGAGGCTCAAAAATAGAAAGGCTGAGAAAAAAATTGAGTACTCCAGCCTCTACAAAAAGACACTACTTTTATTCCAGTAACAGTTAAGGACAGAGGCCTGTGAATAACTCGGTCTTGCTGAGTTATTTAGGCATTATGAGTGATCTCCCAGACCCTCCACTGGGCATATGGAACTGTCATGTTCCTGAAAATCTCCTGGTTCCAAACTGCCAAGAATTTAGGCCGAAGAAGGGAATTCACAAACACTAAATTTAAGCCCTTAAAGCCAGTGAATAATGGCTCCTTCTAAAGCTAAGAAATAGAAAGATTCCTTCGGGGAAAAAGGAGGAGAAAACTAAGTTAGTGTTCATCCTTGACGACTATACATCTCTCCATACACTTCAGAAGAAATATATGTTAAATAGCTTCTAGTCTTAATATTAGCATTTACGAAGTTTATCTGCATCGCAGACATGCTTATGATACGGATGATACACATTCAAAAGGACCTTTCAGGTCTTTAAGGATAAGTAAGCCCTCCCAGACACATGGATGAAGGGTGCTCTGTGGTCATCTCTGAACTTCAGTCTGGTCAGGACAGTCTATGTCATCCTGTGTTTCTTTGACAAACAATTTCCACGGCAGAAGTGCTCATTCCAAATGTACCACACACATGAAATTTTGGAACTCTCCAGAAGTTTTAGAGTGGTCACCACTGATGATTTTATATACCATTTAATACTCGCTTTCAACAATGCCACCTTATTCCATGAAATCTTCAGGCAGAGTAAGAAACAAAACATACTTAGAATATCATGACCAAAAACTGCGGCAGCTGTTTACATCAGGCTGAGTTTCCGGAGGGTGTGTAGCTGCAGAAGACTGGCAACATTCTTAAGCATGCCTCTGCTAGCCAACATGTGCAGATGTTAGGAGCAATGAAATGTAAAATCACAGTTTCAGTACTAAATTCACCTTTATTCCAAGTTTTAGACCCCAAAAGAAAAGTTTTCTCAAAAGCATATTCAACAATATACATTTATGCAGGAATTATTTTCCCTAATGTGTGAGGAAAAGAAACTGGATTATTTTAAGGTGGTGTTTTTTTTTTTTTCAATTAAATACAAAAACATCACACATCTTCCATCATCAACAGTTCTTAAATAAAGCAGAATTTAGAAAGAATATCAAACAGTTGTTAACTTATGAAAGTTTAGTCCTTTTTAAAGGGAGGAAAAACATTCAGGATGTCACTGAAATCAAGCAGATTCACTAATCTTTTAGCAGACTGACTGTATTATGACTAATATGGGAGTGTGAGGGCTCTTGTTCTCCTCGATGCATCTTAATGCAGCCCCTGTGCAGGATGATGAAACTGAGTTCAGATACCTGAACTATCAAATCTTCAGTAAGGCTGTGAAAAAACTGATTCAATCAAAATGATTTATTGGCTCATTTAAACTGATAAAATGATTTAAGGAAACCATTTCAGTTTGTCAAAGTCCTTTTAAAAATGTAGTCCAGGAACCTGACTTTTCAACTGAGTGTTTTTAACAAAAGAAGGTATCAGGAATTTAGCAAAAAATGATAAGCAATTTGTGATTTGGAAATAGCAATATTTGACCAATCTAACCCTCTTGGCAATTTCACGTATGTCCTGTAACAAAACCTGCTACTACTTCCAGAGTTCTTATGAAGTTGATATACGCTCAGAGGCTGCACCTCTGGAAAACTAATACTAAATCATGCTTGTATGCTGCAGTTAAGCAAAGAAAAATCTCTAAAAAAATTAAATGGAGATTTAAGCAAGAATTGTAACTGTTATAAAAGCCAAGTATTGCTGCAAAGGAAAATGAAGTAGGAAAGCACCAAATGAAAAAGATTAAAAAACAAAATTGTAAGAAAGTAATAGGAGTGAATTACAGCAATCAGTTTTCAGCAGCTACTATCAGAAATTTCTGTAAATTAGAAATACACAGATGCATAGATATGGCAGATTAATCCTAAATGTATCTAAATGGAGGGTGCGGAAAATCACAGCAAATAATAAATACATACCAAGCCATTTAATTAATAGCAAGAGCAGGGAGGAAAAAAAATCAACATAAGGCACTATCTGCCAATACACAACAGAAGGTCCTTAAAATGGAGCTATTAAATACCTCCACATCACATAAACAAAAATACCCTGCTAGAGGATAACACTTGAAAATGTGCCTAGAAAACACACCAACAGTAAAGAATCGTATTGGAAGGCACTTTATTAGGTGCTGCAAATATTATTTTGATTCCCAGTCGACACTGCAAAAATGAACAAACAACGATTCCAAGAAATACGGCTCCAATATATTATCAGCATCACAAGAAGGTTAAAAATCTGGGGCTGAAAGGGAAGATTCACATCTGAAGGATGGACAAATTTTTCAATTAGACAGCTTCCTTGCATTATCTTTAAATTAGACTTTTCCAAAATTATTACTGTCACTAGATGCATTTAAACAAAACCAAATGTTCTTCCTGTTCGAGCTACAGATTAAACCGCTCAAATGAAAAATACAATATACTTGTAGGTGCTCAATTAGAAGGGAAACTGAAAAGAAACACAAAAGAGATAGATAGAAACTAGCTCAACAGTAAATGTAACTTTTGACTTAGTTTTGAGACTTAAGCAACGTATCAGGAGGAGTATGCAATGTAGGTGCCTATAATTAGCAGATCAAAAGAGGCAATTTCAGAGGTCACTTCCAGTTATACATTCTCATTAACTTCCATAACTTAAACCCCAACTTTAAAATTCTCAACAATTTCAACAAAGCACAATTGTGGACACAAATCCAAAAGCAGTATAAAGCATTAAATACACTATATACATTGCTAAATACTAAATAAGCACTAAATATATTGCTACATTGTCTGTTTTCTTTCCTCCTCTCCCTTAGTGATGCTCTAGGCAATGGTTCAGGGAGCTCTGCCAGCAGAAAACAATCTATTTTAATTTTCCTGATGAGTTTTCTT